>NC_143399.1:2704564-3005071 GCF_052110815.1 Crocodylus siamensis | reverse complement strand
AGACGAGCCTGTGTCTGCAGGAGCAAACTCCTTGCTAGAATGAAACCAGGACGCTTGGCTCCCATTACCCCATTGCCTGCTACGATCTAAGTGCTCATCTCAGGCCCCTCCACCGGTCTGCAGAGGCATCGACCTGCAATGGCTATCGGCTACCCTGCTTGCTCCAGGGACAGCAGTCTGCGTGATGAATCAGGTCCCTGCCTCCTCCACTGTATGCGACGGGCTTGCTCTGGGAAGGGAGCAGGACCATGAGGTCGGAAAGGCCCTTCTTTTTAGGGCACTCACATCAGCTGCAGCAGAAGTTGGAAGGCTGGCAGTGAATGAGGCGGGTGATTGCGGGAAGAGAAACGATGGCCTGCTCTTTGTGGCAGGGGAGTGCTAACCTGGCGGACCGATTCTAGCTCTGCTTCTGCCACGCATTTCCTCTGCAACGGTAAACTAAGTTGCTTATATCAAACTTTTCAAAGGTAATAGCTAAGTGTACGCTCTCCGTTTCCTGAGCATCTCACTAAAGATGCCAAGGGTCTGATTTGCAGACATGCTGAGCCCTCGCAGCTGTGCGCTGTAGTCAGAGGGAGCTGTGCTTTGGAAATACAAAGCACTACATAATGCTAAGCACTCTGAAAAATCAGATTCATGTAACCTCACACCTAATTTTAGGTATCTAAAATTAGCAGATACCTTTGACCTTCTTTTCTGTGTGCCTGTGCTCTATAGCCAAACCCATGAGGGATTTAATCCCATATTCAGAGCAGGGTGTGAATAGCATGAAGTATTAAGGCCTGGAGCCACACAATAAGTAAAAAAGAAAATACAGCAGCTAAGTGAGCACCCTCCAGTCTGCAGACTGAATGGGACAGGGACCTTGTAGCAAATATAATATGGCGTTATGTAAATGAAAACTGTGCCATCAAAATACATGTGTACAAGAGGTCAAATTAAGATTGGACAGGCCACTAGCTTTTGTATGCCTGTCTCAACAACCTTAAAAAAGTTCTTTAATGTAGTTATATGGGTGAGTTCAGTTACAGTGAAATCTGGTCCATTAGTCACTGCGATAACATCACTACAGTCTTCATAGTCAGTGCACTGAATCCCAGCCAGAATCCTAGTGATCTGGACACAAAACACTTTGGTTAATTCCTCATTGTTTAAAGCATTATTACGGATTTCCAACACAACATAATTACCAATTTCCAACACCGAATCAAAATGAAATATGCTCCTGATAATTAGTCATCTTAAAAAGTATCCTCCGCAGCACCTCTCACGCCAGCTGTGGTGTGCAAAGCACTGGGTACTCTTCAGCTTTTTTGAAGTCAACAGGACAGAGCCAAGGCAAGAATGAAGACTGCAAAGCAAAACTCTTTTGACTGTTTTGCTCCACCAGTAATCGTTCCTAGAGAAAACACTCTGCATTTCTGTAGTAAAAAACTCTACATTAAGCCTTTATCTGTACAGTCAAAGAATTAGTGAGCCAGGGTTTATAAAATATATACTTATTTTTCTTAATTAAAAGTGTAAACAATTCTTCTTTACTATGCCTCAATATGACTTGCAAAACACATTTCATGAAATGCTGAAAAAGTTTAACTACTGGTAACTAGGCATTCATCACAACTTGTCCTCATTACCAATCCCCTTGAGGCGATGAATTAACCAGAGTTTACAGGATCATTTACAGTTCCTCCATATCGAGGAGTCTGATTTGCTATGTGAAGTTTCAGGGGGTTATACTGATCTCTTTCCCGTTCTGTTAACCGCATATCCGTCTTTTGATAATGAACTACGCTCAGGTCACAGTGGGTTCGTTCACTCATGTAAAGTGTGAACACGTAACTTCAAGGAAATACCAAACTAATGTATATTATCAATTTTCCTCTTAGGCAGCATGCTGGCAGAGAGCTGTCGTACCCATTGGTGACTCGAGGTCAAAAGTGGGGAAGAATTTCACATCCTGGTTTTAAACCAGCCGAGAGCTTTCTACAGGGAAGCGCTCGGTCTCGCCAGAGCAAGTGTCACTGCCGACGCAACGGAGTCTCCGCTGAGCCGAGGGCTTCGCTACAACTGGCACTGGTGTGGAAGGCAAAGTGCAGGATGAGAGGAACTGAGAGATGGAGGGAAAAGCAGCACAACTGATCATTGCAATAAATTAGTGTATTAAATACGTGGTTGGCAAATAATGAAAAAGACCTTGTATATTTTAGTAAGGGTTTCAAAGTAGATTTGTTAGAGCGTGTTTATACAAATCAAATAGCGTCAGAAGGTCGGTCACTCACGGAGACGGTTGAGCTGGGGGTGTTTGTTCCATAGCCGGATGAAGGCAGGGAGGCCAGGGACCAGCGACGCCCGTCCGTTCTGGGGAAAGATGCAGGGGAAGTTATTCTGATGACCGGTGTAGTTCACGTTTCCCTCTCCTAACAGGTTTGCACCCTTCGTTTTAGATCGCGCTTTCCGGAGAACCTGGTGGTCCTGCCAGCAATGTTTTCTGTTCAAACGTATGTTGGGTAAAATCTTCAAATGAACCTAAATAACTTGGGAACATTTGTGCCAATGAAAGTCAACAGAATTTAACCTCCTAAACTACTTCAATTCCTACACAGTTCAGATATTTTTTACAACTTTACCCTTTGTGTTTAAAAGGAAATAATTGGACAAATGATTGATTTTACTTTCAAAATTTGCTCAATAGAGACAACCAGCAACGGTGGGCTTTGAGTAACACCCTGAATTACTGTTGCCATACCTCCCTGGTCCTCCAACCTACACAAGGAACACAGCGGGGAGACGAATTCACGCCATTATGAAGTATCTGGTTTACTGGGCAAAAGGAGAGTTCAGTCGTATGGCTAAATATCCGAATGTGCTCTGTTCATCTCCTAATCAGCTGGCATTACCACTAAATTAAAACTTGTGAAATGGCTCTCAACTGAAATAAATGCCCAGCTGCAGCATGTCTCTATCCTGGAGCACCCATGGCTTGGGATTCCCCCAGGGTTCACATTTCCCCCTGCGGGTTACGGTATTAGTAGTTGTTTGCTCTCGTGCAGCACGTGGAGAACTCCCCAGCGCAGGCCAGGACCCAAAGGAGCGTGGCATACAAAGATGTAAAAAACCAGGATGAGCTGAAGCATGCTAACGACAGGAAACACTTCGTTTTAACACCAAACATGGTTACCCTGAAATATGCAATTGCTTCTGGAAAAGTTAATCACCCCCCACAACCTCACAAAAATCAGACTCAAGAGGGAAAAAATGGAATTCATTTCAGCTACATCTAATAAATCTCTCTCTCTGACTTCAAAAACAGAGGCCTTTTCTCCCATTGCCAGACAAATGTTGACACTAACCTGAGAGGGATGCTAAATTTTGAGGGGTTTTGTATCCCACTTCAACAGAACTATAAATATACGAATATTCCTAAGTACACCAATATTATTAATTACAAAAGAGAGGGAAATGGTCAATAATTAATCACATTAAATGAAAATGAATTAAAGACCAAAGAGCTTCTGACAGCACTGTCGATATACACTTTGGGGTTGGTATATAGTCATACAGCACATTAGGATATGACCTCTCTCCTGTGGATATTACTGCAGGATAAAAATTGAGCTTAGAAGGGAAACTCAGCTGCAAACTTAACAATGCCTTCCTCTACCCATCCGTGGGCTGGGATTCAGGAAAGCACCTAAAGCACATGCTAGAAATTAAGGACATGCTTAAGTATTTTGGGAGGGCCTAGGCTTTTATATTGACCCATACCTCTCCTCTCTACAAGTCTATTTTACTACTAGCACATGGAGAAAACACACCCGTTTTCAAACAACAAAAAGGGTTCATGCTGCATGCACAAAATCACAACATTCAAGCTTTAGAAACAAGTCCTACTGCATGCATACAGTAGTTAAACCCCATTTAGACACAAGTGGGTTTTGTATTTGTGTGTGTGTTTTTGACAGATAAATATATTTAAGAGATTCGTCCCCGTTTGTTGCAATGCTCTCTCTGTGCTGTGTGTCCAGGTCCCATCTCAAACACATACTTCCTCTTTGAGCCTTTGACAAGTCCCATAATCTTCTGTGCCCCAGTTTCTCCATATGTAAAACGGGCATATTCCCCTCTCAGAAGGATGTTGGGAAGATAAATTCTATTAATACTTGAGAAGCACAGCTACTGTAGCAATGAAGTAGGTATACAAATTAAAAAGAGTCTAGAAAGTATACAAGTTTTAATGAAATTACGCAAAGTAGCAGACTATTTAGCCTACTTTCTTCTGAAGGACTTTCATATTTTGGTTGCAAAAGTGGACAAAAATCATCCCCCCCATTTGAAAAAGAACAACCCACTCTGCCAAGATGGTAGCCCCTACTTCTTGCTACAACTGATGCAACATTAGTAGAAGCATCCTAAACAATCAACACAATGCACAGAAAATGTGTGTCTAACCACTGGAAAACAGCAACAAGAGACCGGCAGAAATTCTGTTTCAAATTCAATGGAAGAAAAAGACTTGGAAAGAAAATTCTCTCTTTAAATGGCAGAATATGTCTCAATTATTTCAGTGAGAAAGAAGTATTTTAAAACCGATTTAAGAGAGGACATCAGAAAAAAGAAAAATTTGAATTATGTATTCTTCTTTGCAAGCTTCTGGCCACAAACACCCTTTGTCAGGCTGGGGAAACATGCATCTGCAGCATCTTCCCAGACGGTCTTCCAGGAAAAGCACAGACCAACTGCAGATACTTCCTCAGCCTGACAAAGGGTGTTAGTGCCAGAAAGCTTGCAAAGAAGGCCAACACGGCTACAAACCAACACCCCTTAAATTATTTATCTCATTTTGAAATTTTGATTCAAATGAAATTGAGTTGGAACTAACATTGGTCAGAAAGAACTATTAAAATATTGTTTTAGGGAAAACAGGCTTGCGGTAGTTGTGATAACATCATACGACGTGGACTAGATCAGGTCAGTCTGATAAATTGTGCTAAGAACAAAGCAATTCTCTCAGTGTGATCCTTGTTAATTATAAGTTGCAGTTCAGAGATTCCCCATTTTTACTCCCAAAATGTAAAAGCTGAATGCCTAAATGGGGTTATTACAGCACCAACTCATTAGGCACATACACAGTGCCCAACCATGCAAAAAAGCATTACACTCACATACAACGGCTGATATGCCCATTACCTGTCTGCTCTGTGTCCATGGCTGTATGGAAGAAATTGCACAGTGATAATGAGGAAGGGAAAAATAATTGAGAACATGATTTCTGGAAACCAGTAACAAAAGATGAACATTTCTCACTGTAGTCACCTTTACTGAAGGCAATATAATATTGCGTGCATGGAAGGGGACATCATAGTTATAACAGGAGACTGCTGGGCATACCGATCCTGAGAGGCAGATGCATATGCATTTAATATCCATCCATGAACAAATTTTTGATTAAACACCATTCAAAAGAGAGGCAAGGACCCTGTGAAGGTCAGTGGTGAAACTGCTGGCCTTCACATTAGAAAGCTAGGTCTAACCAGAATCACCATATTTCCTACAGTTGAAATTTCGTGTTTTGGGAAAGGAAGCCACAAATACTGCATGAAACAGGTCATCTCTGAAGAGAGGAGGCCAATGCAGAGGGCAGAAAATTCCTCTTTACTAGACAGCAAGGCCTGTGGGCACGGGAGGAGTCAAGACACGAATGATATCTAGGGCCTGATGCAGACAAAAAGAAATGGAAAATTCCAGTCCGATGGAATAAATGAAGCACGGCATTTCCAATGACCCATGGCACAAGCTTTCTGTGCCACACCACGCTAAGATCCCTTAAATATTCTAAATAATCACGCGTCTCTCTTTCTCCTCCTCTTTCTTCTCCCCGCCCCTGCTTCCCCTCCCTCTTCTTTAAAACAGGGAACTTTTTTTAAACTGTGCATCAACACCCAAATCAGACCAAGTTCAGCAAATCTACAGGAGGAGATAGCGCTGAGCTAGAGACATCTGTGTCCAACACCCTTAACAATACCACTTTCTACTGCAATAGAAATATGCCTACAAAATACCCCGGCCAGGGCAGGAGTGAGGGGGCATCTCATCTGGATTTACACCCTCCTTAGCTGTCTGGTCTAGTGGGTAGAATAACAGCCTGGAAATCAAGAGATCTTACTCTATCCTGGCTCAGAGACTGACTTGCTGTGTGGCTTTAAGGAGGCTATTTAGACTGTAATTCATCCTGCACCCTCTCTGGGGATGAAGTTTGGATTTCATGTCTGTACAGCATCTGGCAGCAACGTTGACTCTCAGCCCTGCACCCGCAACAGTAAGAATAGTACTTGACCTAAGCCATTACTGGGGGAGCCAGGCTGTTTCCCACTGCCTACTGCAAATGAAATGTAAAAAAAAAGAGTACAAACAGCGTGGCCATTAACTAACAATATCTGTAACGTGAAATCTCTCTGAAGAACTTCCTGTTACAAGAACAAATGAAAACAGTCTCAGATACACAAAGATGAAGCCAGCACTATTTTACATTTGCTGAACTCTTAGACAATACTGACCATTTTTATGCTCCCAAAGAGAAAAATCAACTACTGGAGTTTATTTATGGCATTTTCCCCAAACGCTCCTCTCTTGAAACAAAATATTATTTCCACCATTCTTATCTAGCTCTCTCCCCTCTTCCTGCACCAAGCATTAACGATGTTAACAACCGCAGTAAATCCTAACCACCAAATCAAATGCGCTTCCACAAAACAACTGCTCTACAAACGTACCCTGGATAAGACAGCAACACTATGCCTACGAAAGCCTTGGACAAGGGCAGCAGCCCGGGAGCTTTGCAGGTTAAACCTAGCGCATGCTCTGCGTGCCACCACCAAAACGTTCAACCTTCAGCGAGAACACGCTGCAGTACATACTTTCACAAGATGGTAAAAGCCATCTTCGCTGGGGCAAAGCTTTCCCTCACCCGTTATGTTACTAAAGACAGTCTCACATGCTGTAATGCAAAGGTGAAAAATGCACCACTCGGGCTTTTAATTATTAAAGGTCTGTGTGCCATTTGCAAAAAAGACTTGAAAAGCAACGTTGCTGTGATTACTGGAACAGCTACAGACTGAAGGAAGTTAAAACTCCTGTTTTATTTACAGCTTTTCGTCTCACGATCCTAGAGCCAAATGTTAAGTTGCTGTAAAAATGGCATAATTCCTTTGGCTGCAGTGGAGCTGCACTTATTTGAACCACGCGAGACTGTGAACACCCGTTTTTCGAAAAGGGACACATAGTCTCCTTCAGTCATTTTTAAATTGGCCAATACCAAGCAACAGCTGCTCCTTCGCCTCCTAAGACAACAGGTACAGAGCCAGATGGGCACAGCTGTCGAGCTGTCATATCAGCGCAGGCTCTGCCTTATTCAGCGCCAACACAAGAGCACGGAGCCTGCTTCCAGCAAGAGGCCGGGGGCACAAGGAGAGGGGGCAACTCAGCTGACTGACTGAAAAGACTTTCTCTCGCCTACCTTCACTCGAGCCCCAAGGGGCAGCTTTGCCACCTCCCTCTCCCTTGTGCCAGAGAGCCGGGCTGTTTCCAAAGCCTGCCACTCCCTCCCATTTCAAGCATTTTTAAGGTCCATCCTTTTCTATCTGTCCCTAAACCCGAGATTCTTGTTCAGACCTCTTCCGCCTCCATCCTGATCGATGCAACCTCCTCTTCTCGGGCCAACTTCATGCTCATACAGCTACTTTCCGTCCTGGCCAAATGCAGCCATAGGAGTCTCTCCCCTATGCATCAATCTGCCCATTTTACTGCCCAACTCTGAATCCACTCTTACACCAGCTCAGGTTCAAGTTTGTTATCCCTGATTTCCAAAGTCTAATACGCATCTGGCTACCGATCCAACCTCTTTATGTCATGACCTTCTCCCTCAAATCCTGCACCCTCCCCTTCCTGCTATGGCTGACAAATTCAATGCACCATTTGTCTGCTTCTCCAACAGTCTTTATACTTTCTATTTTATTCTAATGCTACACATCCTCATGGTATCTGAGCTCCTTGCAAAAGGACGTTACACAGTGAGATTAGGAACGACTTCACCCTTTCCCTTTCAAGCCTTCTGCCTTTGTCTGTTCAGGCTGTGTGTTTTCATAAAAGGATTCTGCATCTGAAAGGCACTTCGGTACACTCTGGAGACTACTGCAATGCAAACAAAAAGCTAATAAAAAACAATAACGACTTTCAGAAGACGAATGCACAGTACCTCTGGCAGCTGTGACATGCCAGTCACAAGACAGAAAGTGTACTAACTTACCTGCGAGCTGGCACAAAGGAAAAATGAGCAGGTGCATTTGGAGAGAAATTCCTGGGACTGTCCAACGGGCTGCTACCTGTTTGGGAAAGCAAAGAACGTCCATATCGGTGTTACTTTTGCAACAAATTCTCTTCTCTTAAAAAAAAAAATCTAACGAATGATGACACACTGTGGGGACAGGGTCAATTAAGATCTGTATTTGCAAATAACTAACAATTTAGATCTCTGAAACTTGCACTGGCTTGGGAAACAGCTGGTTAAATATTCTTTTTGACTACCGCAAGAGAGATTTTCTTTCTACTATTAGTTGCTTCCTACTTTTTTAATATACATGATGTGGGTTTTCCAGCTTAAACTTTAAAGGAAAACAAGAAATGTCCAGTGTAATCACTAATACAGCATATTTCTTTGTTGATTTTTTCCAACTTCTTGTAAAAATGCATTTAACCACCCCTTGGCAGTGAGAATTTGTAGGAATGAAGCTAATGCTGAACTGCTGGTCAGAACAGGATGGAGCCCTGGCCAGCCTCAAACTCTGCACGTAAGCTTACACAGCTGAAGTCACCACACAGCTGCACTTCTGCTACATGGAGCCGCTGAGAAAGTCACACTTCCTCCCTTCTCTCCACAGCTCTTTGTATGGGCTGTGAACAGACGGTGCAGGTGGAAGTAGGAGCTGGAAGCGGGAGAGCCAAAGTGCAATATAGACCAGTACATCCCAGCTGGCCGATGGCTCCCCAAGGACACACACCAGCTGGTGCAAACTAAAGCAGCCGCCAGGCTTCTCCACCCTGCGCTCGGGGTGACTTGAGAATCAGAGGTATAAGGGGCACCCAGGTAACTCCATCATGCACTGCACCAGGAACAAGCTGGACAAAACGAGGATCTGGGCCACTGTCTTCTGGGAAGCAGTAGTGTCAAGTACCTGCGAAGAGCGGACACTGACTGAATACAGAAAGCACTGGCCCCACAGAGAACGCAACCTAAGCTTTATATGGGATCTACCGGACATCTGGGTGGATACGAATAATTAGGACACTCTTGCAGCTGCATTTGTTTTGTTTCAATTCAGTAAATTGACTGCTGACTTGGTTCTTGTGGCCTTTAGATTGAGTTTGAAAGTGAAGAAGAGAGAGCGGTTTGACAGCCTAGAACAGCAGCCATGATCCAGCCCGCACGGAAAGCCCAGAGAAAGGCACAGAGCTGTGGGATAAAGGGATCGCTGGGTACAGCGGGCACTAACTGACCTGCATAGGTAACTTCGGCGACATCTCATTTCAAAATAACCTGCAAGTACCAAGGTATCGTTTCCTTTCAGCGTCACCAATCATGAGTAATACTACAAAGCTTTCAGATTATAGTCCCAACAATCATCGGGAATAACTGAAGAAGTTGAGTAACTTTTTAAACTCAACTACGTGGGTGTTCTCACTCTTTTCTGGTACGCACAATCTGGTACAGAAATACGATTAATTCTTCAGTAACATCTTTTTCAGATTTATACGGCATATTTCTACCCAGACTCTGGAATGTTAATTAGCTCCCTTGTGAGTTATTTCTATCTCTAAAATGAAAAGCAATTACTTCTTCTGCTCGGCTCAAGCCTGGGTGAAGCTTCTAAAACAACAACAGGGAAAAGGGGAATTTCTGCTTCCCTTTAAAAACGTCCCAGTACTCCCGTCTCTTCTGTAGTTGAAGGAATTTTAATCAGAGAAGCCTAAATGTGATGATCTCACCCAGCAAAGATGATCGAAGGTTTTTATACTCTTCAGCAAAGGTAAATTCTCCTGCTGCCCAAGGGTTAGAGTACTATTGAATCTGAGACTTTTCACTTTCCGCCTCAAATGGGGCCCTTCCAGAGTCCTTACCTGGTAGATAATCAACACTCGGTGACAAGGAGGTTGACAGTGTCAGAATAAAGCTGTAGCTGTCCTGGTTGAGGATCAGGCCCAGGGCTGAGGCTCAGGCACCATTACAATCTGCAGAAACGTCCCCTGAGGGCCACAGGCAGCCAATACCTCAATGACGACTGGCACATTTTTGCCCAAACACAGCATTCACCAAGGGGGCTGCAAGGTCCAAAAACTTCTACTGCGATTTTGTGGCACAACTTGTTACAGCGGGTTGTAAAAGCCAATGTATTTCCATCCCTGTCTGCAGAGCTGGAAAGCATTACCTGTAATGACCGGCATCCTGCCACCTGAGGAGCACTAATTACAGAGAGGGTCCATGAGTCACATCTGATTTAATAACAAGCAATGCTACAAGACTTCAGGGAAAAATCTTAAACTAATTTAATGTCCTTTCTGCACGTTATTCAGCAGCGTCATGCAGTGCTGTTACACTCCTTATGCCTGCTACAGCTTTTTCCCTGCATGTCTTTAGCTTTTCTAAACTTTTGGCCCAGCTCTCAACAGAAATTTTAAACCTGGAGGCTGCAAAATTTTTGGAAACAGGTCCCTTTTTAAACGTTGCTTTCTATTCCTTAATGTGCCATTTTGAACAGCAGGTCTCAGCTGTCTCAGGCTCCTGGCACCCCTCTGTAAGACTTCAGTGGCACCCCATTTCAGGAACGAAGGGTGAGAGTACACTGTGAATTGTTCCATAAATAGCAACCCAGCCACAACTGCAGGCAATTAATGGTGCAAGAAAATAAGAAGCCAGCCACAAAAAAATTCCAAAAATGCGCATAATATTTTTGTGGCTGGTTTTCATTGCACCTTAAATTGAATGTGTGATGGGGTCCCCGCCACGCAGCCTAGCTGTGCTTGGTTGACAGCTCCCCCCACCCTGTGCTGGCAGACTGACAACTGCAGGGTACAGCTCTGCCTGGGGCTGCACCCTGCTGTTTTCAGGGTCGGGTCGAGTCAAGGAGGTGTTGTCACCTGGGCCAGGGTGCCAGGCTGCAGGAAGTCACAGGGTTTGCCACGAGTAAAAACACGATTGGGATCTGATCCCTCATCCCAAGATCATGCATTCTGCCATGCATGTGTCTGGACATGTGATTGTTGGGATGGGAGATCAGATCCCATTGTGCCATTAAATAGTTTCAGAGTTTCTAGGGTCGGAAGGGACCTGACCAGATCATCGAGTCCAACCCCCTGCCATGGCAGGAAAGAGTACTGGGATCAAACAACCCCAGCAAGATGTTCATCCAACCTCCTCTTAAACACCCCCCGGGTAGGAGCCTGCACCACTTCTCTTGGAAGTTGGTTCCAGATCCTAGCCGCCCCGACCGTGAAGTAGCGCCTCCTGATGTCTAACCTAAACCTGCCCTCTGCCAGCTTGTGACCGTTGTTCCTGGTCACTCCTGGCGGTGCTCGGGGGAACAGGGACTCCCCCAATGCCTGCTGATCCCCTCTGACTGGTTTGTAACAGGCCACTAGATCCCCCCTCAGCCTTCTCTTGTGGAGGCTGAACAGGTTCAGGTCCCGTCGCCTCTCCTCACAGGGCCTGCCCTGCTGCCCCCGACCATGCGAGTGGCCTCCTCTGGACCCTCTCCGTGCTGTCCACATCCCTCCTGAAGCGCGGCGCCCAGACCTGGACGCGGTACTCCCGCTGCGGCCTGACCAGTGCCGCATAGAGGGGGAGGATCACCTCCCTGGACCTGCTCGAGATGCATCTGTGGATGCACGACAAGGTGCGGTTGGCCTTCCTGACCGCGTCCCCACACTGCCGGCCCATGTTCATCTTGGAGTCAATGATGACCCCCAGATCCTTTTCCGCCTCCGTGCTGACAAGAGGGGAGTTCCCCAACCTGTAGGTATGGTGCCGGTTGTCCCTCCCCAGGTGCAGCACCTTGCACTTGTCTGTGTTGAATCCCATCCTGTCTCATCCGCCCACCCCTGTCACCTGTCTAGGTCCGATTGCAGCCTATTCCTCCCTTCTAGCGTGCCCACATCCCCCCACATCTTAGTGTCATCAGCAAATCTGAGCAGGTGCTTTTTACCCCCTCGTCCAAGTCACTGATGAAAGTGTTGAGCAGTGCGGGCCCGAGGACCGAGCCTGGGGGACCCCACTGCCCACATCCCTCCAGGGCGAACGTGACCCGTCACCACCCCCTCTGGGTGCTCCCTCCCGCCAGTTGGTGACACATCTGACCGTGTGGGTGTCGACACCACAGCCCCCAGTTTCTTAATGAGAACGGGGTGAGAGACAGTCGAAGGCCTTCCGAAAGTCCAGCAAGACTACATCCACTGCTCCCCCTGCGTCTAATGATTTGGTGACCTGGTCGTAAAAGGCCACCAGGTTGGTCTGACAGGACCTGCCACTGATGAACCCCTGTTGGTTGCCCCTAAGCATGAAATCCCCTGCTGGCCCCTCGTGGATGTGTGCCAGAATAATTTTCTCGAACAGCTTGCCTCGGATTGAGGTAAGACTAACTGGCCTATAGTTTCACGCTATAAATGTAGCGTGAATATTTCAAATATAGTAATTACGTTATTAACTCATGTGTTGTTATCATAGAAAATGAGGGTTGGAACAGACCTCAGGAGGTCACATCCCCATGGCTCACTAGGAGCATCCGGGAATGTCTCCTTGCTAAAAGGGAGGCATACACCCAATGGAGGGATGGGGTCATCACCAAGAAGGACTATGTTACAGTCGCCCGAGGATGTAGGGGGGCAGTCAGGAGGGCCAAGGCAGAGATGGAGATAGGACTAGCTTCCCGGATTAAGGACAATAAGAAGTCCTTCTTCAAATACATAGGGGGTAAAAAGAGGGTCCCGGGTAATGTGGGGCCCCTGCAGGACACGATGGGCAACTTAGTCATCACGCCAGATGACAAAGCTAACATATTTAACGATTTCTTTGCCTCTGTCTTCCTAAGTAGGGACCAGTTCAGCCACCTCCCTGCTGGGCCCCCTCGGGCCCCGGGAGAGACACGCCTGGGCCAGGGGTTAGCGAGGAGTTAGTTAGGGTACTTCTGGAGAGGCTGGACGTGTTCAAGTCCGCTGGTCCGGACGATCTTCACCCTAGGGCTCTACAGGAACTGGCCGAGGTCATTGCGGGACCCCTGGCGCGGCTCTATGAGCACTCGTGGTGGTCTGGTGAGGTGCCGGAGGACTGGAAGAGGGCCAATGTGGTCCCTATCTTCAAAAAGGGAAAAAAAGAGGACCCGGGAAATTACAGGCCAGTTAGTCTTACCTCAATCCCGGGTAAGCTCTTTGAAAAAATTATCCTGGCACACATCTAGGAGGGCCTTGCGGGGGAATGCATGCTCAGGGGCAACCAACATGGGTTCATCAGTGGCAGGTCTTGTCAGACCAACCTGGTGGCCTTTTACGATCAGGTCACCAAATCATTAGACACAGGGGTTGCTGTGGATGTAGTCTTTCTGGACTTCCGGAAGGCTTTCGACACTGTCTCTCACCCTGTCCTCATCAAAAAGCTGGGAGACTGTGGTGTCGATGCCCACACGGTCAAGTGGGTCGCCAACTGGTTGGAGGGCCGCACCCAGAGGGTGGTAGTGGATGGGTTCTTCTCGACCTGGAAGGACGTGGGCAGTGGGGTCCCCCCGGGCTCGGTCCTCGGGCCTGCACTGTTCAACATCTTCATCAGTGACTTGGATGAGGGGGTAGAAAGCACCCTGTTCAAGTTTGCTGATGACACTAAGATGTGGGGGGATGTGGGTGCACTAGAAGGGTGCAATAGGCTGCAAGCTGACCTTGACAGGTTGCAACGGTGGGCGGATGAGAATAGGATGGGGTTTAACACTGATAAGTGCAAGGTGTTGCACATGGGGAGGAAGAACCGGCACCACACTTACAGGTTGGGGAACTCCCCTCTTGCCAGCACGGAGACGGAAAAGGATCTTGGAGTCGTCATTGACTCCACGATGAACATGGGCCGGCAGTGTGGGGAGGCAGTCAAGAAGGCCAACCGTACCCTGTCATGCATCCACAGATGCATCTCGAGCAGGTCCAGGGAGGTGATCCTCCCCCTCTATGCGGCACTGGTCAGGCTGCCGCTGGAGTACTGCGTCCAGTTCTGGGCGCCGCACTTCAAGAGGGACGTGGACAATATGGAAAGAGTTCAGAGGAGGGCCACTCGTATGATCAGGGGTCAGCAGGGCAGGCCTTATGAGGAGAGGCTACGGGACCTGAACCTGTTCAGCCTCCACAAGAGAAGGTTAAGGGGGGACCTTGTGGCCTGCTACAAACTGGTCAGGGGGGATCAGCAGGTATTCGGGGAGTCCCTGTTCCCCCGTGCGCTGCCAGGAGTGACCAGGAATAATGGTCACAAACTGGCGGAGGGTAAGTTTAGATTAGATATTAGGAGGCGCTACTTCACAGTCAGGGCGGCTAGGGCCTGGAACCGGCTTCCAGGGGAAGTGGTGCAGGCTCCTAGCCTAGGGATTTTTAAAAGGAAGTTAGATGAGCACCTTGCCGGGGTCATCTGACCCCGGTGCTCTTTCCTGCCAAGGCAGGGGGTCGGACTAGATGATCTACCTAGGTCCCTTCCGACTCTAGCTACTATGAAACTATGAAACTATGAAACACCTAGTCCAACCTCCTGCTCAAAGCAGGACCAGCCCCAACTACATCATCCCAGACGAGGCTGGTCTACCTGGGGCTTCAAAACCTGCAAGGATGGAGAGTCCACCACCTCTGTGTTAATTGTGTTACTATATTACATTATAATAAGATGTAATGTTCACCTTTTTCGGCTGCTAGTGGAGACTGCTCCCCCAGCTCTGCCTGGCCCTGTGCACGTTTGCTGCTAACACGGCTCCTGGAGTCCCTGTTCATTTTGCCCTTGGTTTTCTCAGGGCAATCTCCCATGAACTCCAGCCCCAGGGCTGAAATGGGCAGAGCCTGGGGGCACCTGGCCAGCAGGGTTGAAGTACCAATCGATTATACATGTGCCAAAGGGGACTGCTGAGGACGGGCAAGGGAGCAATAAAGCACACAAGGCCCAAGAACCCCCTTTCCCACCCCTGGACTACTCCTGAGGGGGCAATCACAGCCCCCCATACTGCAGGTACTCCTTTACGGACTCACATACTGGGGACTGAAGCCACCTACCCCTGCAGCCCCTTCCACCAGCCCTGGGAGCATGCAACAAGCAAGGGTACGAGCCAAGTTCAAAAGCAGGCTGCTGGGAGCGGCTGGCACAGGTGCTGTCGGAGGGCAAGAGAGAACAGCGCGGGTGTCCCCTGTGAGACTGCGGCAGGTGTGGAACAAGCGGCAGCACACTCACCTCCTTACACAACACTCTTACAAGGATCTTGCACACCCTGGTTGAAAACCACTGCTTTAGAGGGTATGGGGTTGCAGGGCACGAACATGCACGAGCTGAGTACACGCACCCTCCCCCTGCTCGACTCTG
Source organism: Crocodylus siamensis (assembly GCF_052110815.1). Classification (NCBI taxonomy): domain Eukaryota; kingdom Metazoa; phylum Chordata; order Crocodylia; family Crocodylidae; genus Crocodylus; species Crocodylus siamensis. The sequence goes on along the minus strand of NC_143399.1, from coordinate 2,989,437 downwards.
CAGTCGCGTCTGTTGGTGCAGATGAATGGGGGTTTTACTGAAGTAGCCAAGTCTACGGTGAGCGCTCCTGAACCAGCATAAACGTGCCTTACAAACTAGTGTGAAAGTTGCATCTGAATTTTATTCCCACGTAGGAGTAAGCCATATCAGTATTAGTAACTTTACATTATGCTGGGGATGGATGTGGGGTGTATATGCACGCTAAGGTGCTAAGACAACCTTAACTAGAAGAGTCAAGGTGCAAGACAACAACATGCACCCCGCTCGGAGGGAGAGAAAGAGCCAGCAGGCTCCCTGGCTCCCAGACTGAGCGAAGGGCCAGTGGCCCCAGGTCCGCAGCCCCAAGGAGCCAGGCAGAAATCCCCCTTGCCAGGTGTGGGGGGAAGGGAGGGGCCGGTACTCCCTTGGCCGACATAAAAGAGAGGCCAGGGCTGACCAGCGGGAGCAATGCGGAGCCGGAAGGAGGACGTGGAGGTGATGCACGCCGGCAGACGCTGCGAGCAACGCTGCGAGCAACGCTGAGTGCCGGTAGGAACCTCTGAAAGGGGTTTGAGCCCGGGCTGCTGGCCCCGGCCGCACAGGACGGTTTGTTTACCCGCGGGGGGCGATGGAGCCCGGCTGGAGCTGAGTACCGTAAAGACCCTTATAGAAGGGCACTAGTTGACTTTGGGTACCGTAGTCCCTGTAATAGGGGCGCAGCTCAACAGTGAGCTTGGACTGTGAAAGGGGAAGTGGATTAAGCCCTCCAAAGGGGCTCTTCGAGAGCCAAAAAAGGGGGCTCGACCCCATAGAGGGCAAGTTTGTATTGGAGGATGACCGCAGACTGCTGGAGCAGCCGCACCGATCAAGGGAACCCCTTTTTTTTGGTCGTAGTACTTGTTTTGACTGTTCATTTTTCTTTTGTGAACTAGCTGAGTGACATACGGATACGTGGCCAGACCAGACAGTCAGCCACCACCCGGTGGAACGGGCGAGGGTGGAGGGACGGTGGAGCCCTCAGAAGCTCAGGACCCAAGTGATGCCGGTGAGACTCATAATTGGACTGCGTGCGCCGGACATCTGAACCAACTCCGTTAACATCAAAGTCATGGCAGGTGAACCAGGCGTGTGTGAAACCCCATTTAAAGGTGAGGATACACTAGGCGACAGGCAGGCGGCGCCTGCACAGTCCATGGGCATTGGTGACATCCTGACACGCCCCAGTGAAAATGCTCTCAGCCTCTCAAATGGCCTTTTTTTAGACCAAATCTCAAACCCTTAATCAGGGTAGATACAAATCAATGTTTTTAAATTAAAAAATTGCATTTTTTATTTAATCATATTTTTAAATTTTTTTTGTTAAAATACTTTTTATAAAAATAAACCTTTATAAAGATAGTTTTAATGTAAGATATGCTAGAGCTCAAATATCTCATCATGGAATAGGGATTATAACTTCTAATTATATACCACTTGAGATAATATATTCATGTAACCTTTTTAGAAAAGTTTTATAAATAGGTCACAACAGGTCATGGACTATATTAGGGGTCCAGTCTTATGGGGCTCCCAGAGCCGCCTCTCTAGATTAGGAAAAATTAAAGAAAACCACTCTACCCAGTGGGACTTGGTGCTCAGTCTAGAAGATCCCATTAAGCATCTCTGTGATGCTGTTTCAGTTCTTCAGCTGTGGATTTGCGTCTCCAGAGATAACATCCTTGTTAACAGCAGTATATGGCGACAAGAGATAGCAGACCTGGTTACCCACCCATGGGCTCTATTGTCTCTTTGCAAGCTTGTGTGCACACAATCAGACCCTTACCTTCACCTAAAAGGGCAAAGTTTTAAGAAGTTAAATGAACAGAGGATTGTTGGGGGTGGAGTAGATCTGGGCAAGGAGGAGGAGTCTGGAGATAAATAAAAGGAAAGAGGGACAGTAGAAACAAAGGAGAAACATTTGAGCAGAACATTCCGGAAGTCTTGAGGAATAAATTTCTGAGTATAGCCTTTCTAGTGAGGGAATGATGTGGTAGAAGGGCAAACCTATCATGGCAGCAGGCTTGCCAGGCCATAAAAGAGGCCCTGTTTGGGAACATTTTAATGAAGATTATATCGAACAACAACAATGCACTTTTTGTAGAAAACAATGATTAAATCAACGCTTCCTGACAAGTGATTTAAATCATGACTTAAATAATCATTTAAATCAAATCCACCCTGCCTTTGATCCTTGATCTCATGGTTGCTTTGAACATCCACCCAAAAATCTTGTCTTGCACCCTGTCCTCTCATTCAGCATTCGATCAGTGCTGTATTCAATACATCTGGAACTTCATTTCCCATCCTGGCAGGGATTCCACACAGCTCCATACTCTGTTCTTTCCTCTTTGCCGTGAACCTGCTCTCTCTAGGTGATCTTTTCAGTTTTTAAGAACATAAAAATTGCCATACTGGTCAGACCAGTGGTCCATCCAGACCAGTATTCTGCCTCCAACATGGGCAGATCTAGAATTCTGAAAAGTGGGGTGAAGATGATGCGGTACAACATCACATATAAAACACCACGTATTTTTCTCCAGTTAAACTAGAAGCGTTACTAATATGCCAGGGGCCTAGGGCTACATTATTTAGTTTAAGATTGAAGCAAAAACAAATATAATTTCATTGGAGTAAGTTAGAAGCAATGTGCAGGGCTTTGAAATAGGAGCTTCATTACCAGGTGTAGGTAACGTAGCAGAATCGCAGACCAAAGGCGGGTGTGACTGGTGGAACATCAAGACCATTAAAAAGAAGAGAGGGCTGCTAATGCCTGTGGAATGAGTGGTTTGGAAGGGACCAGGGAGATGACAATGAGCCATGAAGCCAAGTGACTTCCTCAGCACGGCCTGGATAGAAATGCTGCTGCCACTGCTGGCAGTCAGTTTTAAACTGTGGGTGGAGCAAGAATCAAAGGGGGGGGGTGCAAGTGCACCAGGGCAGCCCCTTGGATCCACCCCTCAATGCAATACAGGGAGAGCATTGAACTGGGCATCTCTAGAGCAGAGGTTGTCAATCTGTGGTCTGCAGAGCTCTGGGGGTCTGCAGACTATGTCTAATGGATCCACAAAAGACGACTGATCAATCAAAAAATATGACCAACACTTACAGTTCAAAGGGGTCCACACCTCCATTCAAAATTTCCAAAGAGGTTTGATCCACACCTCCATTTGAAATTGTTTAAGGGTCCACAAATTAAAGAGGTTGAAAACCACTGCTCTAGAGTGCCCTATTCCCTGTTCAATACCTTCTCTGGCACCCACTATTATTGGTTTAGAGGTGACAGAGGAAATATCTCCAATCATTCTTGTCACTAGCCATTAACAGATCTATCATCCATGAATTTATCCAGTCCCACTCTGAACGTGGCTAAGTTATCTGTTTTCACTACCTCCTGTGGCAACAAATTCCTTAAGTTAACTATGTGTTGTGTAAAAAAATACCTCTTTTGTTAGTTTTAAACCTGTCACCTACCAATTTCAGTGGCTGCCTCCTACTTGCAGTGTTCTGCAACTTGGTGAACAATGGTTCCTTGTTCACTTGGTTGACACGTTTCATGATTTTATGGAACTGGATCACACGCCCCCTCACCCTTCTCCTTTCCAAATTGAAGGGTCCTAGGCTTTTTAGTCTCTCCCTGTACGGCAACTGCTCTAGGCCCCTGATCATTTTGGTTGCCCTTCTTTGTGCTCTTTCTAATTCTACTACATCCTTTTTGTGATGCTGGGATGAAAACTGCACACAGTATTTGAGATGTGGGCACACCATGGATTTGTGCAATGGCATAATGATGTTCTCGGTTTTGTTTTCAATTCCCTTCCTGGGTGCCACTGTACACTGAGCTGATGTTTTTAGAGAACTATCTCCAGTGGCTCCCAGATCTCTTTTCTGAGTCGTAACAGCTAATTCAGAGCCCAGAAGTGTGTTTGTATAGTTAAGGTTATTTTTCCCCAGGGGCGATACCTTGCACTTGTTGACACTGAAGTTCACTTGCTATTTTGCAGAAGCTAAAAGCTTAATTTTAAAATAGTGTAAAGAGAACTTGTGCTGTGATCAAGTAACTTCAGGATCTGGGGTTTGAAAGAAAAATACTACACAAGAATGGCCAAGAGACAGCAACGCTGATTCAGCTGCAGCAGAAGTAGAGCATCACTATTACTTGTGTCTTTCTTGGTGGTCTTCTCTCTGAAGTACCCTCTTTTACCAGCTGGAGTTCAACACAAGGTGATAAAGATCAACCTCATATGCTGTAGAACTGGCTGCCTTCAAGCACACAAGTTTTAAGTTGACCATAAATGTAGGCGGATTTGCACTAAGCTGTAGTTTCTGGTGTCTGCTGGATCACCCACGCCCAACTACTTGTGAAATATAAATTAAACATACATGCTAAGAACCACAGTAGGGTCTGCAATACTAGCCGCACAGTTACCTCGAATATATTCTCTGATGCATACTTTCCATTCTGTTCTCCTGGCACAGATTTGGTGGATTTCTAAACAAAGTCCTATTACATTTATGGTGAAAAAACTACTAGACACCTGGTTCCCTCTGTAAATTCCTATCCTGATCAGGGTTTGAGATACTCTCTTCATCTGGCATCAACCCCATGCTCTTCTCTCAAGAAAAGAAAATTAAATAGACTAATACTATCTGATTTATCAAACAAACAAAAACCTTTTGTTTTGGGATCAGAATGTGCAGTGATCTCTACAATATGACCCTGGTACCGAAGTGCCATCTTCGGGCAGCTTCCCACCCGCAGAGTCAACACAGAGAGAGGTGTGTTGACTCTACTAGCAGATGCAACACTGGTCTCACAGACATCCACGTTAGGAGCTGATAACAGTGCTAGCCAAGACCTCCTGTATAGTTCGCTCATAGCATTTGCTGTCCATGGTTAATACAAAATACCACAATAAGTGCAAGCTGGTGAAGTCAAAGTTGTGAAAATCAAAATTTTCAATATTGAATAATGAATGGTAAACAAATTTTGGTGGGAATTTAGATAAAGAAGAAATGATTTTAAGGTATCAAGAACCCTTGGATTGAATGGTCTCTTCTCTAATCTTCCACAGATACAAATTATGCCTGAAAGGTAGCTGAACAGTCATGTTCAGCTTTATGAGATCAGCTGAGATGCTCATTCCAATTTTCCATTTAGCTAGACTATTTATTTCCAAGTCTTTCAGATATAATCTGGTATTTAATTGGACATTTAGAGAAAAAATAGAGAGAGCTAAGACTCTTTTAGTATGTGATAGATTTTAATACATTACCCTCAAGGCCCTCAGGGAAAATTCATGAATATATATGCCAAAGGTTATAAAAGGGTGAAACTCTTTTCTACTTAATACTCTCTATATACATCTAGGCAACTCTATGTAATGGAAAATGATAGGATAGAGTACAATTTCGTAGAAGTTATATTGGTTGGGTTATAAATTCTCTAGGACTTATGGTAAGTGAATTTACTGTCCTATAAATGTATAAAAGTAGAAGGAGACCGCTATATGTGAAGCACAGGCAATCATTTCTGTTCCAGTTACACCAATAGTATTAGAATCGTTCAATACCATGGAGAATTATTTGGCTAAGGACCCTCAGGTTAATCCCGACCTATCCTAATCCATAAATAGGGAAACTGGATTCAGATGTAACAGTTGGGGACCTTCTTTTTTAGCTGGTTTCTCTGTAGTAGGCAATCTTTTTTTTCTTTTTTTTTTTCAGAAAAGGAAGTGCTGTAGAAACAGGCGTGAATTGAAACTCTTCCTATGAGAGTGACACTAGTTTACACAGCAAGTCCTACAATGAGATAACGGACCACCCCCACAGTGGCGTTTCTCTTCCAAATTCTGCGTGGGGTATTAAGCACTTAATAGCAGCATAAAAACGACTGAAGTGTGTGTCCGTCCCAGCCTTCACTGGGAACACACACAAGACAGTGAAGTAAGCAAGCGCGGGCGGGATATGGCTTTAGCAAAGCAAAGCTTTAAATGCCTGGGTGATAGGGAAATCGCTGCAACATTTCTAGGCCACATTCATTTTTATCAAGTTTGTGTCATTTTTGTGAGCCAGGTCGAAGTCTGGAGCATTCTGGGGAAGAGCTTATAAAAAGTGTGCACGGGCGGCCTTTGGGGGATTTTGTGTAGCCAGGAATGCAGAACAGAGACCAACAAATTTCAAACGTGTGTGCCTAAAATTGGCATCTAACACCATATTGCAGGATCTCAATGAACTGATTTTCACAGGTGTTAAGGCCCATGTTAGACACTACACAGTTAAAGTTAACTCTACACTGTTTTCATGGCACAAAATAATGATCTAGGCATGATTAATGACAAGTTGGTGACCTCACACTTGATTAAAAAGTCTTTGAAGACACATTAGGACTTTCTCCATGGGGTCACTGCAAAACAGACTCAAGATTTTTTGGATGCATTTGAATCCAAAACGTTACATTTCTTTTAAGCTGCATTTTCACTTCTGGATTTCCAGGGCTTATAATACTTATTTCTGGGATACACACAGTATCCCTATAACAGATCTTATCATATTACAGGTACATGCTTTTAACCCTAGTTCCAGTTTTAAATACGAGTTTGTGTCTGGAAATGTTCTTACCAGCAATTTCATAGAAACAAGACATGCAAAGATTGCTTCCATATAATTCTATAAAGGTACACAGTACCACCTTTAAATCTTATATTATTTTATTTCCTGGCTGGATCAGCAGGATTTGCAGCTATTTTGCATCACCACAGCACGGTCAAACCAGGCAGCATACAGATCACAGCTTCTTCTTCCTCCCTACATCCACAGCTGTGTAAACACACGCTGCCCATTCACCCTCTCTCCTGCACGCTCACACCTCCACATTTCCATCCCTGCCAGTTCTCCACATATTCACCTGCACACACACATCCTCCAAATAGCCCCTGCTCATTCTCAAGGGGATATCCTTCACCAACAGTCTCTTGCCTGCACACACACACTGCCATGCTTCTCATCTTCCCTGTCAAGTACAACAGGTGTAATAGGTAATTTTTTTTAAGGAACTGCTTAGGGTAAATGATGGGTTTCCACTGCCATTCATCATAGCTGACAATTTCTCCTTCAGGTGACGCCAGTGCATGAAATGAGAGAAGCGCATCAAAAAACACCATCTTTCAAAATAGTCCTTGCTACCAATTTTGAAAGGAAGTGAAACCACATGCTGCCTTTTATCAAGATAGCCACTGCCTGCTGTTGCTCCCAAAGGGAGTGAAGCTGAACTACCTTCAGGGAAGATGGCGGCTCCTTGAGCTGTCAGAAAGCACAGGACCATATGAACAGAAGCAGCAGAATTCATCATAACGGACAGTCTACCATTTCAATCCCACTGAGAATGAGGAAAAATGATGGACCATTTTAAGGTGGCTGTATAAACCAGTGGTGCTCAACTTTTTGGCCTGGGGAGCCAGATAAGTGGCAGGATCGGGCCTCATGCCACCACGCCCAGCCCCATTCGGGCTTGTGCCACCTGGCCTAGCTCCATGCCATCCCACACTGCCCCGCTCAGCCTGGCATTGCCCCGATAGGCCTCACGCACTCAATTCAACATGCAGGGCCAGGCTGTCTTGTCCACAGGGCTCTCCCCAGGTCTGGAAATTTGACAGCAGGGGAGCAGCAATTCGCAGCCACCACTCCCCAACTGCCAGGTTTTCAGACCTTTGGGAAGTCTCAAAGGCCAGGTAATACAGCTCTCCAGGCAAGACCTGGCCTGTGGGCCAGGGGTTAAGCACCTCTGGTATAAACTATGGGCGGTCTCTGGTCTTGATCCTGTTGGGAACATAAAGCAGCAGCCATTTAAAGAGAGCAATTCTTCATGACTTTTGGTCAAGATGAACATTATACTTCAGACTCTGCTACAGAACAACCGTGAGTCATGAAAAACCACAGAAAAGTTTACCCTAATAGTAAATTTTCAAAGACTATTGCATTTGATTGACTCAAGAGTCCCACCTGGCAGCTTTCAAGGAGACAAAGCTTGAGAAGAGATTATTTAGAGCTACCTAAAAAGGTAAACTTCCAGAGGATCCTGTTTCCAACTAATGTGGACTCATCGGAGATTTACTTGTAGACGTACAGAAAGTTAAAACAGCACTGTCAGAGCAAGTGCTGTAACGTCAGGGCATATACTCAGTATTTTTCATACATAAAGTAAAGCCAGGCTGTAATCGCAAAATTCAATCGAGCCTAAATTACAACAGTAAATTATAGGGAATTTCAGGATGAAGGGTTGATCTTTAAAGCAAGCAGCTTACCTTCAAGTCACATAATTTGGGTTTTGAACTGGGCAGAGTGGGGTGGAGAAGGAAAGGACTGGGGTTTCTCAGGTGAGGTACTCTGACTGTTTGAAATGGCTTTGCTTTTTGTGGGAGCTTAAGGAGCCAATGACTTAACAACTGGACTGTGACGTGACCTTATTTTTCACATGCAACGTGAGGCATTTCCCCCTCCCCCCCCCAAAAACCAGCGTCTATACCCATGGTACAGGGTAGGGGTGAGGGAGAAGTCACTTTTCACTTTAATTAGAGTGGCTCCTTGCTCTAATTAAAGTGCCTGCAGTGTCACATGCTTCAAAATGGCGGTGGGAGTGTTTTAACTATATCTCATTCAACAAACTTCAGTTAAAGCGCCCCTGCTCCCACGACTGCCGCGTGTCCCTGGAGGCTGGGGGGGCACAATGACCACCCGCAGGCGATGGTATCGGTGTCGGCGGCAGGGGCACGGCGGTGGTGAGCAGGGAACTCCCACAGGCGGCTGCGGCGGTGGCAGCAGCAGTTGACAAGCAACGGTGCTGTTTGCAGGGGGTGTACCACCAATCTCAGGGGGTGCACGTGCACCTGTGTGCACCCCCTACACGTCACCAATGCCTGCTGCCATTTTGAAGCATGGGGACACTGAATACACATGATGCGGGGGCTGCTGGAGCATGCTAATTAGCACGCTCCAACAGACTCGCAGAAGACTTGATTGAGTCTGCTCCTTCATGTGTACAGGCGCCCTTTATTCACAGGAACTTCTATAAAGAACAACTTACAGTAAAGAGCCAACAGTCTTGCACTTCCCTTGCAAGGCTCTGGGGCCTAAACCTAAGTGACAGAGTAAGTCCTCCTAGAAACATAGGGCAATTTTACATGAGCAGCAGGGAGAGGGGCTCTAATTAAAGCACCACCACATCTCTTGTATCAGCATCTCTGCGCTTAAACATGGCAGCAGGGGCGTTTAACGAGCTTTGGTTCAAGCACCCCTGCTGCCATGTTTACATGTGGGGATGTTGCTACACAAGATGCAGGAGGCTGCTGCAGCACAGTAATTGTCATGCTCCAGCAGACTCAATTAATCAAGTCCGCTCCCATGCACTGTAATTACAGTGCATCGGACCAGCCTCCACACTCATGTACAGGCACTCGTAGTGTCCAGGAAGTGTGGCATCCCCAGAGACAGTCCAGGTGAGGCAGCAGGGACTTCCTGGAGTGGCATACTTCTTGGACACTTTATATTCCCAGGAGAATTTACTCTGCCACACAGGTGGCCGTGACTTTTCTCTATTCTGCCTTCCCAAAACCAAGCACGTGTTTTACCTGGGGGCATACCGTATGCAAGGAAGTACAGGTATAAAGAAAAATGACTATAACCGCAGTTACCTAGTTCAGGGGCTCCCAACCTTTTTAGATCAAGGACCAGAAAACCGTGGACCGGAAGTGACCGCAGACCAGAATTGACCATGACCAGCAAACTGCAGAAGCGACCGGAGCTCCCGCTCCGCAGTATACTGGTCACTTCTGGACTGCGGTCTGGCAGCCAACCCGCTGCAGCCCGGCACCAGGCCACTGCCTGGTGGTTGGGAACCTCTGACCTAGTTTATTTATTGCATAAACCGTAATGTGAGATATTTAATATTAAAAGGATAAAATTATAGATTAGAAAATTTCACAAGCTGTTTTACCAAACTGTGCTTCAGGGGACTGTGCTATGTATTCCCCACACTGTTTTCCAAAGGGTGTTTGCGTTTTATGTTTCCAGTATGTTCATAGCGTGCTGCTTTGTTTTTCACTGCGACTCCACTGCCCAAGAATTTCCAGAGTACTTTAAACTGGGTATTTGTTTGTTCCAGATTTGCAGCGCGCCTGTCAATGTGGCTGTGGGCATCGTAATTTCAAAAGCACCCACAACCGTCTCTAAAATAACAACACACTAGCATGGATCTCTAGCAAATGCTCTCTAGCATTTTAAGTAGAATTAGCATTCTCCTATTTGGAAGGTTGAAAACCACATCCAAGTTAGCCAGTGCCTGTCCTGAAGCAATACGATACTGGAATGCCCTCCCTAATAGCGTTCATCCTTACAACCTGGCCTGAGAAAAGAATTAAATGATCTGTTAACTATTCCAAATACAGCTTCTTATGGAGATTTTGATTAAACAAGTCTGTGATGGGGCATGCTTTTGCATAGCTGGGTCCTTACTTTCCCTATTTTGCCTTTTTAATTAAAGATGACAGAAAAGCCACTCCCCAACATCAAGTCTTTGTTGGTGAAGCTCCAATGACAATGTTGCAGATAATAAAAAATGCATTTCCCAACAGCAGAAACCATTAAAAGTAAGGATCTTCCCAAATCACAATGGCATAGTATTATACCATACATACTCATCTATCTCACTGGCAAATGCAAGCAAGTGAGAGTTTCTAGCACCAGCTTCAAAAATAACTTAATTAGAGGTGAGAGGGATGCTGATTTCTGAAAGAACTCCTTTAAGGAAGTCTTCTTGGTTTTCCTGCATGGCTCTTTGCAAGCGAGGGCATGGAACAAATATTAGGGACAAGCTGGTTTTTGAGACAAGGGAGAACGTTTGCTAGAGATCCACTGAAATGTTGTATTATTTTAGAGAGTGCCACGGGCGCTGCTGAGACTGCGATGCACACAGACACCTTGTTCAACAGGCATAATTGCGAATCTGAAAAACAAATAGGGCGGTTGTTCTCGTTCCACAACCTAAGTTATTGGTTAAGAGAAATACTCCTGACAGACTAAAACTCATCTCATCTTGTCTACAGGAAAAATAGGAAGGTGCCACTAAGCATACTATCTATAGAGTACTCCAATCACGTCATTTCTTACTGTCTGTATAGACTATTCTTGTAGGTCACAAAGGATACCTTTTTAATTAATGGGTTTCAATCCCACGTGTGTGGAACCCAAGTTGGAAAGGATTACTTGACACAATTACTGATGTCACTCACTAGTTGCACTAGTTTCTAGAAGACCGTTTGTCTCGCATTTCGGGCAAAATGAAGGATCGGAAATGTTGATCCAGTGACATGACAGCTAGGACAAATTTTTCATTTGGAAGTAGACTGGGAGGAAGAGTACAGCAATGAGAAGGGAATTACATTTTCTTATATTGTGTATGTGTATACGCACACCAGTTAGCTAGAACCAGCTAACAACCCTTTGTCAGGGAGGTAATGAATCAGAGACCAAATTGTATTTGGATTTGGTTTTTAATAACTTATTTGACTTAGAAAACAAATACTTTCAGCCACCTGTAATGAATGCTAGAAAATTTTTATTACTGATTCTGAGGTAGAAAATGGTGCCTGGCATTACCTGTGTGCCCATGGAGAGGGGAGTGGGGTCGCGGCAGCGTTGGAGAGGTGCTGGACGTTACAATCAGACTCTTCCTGTTGCTTGTGCGACAGCTGTGAAAAACAGAAATAATTATGAGGAACGTTTTTAATATTAAGGTATTCTCAGGCACAACAGGTGAGATTTCCTACAGTTCAAGACACCTTCCCTTCACTATTCAGGTTAGTATTTTCCCATGGGCTGAATTCCAGCATAGCCTGTCGGTGTTAAGGTTGCAGGGCTAGGACGTTACCTGGTCAACAGTCGGTACATTGTGGGAGAGGGATATCATGTACAATCTCACGCTGTTTGGATCACTGCACAAAGTTGATCAAAAAATATCCCCCACTCATTTCCAAACATCGTGATCACAAACAGAAAATCTTTATTTTTTTATTTTAATTTCAATATGTTCAACTGATAATCTATTCTCTATGGCAGCTGTCAGCACCATCTGGCAGCAGGCGGCTTAGCTCCAAGAGGAGGCTGCTTCCGGTCCTGCCTGCACCTCTGCCACAGGGCCACCGTCACCACTGCCACCTCTCCCTGCTACCCGAGCAAGGCCGCAGCCCCGAGGCCAGAGGGGACTTGCTCTGCTGACCCCGTGTGATAGAACGTTCGCCAAAAAATCTATTGCAATTCCTATCTGATATTGTCAAGAGAAATAGCATTAAATATTAATTAGGAAAAAATAATGTTTTAAATGGCCAGGAACAAATTGCTTTGCTCCAGTTGACTGCTAGCAAAACAGTGAAGAGGAAAGCCAAACCTGGCCCCTCCAAAACAAGGAAATCTGGAGGCAAACTCCAAACTAAATCATTGATGAACAACTCAAGCGTGTCCACCACACATGTGTGCTGCAATACTTAGCCACAACGGCATGAAGCAAACAAAGTTTCCAAGCCAACATTTTCTGCTGAAGCCACTTGGACTTCAGTATCATTACTCCAGCAAAGAACATGACACACTGTCACAAGTTATCCTCCTCATCATCATCATGCTTTCAAGGGGTTTAGCATCAAGACGCATGACGAGATCAATGCTCATCTTTATCTGGTTGCAGGTCCAGGATAAGCCTTATAAAATGTAATTATTCCTAAAAGTAACTGCAAGTAGACAAGCAACATATTTATAAACAAGTTATTAGAGACTGGATCATTAAACTGCAACATGAGTTTCCCATCAATTTTTTTACTGTTTCAGAACTGGCATGCCAGGCTCCTTTTAGATAGTAAAGGCTTTCCTACTTGCTTGGACGGTTCTCAAAACAGAAACCACACTGGAACTGATACAGGATGGAGCAAGAGGGAAGTTAATAGTAACTAGACTGATAAAATGTTATAGTCCATTGTCTTGTAACAAGCCAAGCAGCTAGTGCATACCCCTGGAAGGATGCAATACAGTGCCCGAATACAATTATTGTCAAACCCTGCTTCCTTGTAAATTGTTGAGTGTTGAAACTTGCAGCAACCTCAGTTTAACGCTACGTATTTAGCAGTGGCCTGACGATGAACACAGTAATTATCAATCTCCAAGTAACTGCACCTTGTCAGAGCCTTTCCTTCTCATCATAATCCTTGTAAGCTTTTTCCAGTGTTGTTCAAAAGTGACACCCAAACACATTAAGTTAAAGAAACCAAAAAGAAACCCATACAATTAAACCTCCAAGCATAATAAATCGTAATAAAACTGAAACCCCATTAACTGCTATTTTAGCTCTTTAGTGTCCTTGAAACATTTTGTGAAATTATTCAGCTGATTCAATACAATCTTCACATGTATTTAAGTACTATTCAGAAAGTCCATTCAAAAACTGATTGCTACTTTGCATATAATATGCCAATTTTAACAGCATGAGTCTCAGAAGCTTAAAATCTCATTTTATAAATAGATTCTTAGTGTACCCTCCATTACTTTATTCCATTAAATACTGCAGAAAAAGAAATAAAACACCGAACTCAAACATTAGTGCTAGATAAACATTCACACCCTCTTCCTACAATAAACAAGACCAAAATATTTTAATTTACAGGCATGATTCAGTCAAATTTTACACATTAAAGAAAAGCTCTGTTCTCTCCTCCCACGGTCTCTCCTTCCTAAAAGGTTGCAAGCTATTCCAGATGCACTATGTGATGTGATGTGCACAGTCAGTTATACAAAACATTATAGGCTGAAATCACAGGTATGGTATCATGGGCAAATCAGCCACGTGGAGAGCCAGGAAGAGAGAGCCAGTGAGGCACCGCTGCACAACTTCATCCTCATCCTCTCAGTATTTGCAGGGATGGGGAACCAGAAGCAAAGGGGTTAAATACTTGGAGAGCAGACAAAGTTGGGATTTGAGAGCCAGAGCCAGATTTACATGCACACAGAAGGAAAAGGAAAGAATAAGTGGTATGTGGAACTGGTAAAGAAACAGGTATTTGCTCAGAGTAAGGAAATGAGATAATTTCCACGCTCACTGTTTGCAGCTTGAGAAGGAAAACTTTCATTTAAACCAATGGTGCTTAAACCTTTTACCCCATGAGCCACCTGGGCAGTGCCTGGGGCCACCTGTGGCCCCGACCGAACACCCGGGACAAGCTTGGTGGAGCCCCATCCGGCCGTGCAGAAGAGGGCAGGGGCAGCCCGGCCCCAACGCAGGCACACAGGGAGGAGGTTGCTTGGCCTGGCCCCGCTCCAGCCATGCAGGGAGAAAGGGCCTGGGAGCAAACCCGACCCGGCCGTGCAGGGGGACAGGGTGCGGCCCAGCTCCAGCCTACCGCACAAGGCTTGGGATTTGGCAGCTGGCGATGGCGGCAGTGCTCATTTCCACTGTCTCCCCACCACCAAGTTTCCCAACCTGCAGGGAGCCCTGTGGGCCAGATGCCATGGTTCTGTGGTCCAGAGGGTAAGCACCCCGATTTAACCCACTTTGTCCCTCGGAAAGTAAAGGAGGGCGGTCTTCTACTATTGTCTGAACTACACACACTCCACCACCGAGCGAGAAGCTGTACCATACAGGAGAGAAAACAGGTGAACGATGAATTCAGATTTCTTGAGACATGGCATGCTGCATCACACACACACACACACACACACACACACACACACACACACACACACACACACACACACACACACACACACACACACACACACACACACACACACACACACACACACACACACACACACACACACACACACACCCCCATACTCTCCCAAGAGAGATGGGGAAGGAGCACTCTGGCAGCTCTTACTAACTCCTGGAATCCAGGGCAGCTCAAAACCTGAAAAGTCCTACCGTTCAGTTATCAGAAAAGGGCAAGCTGCAGGACCTAGGTACCTACAGACCAGTTAGCCTAATGTTAATCCCAGGCAAATAATGGAAACAGTGATCCAGAATTAGTTCGCTAAAGAATTCAAGTATGGTACAGACCATACGGCCAGTCAGTAGGGCTTTATGAATAATACGTCTTTAAAAAATAGGAGTTCCTTGTGGGCTGACAAGTTTGGCTGACAGGCACCTGTCAAATGTAAATGTACCTGGATTTCTGTAAGGCTTTGACTAAGTTAGTACAACACACAATTCTTCATACAATTAGCACTATGCATTAGATGGATTAGAAATGAATGGAGGCATCTCAGAAAGCAGGTGCCAGCAGGGAATCGCCATCAAAGAAGGGGTCTGCACTGAGGCCCTGCAGGCTCTCGAGAGGCGACTCAACCTTTTCATCAATGATCTGAAAGCAAATATAGAATCAATGCAGGAAACATGGCAGATGACACAAAGGTTTGGCAGGGAGAGAGACAATGAGAAGCACAAAGCCATCCAGAGAGATCTGAACGGCTGGAAACTGGTCCCATTTTTACAGCTGAGTAGGAGGGATGCAGCTAGGAACAAGAAATGCCTCCAGAATGGCGGTTCTCACCGTATTAAGCAGTAATTATGACAATATATAGGTGAGAAAATACCACGTCCAAAATGGCCCCTTAGTCTAGCAGGCAGAAGTATAACAACAACAAGAAAATTCAGGTTTGACTGGTATTTTTTTTCCTTTTCCTAATGAGAGAGATTAAGCCCCTACCTGCCTCCTCCAAAAGGACAGACTTTACCCAACCAACTTTCTGGCTCAATACAGGGGCAGCTGAACAAAATGTAACGCCCCGGGATACTCAAGACAGACGGGATGAACTAATCGGTCAACCAACTGGCCTTAAAGGCTATGCAGACTTATTACGTATGCATTCTATACACCGGGAAGCATGCTTCTTCGCTCCAAGGAGCTTAAGACCAAAGCACCATGCGGACAGGATGAGCAGAAGTGACAAAAATGGGAAGGAAGAGGAAGAAAAAAGTATTAAAAAGCAGATGGCTGGAGTATTCTGGTTAGTCTTCCACAACATCGCTACTATTTAAGGCAAGGAAATGAAAGTGCTCACCCCTTCCACACAGGCTGTCTGAGCTTCCTGACTTGCTTATAAGCCAATAACTATTTTCATGGCTTTTCTTAATTTAAGGCAACCTGCAGAAATTCTCTCTCCAATTCCTGACCATGCCTTTGGGCTGTTCTCGTAACACAATCAGAAGAGTGGGCCTTCGTTACAGTTCTTACCTGCGTCCTCTCTCGAGGGCCAAAACTGACCCCCAGAGCTTTTGTGCAAGCCAGCGGTTGGCACAGAAGTTGTTGCTGCAAAGAGCCCGGCAGTGCCGCTCCTACAAGCTAAACATATCTGCCGCTCTGTCGAAACTGGGCGGCCGATGCTGTCACCTGTCTTGACACTTTTGCATGCGGGACTACACAGACTGAACACTTTATAGTCTTGACAAATATACTGCCAACTGCCAAGCACTACTCTGGAAGCTGAGGGGAAAATACGAAAGCCATGCCAATCTAACGTTACAAATCACAGTAAGTTACTCACACTGAAAGATTTGCAACCGTACTTTTTCTGCCACCATGGATATATCATTTAAACTATTTCTAGAGGAGCCTCCTCTCCCGGGTTGTAAAAATAACATTTGTTACGTGTATTAAACTGCTCCAAGTGCATTCTTGAAACGAAACACTGCAGAACATTGGGCTTGGACTGGGTAACTGGAAACTGTTTGTGGACCTGCGACACGCTCTGTAGCTAGGCACCCCTCCGTAATGTAATTTATGTGAGCATCTGTTAAAGTACCAGAGCGCGGCATATCATCTCAGTGGTCTGAAGGAGGCAAAAATATGACCAATTCTGACTGTTACTCTAAGCCTTAAAAAAAAAAAAATACGCCTTGTTTTGTATTCAAGTTCTGGCTGAAAATGTTAACTGTTACTGCTCCACTTACAGCGTAATCTACAATTAAATAAATGTAACATTAAAACACTTCCCTACGGGTGCTTTTCTGGTCCGCAGTAGGAACGAGTGGCACAGAAGATCCAATTAAAAGTCACCGATCGTAGTAAACAGTGCCACAGGATTGCAGGCGGAGGTGGAAGGGACCCCAACACATTACTCAATTCTCTCTCTCATAGCCAACAGAAAAAAAATGCACGTGCAAGCCACAAAACAAGTACACCAACTATTCCAAATTTTAGACTGGCTTTCCTATAAACTCGGACACCAGTAAAAGATTACCAAAAGAATTAAAGGATTTTTAAAAGTCTGGGCTCTCCTTAGAGATTTTCTTGCATCGGTCCAGCTTCTTTTAAAACCCCATTAAATCTGTTGGTTCTGAATTCCTACCGCTTTCAGAAACAGGATACCAGAAATCCAATAACAAATATGTTCAGTATTTGAGGTAACAGTGGTTAGCCCCAATGTCATGCCTACTAAGTGGAATCCATATTTCTGAGTGAACACAGCCACAGAAGATATTAATTGCTTGTCTTGCTTAAGCCTAACAACACCCAGCTCTACACAAAGGTTAATCATTAACTGAATTTTCTTCTGCCTTAAAAGCAACGTTCAGAAAAGGTTTTTAACTCTCTTTTGTTGATGTATTTCACGAAACCTTCTTTTTTATGAGAAACAGACATGTTGAAGATGAAAATAAATATTTAAGAATTTTTCTTCACAATGGAGGAAAATATACAAATCTGCATGTTAATGAAAGCACCAGCTGCACAGCAACATTAACTAGATATGGAAGTTATAGCTTTAATTATAGTAATTTAGAGATGGAAGCAATTTTCCAAGCTTTGGTACTACTGACAACAGGAATAATTAGTTCTTCAAAAAGAGCAAGTAAGTGTGTGGTTCAAAGGGATTATTTTTACATTCAAGAGCAGGTTAAGAGTTCTTCATCCCAGAAAAATGCTGTTATTGTTCATGTGGTGGATCTGATGTTTGGCATAGCACTATCCCGCATATCCACGTAATAAATGTGCCATCTTCATCCTTCCCGTTAAGTTACCGTGGCTTCCTGAAATTGTATTGCAATTTAGAAATACACGCTCATGGACACAAATTTAAATTTGAGAGAGAGAAATGAAGAGAACTAGCTGGCCTGATTGAGTGTCTGATACCAACTGCAAGAGAGACAGGGTTTTACCCAGCAAGTCTAGAGTAACCTCTGTTTGTAACTTATTTAAATGCTCTCTTCTCTCAATTACCATGCATCTCAGCATCTCAGCCATGAATACATTTGTCTCATCAGTGCTCCTAGGAAGCAGGAAAGTGTTATTACCTATTTTGCAAGAGAGAAACAGGCACAGAGGAAATAAAGGGTAGAGCAGGATTTGGCCCTAAGTGACCTACCCAAGGTCAGAGGCGGGTGCAGAGCAGGGAACTCATCTCCAGCAGACTCAGAGCTTTCCTCTTACCTCTTGCAAAAGCCTCCCTCTCCTCAGACAAGGGACAGCACCGCCAGGTTCTCTGCCTCCTGTCACCTAAGAGTCACCTCTGACCTGCGCTGTTTCTCAGACCCTCACCAGCCAGGTTATGTAGAAAAAAGGTGATTTAATATTTCTCTTATTCACAGCTTAGCCCGTATCACCATTCCCTTTCTGCATCGCTTTGAAATGAACCACTGACTTTACTTTCCGTGATGCCAGCCTCCACTGCCATTTCAATTTTTATACAAGAAGCTTCACGTGTGGGAAGAGAACATCTGCAAATCCACATTACTGTCCCCTTTCAACACTCTTCTGTTCTGGCTTTCCAAGGTGGACCCACACCTTAATGTGGTTTTTCGGGGTAACCCTTGAAGCTAGGCCTAATCATACCGGTAGCTCTTCTTTGTACCCTGTCAAGCTTATCCACATCCTTCCTGACGTGCGGTGCCCAAAACTGGGCGCAGTACTCCAGCTGTGGCCTCCCCAGTGCTGAACCGAGGGGGAGGAGCACCTCTCTGGATCTGTTGGCGACACATCAGCTGATGCACGCCACCGCTCTGTCTGCCCTGCTGGCGACTGCATCGCACTAATGGCTCATATCTATCCTCTGATGAACTGTCACCCTCCAGGTCCCTTTCAGATGCAGTGTCAGCCAGTGGATCACCACTATCGTATAGTTATGATGAGGGTTCTTCCTACCCAGATAAAGGACCTGGCACTTGTCCCTACTCAACCTCATCTGATTGCGTTGAGCCCACAGGACCAGCCTGCCCATGTAGTCCTGGATCCTTGCTCTGTCCTCAGATGTGCCTCCATTTCCCCGCAGCTTAGTGTCGTCCGCAAACTTAATCTTTGCGCTTCCCACTCTGTCACTAATAAAGATGTTAAAGAGCATGGGCCCAAGCACCCATCCCTAGGGGACACCACTAACAGCAAGGTGCTGGGGCTTCCATGATGCACTCTCAGGTGGATTGTCCTATCCGGTTCTTGGCAGGCCATTTCCTGCCAACTACAACTAAAAACAATCACTCCCCAAGCACAGAGGTTAACCCTGAAGGAAAGGAAAGTGGGAACACAGATGAGACCTAGCAGGAACCATCTTGTTAAAGGTTTTGGGAGTCTCTGGACTGAATTGGGATGATCAAACCTAGAGAAGAGAAAATTCAAGTGGGATTTAGTAAGTCTTCAAATATAAAAAAGAGTGTTATAAAAGATCACAATCAATTATTCTCTATGCCAGAGGTTTCCAACCCCCAAGCCGTGACCCCGGTACCAGGCCGCAAAGGGGTGGCTGCTGGATCAGAAGTTCAGAAGTGACTGATATACTGCAGACCGGCAGCCAACCCGTTTTTATACCGAGTATAAAAAAGGGTTGGTTGCCCGTCCACAGTATACCGGTCACTTCCAGACTGCAGTTTGCCGGTCTGTGGTCTAAAAAGGTTGAGAACCACTGCTCTATGCTCCCTGGAACAAAATTAGAAGTACGGACTTGAATTGCAACAAGGAAGATAGGAAGTTCTTCCTAATATTTAACCTGACACTCCAAAGGTGATTCAGGACTGGAACAAAGTAGCTAGAGGGATGGTGAAATCAGTGCCAAGGGAAGGTTGAAGTGCAGGGTAGAAACGTATTTCACTGGAATGTTTTAGGTGTTCTCTGAAATGCTATGATTAAGGTCTAGACAAGTGAATTCAAAACCCCTCAAATCCAGTAGCTGCTAATGTTCACTCTCCAAACTTAAAAAGTTTTTCAGGGATAGACAGACGACTAGGAAAACAGAAAGGCTACGACTGGCTGATTTGATGGTTTGCTACTAGAAGGAGAAGTCTAGCATTCACAGATCTGAAACCACATTGCAGCAACCACTCTTCAGACAGGGAAGACCAGGAACATGCACTTCAGTCTACCTGCACTTCATACAGAAAGTGTCCATAAAATAAGCACCTAGATCTCTGAAACTCTTTAGAAATGTAGGAACTCCCTGGCTTGTTTGTTTAGCCACGGGATCCATTTCTGAAATCCTCCAAATGCTGACTGGGATGCTTTCCACAGAGCAGACAGAGGAACAATTACTGTGAGTTAACTGCCCTCCCGCCCCACCACAGTACCTTAGAGTGACTGTCTGCACCCTTGTTTCAGGGTGCAGGTCCTTGTTTCAGGGTGCAGGTTGTAGCCATGTTAAGGACAGAGGCAGACACAGTTTTTTGGGTAAACCCAGTATTGTTTATTAGACCAACTCAAATTTCCAACTATCTGAGTTGGTCTAATAAAAGATATCAGACTTGCCCAAAGACCCGTGGTCTGCCTGTGTCACCGTTTATGCAGCCAGACGGGATCAGATCAGTCCCCAGTCCAGCCCTGGGCGCTGTCTCTGACGGAGGCTGGTCGCAGCTGTTTCTGAGGAGAAAAGCTTGCCATGGACATTTAGGAAACGCTCCTCTAGTGCCTTGAAACCCAAGGGCCAAGGGAAGTCGTAATGTTGCCTGCCATCGCCATCCTGAGCTAGTCTCCCTGTTGCATCTCTCCTGGCCTTACCTAGACAATGGCAAACAAAGTGAGGTTTGGCTGCTGCTTCTTGCTGCTTGAGGCACTGAGCTTCCAGGTTTGAAACCAAAGGAAAACACCCCAAGAACTGAGGGGGACCACTGAGACTGAGCATTCAGCCTTTTCTTTCCTTTAGAAATAATCCATTGCTGTCCCTGTGATCGGTGCAATTGCCTACCCTGGACATCGTCAGGAGGAGACTGGACAGTCACCTTGCCCCACTTGTCTTTCCCACTTCCAGCCCCTTACAATCTATGAATCTGAAACAGGAAATCTAAAACAGCCCCTAAAAGAATAAAAAATGTGTACAGATCTGGTCTCTGTTGGGACTATCCTTAGTCAGAAACACCTATTTTTGTATCGTGTAAAGGGATGTGGATAAGAACAACTAAAAATGGCAACATCCCTCATGCTCAAGAGGGAAACCATCTGAAGAGGTGCCCTGAGTCAGAAAGGTGCACAAGGCACTCAAGTATTTGTGTAAGCCGGGGTGTCTGCACATGAGGATTTTCTGGGCACTTTGTTCCCAAGGGGACCAGCCCTGCAATGCCTGCTGATGGCTGCTGCTACCCGATTAAATGAAAGGAAAAGAAACTAATTGCCACACATTGCATGCAGCCTCCCCAATTCTGTCAGCACAAGTGCACTGTGATGCCTTCTACACCCGGCAACCTGAAGTAATAGCAGGGCTGACTGAGAAACCAGAGGGACTTCTGAGGAAGAGGATGGAGGCGTCAGACAGTACTGCCGTGGCAGATCCAGCTACACTTCTGCACATAAGGCCTGCCAGAGGCTGGAAGGAAAGGAAGGGAAGTTCACTTGCTTTTCAACAGAACGAGCTGAAACACAAAAGATTAGGAAGAGAGCACAAGGATGTGCACAGAAGTGCAAATGTACACTTTTAACCAGAAATTTACAAAGCAGTAATAGTTCTAGGGTCGGAGGGGACCTGAGCAGATCATCGAGTCCGACCCCCTGCCACGGCAGGAAAGTGTACTGGGGTCAGACAACCCCAGCAAGGTGATTGTCTGGCTTTGTCTTAAAGCCCCCCAGGGTAGGGGCCTGCACCACTTCTCTTGGAAGTTGGTCCCAGACCCTAGCCGCCCTGACCGTGAAGTCGCGCCTCCTGATGTCTAGTCTGGATCTCCCCTCTGCCAGCTTGGGACCGTTATTCCTGGTCACTCCTGGCGGTGCTCGGGGGAACAGGGACTCCCCCCAGTGCCTGCTGGTCCCCCCTGACTAGTTGGTAACAGGCCACCAGGTCCCCCTCAGCCTTCTCTTTTGGAGGCTGAACAGGTTCAGGTCCCGTCGCCTCTCCCCCTAGGGCCTGCCCTGCTGCCCCCTGACCATGCGAGTGGCCTCCTCTGGACCCTCTCCATGCTGCCCACGTCCCTCCTGAAGTGCGGCGCCCAGACCTGGACGCAGTACTCCCGCTGCGGCCTGACCAGTGCCGTATAGAGGGGGAGGATCACCTCCCTGGACCCGCTCGAGATGCATCTGTGGATGCACGACAAGGTGCGGTCGGCCTTCCTGACCGCGTCCCCACACTGCCGGCCCGCGTTCATCTTGACATCAATGATGACTCCAAGATACTTTTCCGCCTCCATGCTGACAAGAGGGGAGTTCCCCAGCCTGTAGGTATGGTGCTGGTTCTTCCTCCCCGGGTGCAGCACCTTGCACTTGTCTGTGTTGAATCCCATCCTATTCTCATCCGCCCACCCCTGTATCCTGTCTAGGTCCGATTGCAGCCTATTCCTCCCTTCTACCGTGCCCACGTCCCCCCACATCTTAGTGTCATCAGCAAATTTGAACAGGTGCTTTGTACCCCCTCGTCCAAGTTCTTATTACCATTCCACATGTTTCAGCATGTCAAGAAATACAGTAACTGAAGTGTATACGGTTTTTAGGAACGTGAGGCTTCCCAAACACACGCTTGAGCTGGATCTGGAACATGTGCTTGTTTTGGGAGGAATACTCATGGTTTACCGGCAGGAAATTAACACACCGTATTTACTTGACTCTAAGACTGTGCTTCCCCTGTCAGCAAGAGGGAAAAGCCCCGTGTCTTAGAGTTGCGCACAAAGTGGGAGGCAGAGAAGTGTCAGGCAGCTCCTAAGTATCTAAGTATAGCATCTTAAACTCAGGGTCATCTTAGATTCAGGTGAATATGGTATTTTCATGTAATAGATTGGTTTAATATTATCCAAACTACCGTAATACCACGTAAACCCCTTGCTTTTTCCTTTTTATATAAAAGGTTCAGATAGCACCATTTCCAAGTTAAAAGGAATAATAATAAGAAAGGCTCAAATGGTCACTTAGTGTCTAATTAATGTCTGATTTAGTGTGTCTAGCTGCTGTACACCTGCCCCATCCATACTGTACAGTCCAGACCTTTTGAATTATTAACTACCAGAGAAGAACTCTGCCAAGTCAAACAAAAGAAATGTCACCCTGAATTACAATAAAGGGTACAGCCATTTTCAAAGTAAAACCAATCATTTTATCTATCATCCCTTTCACACACACACTTTAAAACCGTCCTAATTTTTTCATTTCAGGAAAAAAATAAAATAATCAGATCTCAGGAAAGAATGATCCATCTTTAGAAAGTCAAAATATACAGTAGATATAAAGAGGAGAAATACAAAATACTACCCTTCTGAACCCTGTAGAGAATAGGCTTCACTGTCTACCAACATCTATCTTCCTATGCATTACACTGACAGCTGATAATGAACAGACAAAGGTGCTCTTGACTGGGTGATTTAACAATTCAATATATAAACGCCTGAGTGGATATTTTCATTTTCCCTACTGTATTTTTCTTCCTTTTTTAAGCAAGTCTGCAACCAACTATTTTATAAATACAGGAAATTAATCACACTAACAGGCAAAGTTAGTTTACATTGCTTTAAATCTTTGAAGTACTTTTTTCCATGTATACCATCTTAACATATTCCAAACACTGCCCTAAAAGGCATCCCCAAAATTGCTTTATTAGCTAAAAATTAAAATTAATGTTTCAGACCTGACTTTGTGTTAAAGAAAAATGAAATTCTGCAAAACTATGCTCATATGGAAGTAACTCCAAGCTATGCTGCACACGAATGGAAAGGCCTCTATTATATTTAATAACTCTTCTCAAATTAAGTCAGTACCGAAAATCTAACATGTAAATAAATTAGCTTTTATTTAGTTAATCATAGTTTTAAATCTCAGTGTAAAAATAATTTACATATGTAAATATAAGGCTACTTTAAAAATACATCATTAAAAATTCAGTCTTATGTCTGCCTTTCAAAAATCATCTCAGAATCAGCCCGTCTCAGTGGAGCTTCCTTTTCACGAGGGAGTCAAAGAATTTTAATTCTGATGCACACTGGAGTAAATCCCAAGAACTGCTCATTAACCATGCAAAGAGGTTCAAATGTGCACAATGTAATGAACTGCAATATTGTGCAGGTACTCTGTCTACACAAAATAAGGGGGAAGTACAGGGAAAAATTGGTGGGGAATGTAGTAGTGGATGGCATCTTGGGCTGCAGCGCCCATAAGGAAGGATGGAGAGCAGCAGAGTAAGGACCCTGGAACAAAGCAGACTCTGACTTGCACAGGGAGCTCAGGGGCAGGATCCCCTGGGAAGCCAGACTGAGGGGGAGAGGAGTCCGGGAGCTGGCTGTACTTGAAAGAAGACTTACTGAGAGTATGGGAACAAACATCCCAACGCGCAGGAAGACTAGCAAGTATGGCACAAGACCTGCTTGGCTTAGCAAGGAACTCTTCAGTAAACTAAGTCACAAAAAGCAAGCTTATAAAAAGTGGAAACTTGCACAAATAAATAGGAAGGAGCATCAGAGCACTGCTCAGGCATGCAGGGATGAAAAGTCAGGAAGGCCAAAGCACAGCTGGAGTTGCAGCTAGCAAGGGACATGAAGGGGAACAAGAAGGGTTTCTACAAGCATGTCGGTAGCAAGAGGAGGATCAGGGAACGTGTGGGTCCCATCCTGCATGGGGGCGGCAACGTGGTGACAGAGGATGCAGAAAAGACTGAAGTGCTCAATGCAGTCGTCACGGGCAAGGTCAGCTCCCAAACTACTGCACTGGGCAGCACAGGTTGGGGAGGAGGTGAGCAGCCAACAACGGTGAAAGAACAGGTTAGGGACTACCTAGAAAAGCTGGACATGTACAAGTCCATGGGGCCGGATGGGATGCACCCAAGGGTGCTGAAGGAGTTGGTTGATGAGACTGCAGAGCCACTGGCCCTCATCTTTGAAAACTCATGGTGATTGGGAGAGGTCCCAGATGATTGGAAAAGGGCAAACATAGTGCCCATATTTAAGACAGGAAAGAGGAGGATCCAGGGGACTAAAGACCAGTCAGTCTCACCTCAGCCCCTGGAAACATCAGGGAGCAGATCCCTCAAGGAACCAGGTGCCAAGCACTTGGAGGAGAAGAAGGTAATTAGGAACAGTCGGCATGGATTCACAAGGGGCAAGTCATGCCAGACCCACCTGACTGTCTTCTCTGACAAGATGACTGGTTCTGGGGATGCGGGGAGACTGGTGGATGTGGTGTACTGTGATTTTAGCAAGGCTCTGATACCATCCGCCCCAATATTCTCAGTCAAACTAAGGAATACAGGCTGCATGAATGGACTGTAAGTGGAGAGAAAACTGGCTGGTGTACCTGGAGAAGTCTGGAGAAGAGAAGACCAAGGGGGTTTGAATAGCAGCCTTCACCTCCCTGCCGGGGGGCTGCACAGAGGCTGGAGCTGGGCTGTTCTCAGTGGGGGCAGACGACAGGACAAGGAGCAATGGGCTCAGGCTGCAGCAAGGGAAGTTGAGGTTGGATATTAGGAAAAACTCTCTCACTAGGAGGGTGGTGCAGCACTGGAACAGGCTCCCCAGAGCCGTGGTGCAGTCTCCATCTTTGACAGTGTTTAAAACCCAGGTAGACAAAACCGTGTCGGGGCTGATGTAGTTGGGGCTGGTCCTGCTTGGAGCAGGGGGCTGGACTAAATGCGACCTCCTGAGGTCCCTTCCAGCCCTCATTTTCTATGAGTCTATGAAATTGTAGTACTGTGGCAGAAACAAATTTGAACTTTTGATTTCAATGCCATACCAAATGATTTTTTTTTAATTTTTTTTTGGGGGGGGGGGAGGAGGAGGCCTGAAGATGATGACATTAAGATTCATATTACACTGAGGGTTTGCAACAAAAATCTTTGCAACAGAGTACATGAATGCTGACAAGAGATGATATGCCAAAGAACCTGAATATTTCTGCCACGTATGAGATTTGGAAAAAATGTTTTCTTCTAGTTTATAACTGCTATTAGGTCTAACTGAATTTAAATGATTGTCAGGATAAGATTAATGCCCCTACGTATTCTACTGCAAGGAAACAAATGATGACAAACAAATCACAGTCACAGAAAAACAACATCTGCCCCTCCAGAAGCTGAATTCAGAAATATTCATGCTCAGCAGATCACAAGTCTATTACTCCTAGGCTCTTGGAGGGTGAATTTACCAGTCTGTCAGCCAAACAGTATGGGTTTGCTTTGATGACTCTCAGCTGTTGGAGTTAATCATGTGGCGAGTATCCCTTCAGTACCGATTGTTGGGAATTGTTCTCTTCAGCTCCGTTGAACAGGGCTTGCCCCATCTAATGAAATGGCTAAGTAAGGCACCATACATTGCAACACACACAGAAGACCAATACTGAAAAACAAGGGGAGAAACACCAAGGCTGAAAATGCAGGAAAACGCAAACCTTTTTCAAAATAAATGACATGTTAGAAGGATCTTATCTTGGCTGCAACCGTAATCCATTCTGGATAAATGAGATACAGGAGACAATATAGACACGGTGATCTGTAAACAAGACTTCCATTTCTAATCCTGGTTTATGCATATCATCATTACACATACTGAAGTAATGTCTGGGGGAACCAGCCATACACTTCAACCCCGCTGTATTAGGCAATGAGCAGTAAGAGAGTCCCGGCCCCAGCACAGTTACAACGTAAGCAATGGAAAGGGAAAGCATCAGGGAAGTCCCAGCCACTTTTCAATAATGTTTCCATCATAAAGTATTTCTTAAATACAATTTAATTTTTGCAGTTATGGAGTGAGGAGTGTTCAGAAACTTATGGAAAGCACAATACAAGTGAAATGTTCAAATAAGTATTTTCTTAGATGCAACTAAAATTTCAGTGCATTCAATTGACAACTTCCCTCATCAAGAAAGCACAGCCCAGCAGTACTAGTAGCAGTACTACTACTCCTCCTCTTGTTTATTAGGCTGGAGTCAATTTGTCCCTGTGACCAACATACAAATAAATGAATAGGAACAGATAAAACCTTTTGAAATCATCCTTTAAATTATGAGTACCTGATGCACCTCCGTGTCATCAGGCCTGCAGGGCTCCCAAAGGGGCTGGGAATTCAGGAACGGGGCAAGCAAGGGCAGGGCCCGCTGCCCCAAAGGGCATGGAGCCCCCCTGAAGATGCACTGGTTGCGGGGGATGAGCAACGGCCATATTAAAACCCATGATCACTGCTTGCCTTGTTGCTGCTGACGCATCCAAATCCAACCCACAAGGAACACCACAATCCAGATCTGGCCCAGGAGGCGGACTGAGTTTGACACCCCTGCTTTAATTAATGATAAAGTTCTTTATAAAACCTTGTATTAAAGGACTGCTCCATGGTGCTCTGCCCTTCAGCAGCATATGCCCAGAAGAGTACATCTGCTGCCAATGCACCGCTGGAGTGAGCTTGGTCAATGGTTATACACATATTGTACCGAAAAAGCATTCACTCCTCCATATCCAGGCACACCACTATACCCCAAATTCTCTTCCAAGGTTAAGTATTTTCACACCTAACACCAACTGACCCCACTCTCCAACCCATTTCACTCTCCAAACATGCTTAGATAACGTCAACAAGCAACATGTTTCCTCAACACTCCTCTTAATGCCACGAGCCTTCCCGGTGTTTTGGGTCTCTTTCACAGTGAAACTCAAGCCACAAAGGGTGTGTGCCTGCACGTGCTTTTACACACACCTGAACTTCATTAACAATGTGGACACTGGAGTCAGGAGTGGACTGGCAAGTTCGCCGATGACACCAAACTTTGGGGCAAAGCATCCACGCCAGAAGATAGGCAGGTGATCCAGGCTGACCTGGACAAGCTCAGCAAATGGGCAGACGAGAACCTCATGGTGTTTAACACCGAAAAATGCAAGGGTCTCCACCTTGGGAGGAAAAACCTGCAGCACCCTTATAGGCTCGGCAGTGCTACGTTGGTTAGCACTACAGAAGAAAGAGACTTGGGGGTCATCATTGACCACAAGATGAACGTGAGCCTGCAATGTGATGCTGCAGCTAGTAAAGCGACCAAAATGCTGGCGTGCATCCATAGATGCTTCTCGAGCAAATCCCAGGACGTCATTCTCCCCTTGTACTCGGCCTTGGTGAGGCCGCAGCTGGAGTACTGCCTCCAGTTTTGGGCTCCACAATTCAAAAAGGATGTGGAGAAGCTTGAGAAAGTCCAGAGGAGAGCCACACGCATGATCAGAGGTCAGGAAACAGATCTTACGATGACAGGTTGAGAGACATGGGACTCTTTAGCCTGGAAAAGCGTAGGCTCAGGGGTGATCTGATGGCCACCTATAAGTTTATCAGGGGTGACCACCAGGATCTGGGGGAACGTCTGTTCACCAGAGCGCCCCAAGGGATGACGAGGTCGAACGGTCACAAACTCCTGCAAGACCGTTTCAGGCTGGACATAAGGAAGAATTTCTTTACTGTCCGAGCCCCCAAGGTCTGGAGCAGTCTGCCAGCAGAGGTGGTTCAAGCACCTACACTGAACACCTTCAAGAGTAAATTGGATGCTTATCTTGCTGGGATCCTATGCCCCCAGCTGACTTCCTGCCCTTTGGGCAGGGGGCTGGACTCGATGATCTCCCAAGGTCCCTTCCAGCCCTGATGTCTATGAAATCTATGAAATCTATGAACTCAATGAGCATTTGCCTAATGCACATTAAAGCAATTGAGACACACATCTACACGTGCATGCACTAAGGCACATTAACAAGGTGTGCAGACAAACTAAAGTTAGTCCCAAGTCAGTCAACATACACAGCGTTAATGTACCTTAGTGCATCTACACATGTGTTAAAGCACTTTAGCTATTCACGTCTAAGTTTGATAACTGCAAAAGCGCAAATTTAGGTGCAAATAGCTTAAAATTGCCATTTTAAGGTGCATTAAGGGCATGTACATGTAGACCAGTGCCCTTAATGTGCCTTAAATCAGCATGCGTAGACACGCTCAACGATACTCAAACGCCAAAACTGGGGACACTACAAACACTGTCTTTCTCTTCTGTCATCATGTCAGTTGGCATATTTCCTTCTCTAGGTCTCATCCACTCCTTTACCTTTAAAGTGAATTTAGTATTCTTCACTCTTATGGATATTAAAGTCTATCTTCCTCAAAGCCACCTCCTCCCCACAAGTCTTCCTTAACTTATCACTCCTTTCCACTGGTTTGTACACTTGATCCATCTTCACGCTAGTCATTCGTTTCCCCATCTCCACTACCCCTTTCTTTAAACTTTGTTTTCTGTTCTCCAATATCTCCTGCAGCCTACCACTTGCACATTTTCTGAGCTTTTGAAAGACAATCTGCATTTGTTCCCTTGCTCTCTTCCAGTCCTTCACCCTCTTTTTCACAGCTTCAACACATTATTTACTGAAGCTGAAAACAAGGTTAAAAGTTGCATCTCACCCTACGCAAAAGTCTAACTGCTATTTTAACAGTTCCTGAAAAATCACATTAGTCTTCTAGCTTGTTAGAGCTATTTGGAACGTTATTTTATTTTCCTTTTTTCACTTCAAAACTATAAGGTAAGATTATACCTTGTACACTCTTCCCTTTTCAAAATGTCTACTGTTCCCCGACTCATAGTTAGCTATATCTCAAACATCAGGATACTAACTATCATAGCAACATTTCTGATATGCACATGTTGCTTGCAAACAGCACAATGAGGCAAGGGCACCTTTTCTCAAGGCAGAACAGCAAAACTCCTTGCTGCCATGAAATATTACAGAAGAGGGATATTGTCAAAGTCATGTTCATATAAAACTATTGCAAATAATTCACTGTTAACCACATGCTACATATGCAAGTGCAAGCAGAGGACCTCAGTTAGAAAACAAAACACAAGTACATTCTGAGGATGCTCAGACAGGCATGAAGAGTGGTCTAAATAAATCTGGTAAGAAAATTATGGAGCCCAGCAAACCTGGGAGTCTCAGTGCATGAAGTATGAACATTTTTACTTTTACTTCAAGAATAAATTGTTTCAGATTCAGGGCACCCGGTGTTCCAGGCATTGCCTGTTTCCACTTACCATGGGCTAAATAGCACTGCTCCTTGCCAAATCAAGAAGACAAAAGGTGAGAGATGCACACTATTTTAATCCAAAACAGACACTGAGTGGCTACACATTGTCCAGTGTCTGTTTCAAACTCTCTATACAAGAAATGCTATTAGACATTTCCTATCAAATCTGGTTGAACAAAACAAAGCGAGTACAGTGAGAGAAGAACTGGCTCAAAAAGTAAAAAATGCTGACATACAAAAGCTCAAGTGTTACACAAAGTTCTCAGTGCAGCAATAAAACACATATAAAGCCATGTAACAAAGACGCACTATATGGTAAAAATCAACCATATCAAATTGCAAATATTAAA
Source organism: Crocodylus siamensis (assembly GCF_052110815.1). Lineage (NCBI taxonomy): Eukaryota > Metazoa > Chordata > Crocodylia > Crocodylidae > Crocodylus > Crocodylus siamensis. The sequence goes on along the minus strand of NC_143399.1, from coordinate 2,958,627 downwards.
TTATTTGGCCTGTTACTAGTTTGCAAAGGAAGATTATCAACAACCTGTGGTTTGAGAACAGAATAAAAGTGGTAAAATCGAAAAAATACAGACAGTGAACTGATGATGATATTCAGAAAATGAGGATTCTGGGCATGCCTGGACCGCATGCATATAAGCATGAACAAATTAGGCAGCAAAGACAAAAAAAGACTCCATGAGTCACTTCAGGTTAATCAAGTAGGGAATACCACAGCATGATGTGTTATTAGAGGATTTTAATCTTGGGGGTATATGATGGTGGTTGCATGCTGTCACACAAGTAAAACACCCTTGGAGAGTTTTAAAAATTACAGACAATTTTCTAAAGAAAGAAGCGTTACACCCACTTGAGAACTTAGTATTAGACATCATCTTCTTGGACAAGGATGGATTAGTCAATGAACTAAAAATTGATGTGTGCTTAATTTCAATTCTTATGTGCAAAGAGAATATAATGCCAGCTAGCTAGAGACAAGATACTTTACGATAGGAGTCGGGAGCCATTTAGGAACAGTGGGCGGGCAAATCAGGCCAGCCTGCTCCAAAGGTCAGCTACAGCCAGAGGTGCAACTAGTAAGGTCTGAGCCCTTGTCTTCAAAAGGAGGCTAGACAATCACCTAGCCGGGGTCGTTTGACCCCAGCATCCTTTCCTGCCCACGGCAGGGGGTCGAACTTGATGATCTGCTCAGGTCCCTTCCAACGCGACCAACTATGAAACTGAGCCAGCAACCCCCTTCTCTGCAAAGGTCATCTTGTGGCTGTCCTGGATCTCCAGGCTTTGTGCAGCCCCCCACTTTATCATTGTTGCCAATTATCATAACCACCAATTAACACCAGGAACCAACTGGGCAGCAAGAGAAAAGGCAGATACAGTAAGGAGATGTACACGGTGGGGGAAATGGAAGGGTAGCACACAGTACATTGCTGGCTGCCACTGCCCTCACCGGTGCCCATCCACTGATGTCCCCAGGGCCTGGGTAACTGGCCAGACAGGCATTAAGGGCAACAAGCTGAAGGTGGTGGCAAAACGGTATGTACACACCTCACACGAGCTCACTGAGAGCCATGTTGGGAGTCTGGGCGCGTGCGCAGGACAGCAGGGCAGCTCCAGGGTGTTTGGCACCTGCCCTTGCCAGGTCCCAGGAACATTACAAGGGAGGGAGGCAAAATTTCACTTGCGTAAAATGGCAAAAGTCCTTGTGCCGCTCCTGGATGTCCCAATGCATGAGTAGGCTGGATGAAATCACTTTGCAGGCCAGATTTGACTTGTTGGCCAAAAGTTGCCACCCACTACTTTTAGAGCAGTGGTTTTAAACCCATGCTCCACAAACCCCTGGGAATCTGCAGACTATGTCTCAGGGGTTTGCAAAAGATGACTATGATCAATCAAAAGCATGTGAATACCTACACTTACAAGTCAAAGGGGTCCGCACCTCCATTAAAAATTTTTTAGGGGTCCACAAATGAAAAATGGTTGAAAACCACTGTTTTAGAGGTTCATTTTCTCCACAAGCCAAAGACAGTCATGAACAAAATTAAGTGGGCACAAAAAGAAGCTAAAAATATGATTTTAAAATGCTTTATTAAATGCCTCATCTGATACTACTCCATCATCACACAAGGCTTCTCTGTTTAAAAAGTCATCCTGATTAGGAGAAGTGAAAGCAGAAATTAATAAATTTAGGAAACAAAAAAGCAGGGAAACTGGCAGCTGCATGTACACACTTGTACTTAGAAAATCCACACAACAGGGAAGGGAAGCTAAATCCTATGACAATGGGACTGAAGACCAAAAGGAATTACACAGATACATCAGGAACAAACAGGATCTTAACAAAGGTATACACCCATATTAAGCAAGAACATTAAAAATGAATATGCATGAAATATATATTGCCATCTACATAGATTTCTAGGGTCAGAAGGTACCTATTAGACCATCGAATCTGACCCCCTGCTCTGGGCAGGAAAGAGCGCTGGGGTCAAGTAACCCTAGCCGGGAGCTTGTCTAATCTCCTTTTAAACACCTCCAAGGCAGGGGAAAGCACCATCTCCCTCGGAAGCCCATTCCAGATTTTGGCAACTCTCACCACACAGATTTTTTTTCCTGATGTCCAATCTAAACCTGCTCTCCTTCAGTTTATAGCCATTGTTTCTAGTAACCCTGAGGGGCGACTGGGAAACATCATATCCCCTCTTTCCTGGGGACCCCCGCTGATGAGCTTGCAGACAGCCACAAGATCACCTCTCAGCTCTCTTATATTTCAAAAGAAGGAAACTGATGCTTTCATGTCTTAGGATGACAAGATAATACTTTTATTCCATCAGTAACTAGCTATTAAAATAGCTATTAAAGTTGTACTTGAATACACTGTACATACACTGTAAATACAAATGTATTTTAAAATTGGCTAAAACAAATGAGCACAGTCAAGAGCATTAAAATGATTAGCTGAGCAGCTCTTCAAATCATCAATGTTATTTTTTAACAAAATTTAGATAAGACTGGGAAAGCTGCAGAGGACTGATGGTAAAAAGCAATTGTGACAAAAACTGGGGAAAAAAATGATGTACTGGTCTGAAGATGATGAAACGCTCAAACAAGCCCAAGAAAAAACTACTATGAACAACTTAAGGTCTGGAAACCATGCCTAGCAGTGAAGATTAAACAGCTCTGTCCTGTTTATCCAAGTAAAAGCTTAAAAGGTCATTTTAACGACAGTCTAGGACAGCGGTGCTCAACCTCTGACCCACAGAGCCATGTCATCTGGCCCGTGGGGCCTGCCACAAGTCCATAAATTTTGTGGTGGGGGAGCGATAGCAGCATTATTTGCTCCCAAAGCCACAGCAATTAATGTGGCCACAGCTCCCCTGCTCCGAACTTCTGGACTCGGGGGGAACCCCGTGACCCAGATGACATGGCCCCCGTGTGCTAGACAGCACTCGAGATTCAAATTTACCTATGAAGACTGTGTGTTCAAGGGGAAAGGGACTGTATTCCTATCTGCTCGTAACACACCAAACACAATTAGCCTGTAAATGCTAGTGTGATATAAAACATTAGAGACAACACTAGGATAAATAAATTCACTTCTTCAGCACTACATAATTAAGCATACTCCAAAATAGCCTTCCACACAATCATATATAGTTTCTTAGTTAGTCGGGTCGGAAGGGACCCGAGCAGATCAAGTCCTACCCTGCCACAACAGGAAAAAGTACTGGAGTCAAACGACCCTGGCAAGGGTCATCCAGCCTCCTCTTAAAGCCCCCCAGGGTAGGAGCCAGCACCACTTCGCTTGGAAGTTGGTCCCAGACCCTAGCCACCCTGACCACGAAGTCGCGCCTCCTGATGTCTAGTCTGAATCTCCCCTCTGCCAGCTTGGGACCGTTGTTCCTGGTCACTCCTGGCAGTGCTCGGGGGAACAGGGACTCCCCCAATGCCTGCTGATCCCCCCTGACTATAGTTGGTAACAGGCCACCAGGTCCCCCTCAGCCTTCTCTTGTGGAGGCTGAACAGGTTCAGGTCCCGTCGCCTCTCCTCGTAGGGCCTGCCCTGCTGCCCCTGACCATCCGAGTGGCCTCCTCTGGACCCTCTCCAGGCTGGCCACATCCCTCCTGCAGTGCGGTGCCCAGACCTGGACGCGGTACTCCCGCTGCGGCCTGACCAGTGCCGCACAGAGGGGGAGGATCACCCCCTGGACCTGCTCAAGATGCATCTGCAGATGCAGGACAAGGTGCGGTTGGCCTTCCTGACCGCGTCCCCACACTGCCGGCCCATGTTCATCTTGGCATCAATGATGACCCCCAGATCCTTTTCCGCCTCTGCCCTGACGAGAGGGGAGTTCCCCAGCCTGTAGGTATGGTGCTGGCTCTTCCTCCCCGGGTGCAGCACCTTGCACTTGTCAGTGTTGAATCCCATCCTGTTCTCATCCGCCCACCCCTGTAACTTGTCTGGGTCCAATTGCAGCCTGTCCCTCCCTTCTAGCGTGCCCACATCCCCCCACATCTTAGTGTCATCAGCAAATGTGAACAGGTGCTTTTTACCCCCTTGTCCAAGTCACTGATGAAGATGTTGAACAGTGCGGGCCCGAGGACTGAGCCTGGGGGACCCCACTGCCCACGTCCCTCCGGGTCGAACATGACCCGTCCACCACCGCTCTCTGGGTGCGGCCCTCCCGCCGGTTGGTGACACATCTGACCGTGTGGGTGTCGACACCACAGCCCCCAGTTTCTTAATGAGAACGGGGTGAGAGACAGTGTCGAAGGCCTTCCAAAAGTCCAGCAAGACTACATCCACTGCTCCCCCTGCATCTAAGGATTTGGTGACCTGGTCGTAGAGGCCGCCAGGTTGGTCTGACAGGACCTGCCGCTAATGAACCCGTGTTGGTTGCCCCTAAGCATGATCTCCCCCCCGGCCCCTCGGGGACATGCGCCAGGATAACTCTCTCAAAAAGCTTCCCCATGATTGAGGTAAGACTAACTGGCCTATAGTTCCCCAGGTCCTCCTTCCTCCCCATTTTTGAAGATGGGAACCACGGTGGCCCTCTGCCAGTCCTCTGGCCCCACACCAGAGCACCACGAGTGCTCGTACAGCCATGCCGGGGGTCCCGCAATGATCGCAGCCAATTCCCTCAGCACTCGGGGGTGGAGATCGTCCGAACCAGTTGATTTGAACACGTCCAGTCCCACCAGACGTTCCCTGGCTAGATCCTCACTCACCCTAGGCCTGGGTGTGCCTCCCCTGGGACCAAGGACCAACAGGGGTCCCAGTGGGGAGCGGGGGGGGGCTGATCCAGACCCTGCTCAGAAAAATGGAGGCAAATAAATTGTTAAATAGGTTAGTATTGCTGTCTGATGCGATATGCTTGGGTTTCACCTGTTTCCTGTGACTGGATACTCTCTAGAATCTGCCGCTGTGAACACGCACATACCAGGAGCAGTGAATTATGGATACAGGGAGCTGAGCGACCCGCTACAAAGAAAGGCAGGGTTGTGAACCTGCAGCTTATCAGCTACTCCATAGCGATTACCTGTGTGCAGACTCTTACCTTGCAATAAAGCAAGATAGCTTACATATCCTCCACTGCCGGGTAAATGACCTTGCATCTACCATGAGTTCAAAATGCACACTGTGGCGGGTGTGCTGGAGGAGCTGCTGCATTTTAAGCTCATACCCCAGCTTACTTCCTGGTAACTTGTTTGTGTGCCCTACCCAATGCAAAGAGGAAATGGAATTACTCCTAAGTCTGTTCAGTGAAACTGCCAATTGCTATGTACATACCAATTTAATAAATAATTTACTCCAGCTGGAAAGAGACCTGGCGGTGCTCATGAAGACAGTGTTGCACTAAATAGAACGGTTCACTGCAAAGGATTCAGTGCTTGGAAATGCCTTTCAAAAATTACACAGCAATTTTGCTCCTGTTTGGGAAGGATGGCCACCGTCCTACCATCGGCGGCAGCAGCAGCAATCCCTTGCAGTCGAGGACGATCGCCTGCCAAAACTGCCTTATCTGTGGGGCTGAAGATGGCTGATGAGACCAATCCAGGATCAACAGGTTCAACTGCAAATTGGGCCCATGTTTCCACGTGGGGTGGATGGCTCTGGATCCTTGGTTTGGTTCCCGACACACTGTTTCTCCTGCTTTTCCGTCTCTTGCTGTGATTGTGAGGTTTCAAAGAACTGAGATCCTTGCAGCAGTCTTTCTCCATTGGGGTGGTCCTGGGTGAAAGTCTCCCACCATACCCCCGGACCATCGGTGCGCTCTCCTTCTAGCTCTCACATTACTCTCGGGGCAGGTGGTATACCTTTCACTTCAGCTACTCCATTCCCACACCATCACAGTTAGGAAATTCTCGCTTCAACTCTTCCACCTAACAAAAGATCATGGGAAAGGAAGCCAGGATCTGGAAAAAGGGAAGCAAAGAAGCAGGAAGCACTAATGCCTTTTCATAGGATGAACAAGCATGGAAGGAGGCAAAATGCAGGTACACTGGCACAAAATGGACAAAAAAAAGATAATGAGACTGTGTCAGGAGAAAACGGAAGAAGCATTGTCCCCCACTGGACCGCACCTCTCAGCGTGTGGGCTGGGAGGGTCGGAGGTCTTGGTTAAGTACGGCTCCCGCAAGCTGCAGATTCTGATACAGGAGAAAGGGCAATGAAAGGAAGTTTGAAATAATCATGTAACAATACAGTGTTGCATTGCAGAAGCTCTTATAACTGGGAATCCACCTTCCACAACCGTCAACTATTACTCTGCAGAAAAAAGAACTGGAAACAGCACAAGTAAAAAGGAAGTGCAGGCTATGGAGGGGAAGAAAATCTTTGGGAACATCTGATCATTGGTTACCAGATGGTACCTTGGGGGGGAGGAAAGGGGGGAAAAAACCAAGTATCACTTCCCTGTGGTGATGTATGAAATCACAGTGGTTCAGTAACTGATGGAAAATTAAAAAAGCCTCTGCCTGCAGGCAAGTAATGTGTGATGTACGGAGTCATGTCATATGTCATCCCTCATAGCTCCTTAAATAACCTCTGCCTTCTATACAATATCTTGCCCTAAGGTGCACAGTCACTTATCAATGCAAGCACTCAGCTGACACTCAAATAATGAGAATCACAAATGCACGAGAGGAGAGGAAAGGAGACCTCCCAGCTTTCTGCTGAACATTTCTTTGTGCCTCTTGGCAGAGAGTCTTGTCACAGCCGCGGAAACACTACCCGTGCTGGCCACGTCCCAGGTTGTTACGTGTGGATCCCAAGACATGAACAGGATCTAATCCTGGCTCTTTTCTTGCCCTCCCTGGCGCACGACTTGGGGACAGGCACTTGCTTACTCTTCATGGAAACGGGAGCTGCCCCGAGCCACTACAACCAGTGCCAACTTTCTGCGAGTCCCCCCTAGCTTATGCACGCTCCCTCCCAGGCCTGTAATCTTCGGTCACCTCTTCAGGGGCACGTGACAACTGAGGCAAAACAAAACACAGACTTTGATTATTTTTTTAACCTGTACACTCTTGACTTTCATAGACATCAGGGCTGGAAGGGACCTCGGGAGATCATCGAGTCCAGCCCCCCGCCCAAAATGTCAGAGTAATAGTTGAAGGTCGTGGAAGGTGGATTCCCAGTTATAAGAGCTTCTGCAATGCAACACTGTATTGTTACATGATTATTTCAAACTTCCTTTCATTGCCCTTTCTCCTGTATCAGAATCTGCAGCTTGCGGGAGCCGTGCTTAACCAAGACCTCCGACCCTCCCAGCCCACACGCTGAGAGGGCACTTAATTGTCCACTTTAATTCAGGACCGTCAGCCAGACAGCCCGAGGGCCAGATCCGGCCCGTGGAGCCCTATGAACTGCCCCTGCGTGCTGCATGGGGCACCCAGGCTGGACCTAGCACTGCAGATGCTGCGCGCAGCGCAGGGGCCGGCCCGGGCGCACCAGACCCGAGTGCCAGCTCCAAGGCCGGTCTGGACTGGGCTGCACTGGAACCAGTGCACCAGGCTGGTCTGGTGGGGTGCGGTACACGGCGCACCCATGTGCTGCGTGCAGCAGCTGGTCCAACCCCACACCCGGCCAAGCGACCCTCATCCACAGACTAGACACCCCTGCTTCAGTTTATACAATACCTGTGCACTTCTGGGTGCCTACACACGCTTCCCCAGCTCAGACGCCTTAGCACTCTTGGCACAGACGTGTTATGTCGAGACAAGGACCCTCCTTCATCCCTGCCGATCTGCACACGGTTGAGCCTCAAACTGCAGCAGTAGTAAGCCCTACGTTCACAACACAGCCGCAATCTGACAGTCTCCCTGCTACCAAACTGAATTCACGAATACCCACACTGCCACAGATATCCTGGCTAGCATGAACTTATATCTATCCTTACAAACCTCCAAAACATCACTGTATTTTAGCAGTGGAAAAAAAGTCCCACAACAGAGCATCTACTGAAGACACACTGGAACCCATCCATTATCCCTCTCACCTCTCCACTTAATTGTACAAAAGAACAGCTTTCCTAATTAGCAAACAGTTGCGAGTGAAATGCCTGTTACACGTTTTCGTGCAGCACAAAAACATTTTATTCTGATAGCGGAGACACTTCCAGGAGATAAGACTGAATTTTATTCTCTCTCAAACACTTGCCAGTGTTTTTGTCCTGAGGCTAAATTGAAACAGTGACAAAACTAATTTAAATGAGATTTCCTCTCTCATTAGGACTGCCAAATTGAGGCTATTTAATACTCTGCTAAGTTAGACTCTGCCTAAGCTTAAAGAACAGAGTTAAATATTAACTCAAGCTTCACGCTTCCTGATCATAACTATCTGTATTTTACTTATTTGGAAATGTGTTGTAAACTCATGGCTGTATAAATGTAATAATAATAATAATAATAATAATAACAACTGACAGAAATAACGATGGTAGAAGTATATGCTCTAAATTTCGCATTTTTATGACTGGCTTTATGTTGCAGGGCAAGAATATGTTCTCTCCTGCTGTCAAATTCAACTGTTTTTTCTCAGAGCTGGATATGCCATGCGAGTGATCGCCATTAGATACATGGGTTTTTAAACCAAATTAGTTGAATCAGAGCAAAAGGGCTGCAGAGAGATGCTTCAGTTTTCAGAGTGGTTGACTTCAGTTTATCTTAAACCTATTCTGAATCAACCTGAAATAATCCAAAAAAGACACTTAATTTCAGTTTGAGAAACTGTCCACTGGCTCCAGTTATTAAATCAAATTAAATCCACACCAAAGATAAGTTGCATCTCCTTTTGTGGGCAAGCTCGGAGAGGATCAGCACCAGGCTCCAGCCAAATGGAAAAAGAAAAAACGCTGTACAAACCAAACAAAACTCCTGAGGAGGCTCTGCACTTTTTTTTAAAGCAACTTAAATTGAGCTGGTGTGTGTGTACACAAAGGTACTTGAACTTAGACACTCAGAGACTAGCAGTGTCACGCGTTACATATATGCAGAGGTCAAGATTTTAACAAATGTTTAGGTTACATTTAAATACACATTTACTAAGTTACACAGTTACTAACTTAGAAGAGGGGAAAAAACAGTCTTTTAGATACCACAGAGTAGACGGTGCTGACTTTTGAACTTGTGTCTGCTGTACATGAGATTATTAAACCCAATCCCACATCTGATAACTAGGAATACACCTAGTTTGCTTTGGGGCCAGAAAGCAACATGGTTTAAGTCTCTCAGTTTCCTGTTGGTGGATTATACTGAGCAGTACTCTGAGCTTTCTTATATGTAATGAAGACATACCATCAGGTAGATGAGGGTCTTTTAAGCTTTAATAAAAATCTAAATAAAACTTAAGAGAAACTTTTGTCCCATTATTGTTGTCCAATGTAGAAATCAAGCAGGGATGAGATTTTGAAACTTCTCACTACCTAAAGATTACACTTTCAATGCCTGTGAACTGTCCCCTTCAGGAAGTCTCAAACAATTAGTTGCACCTAAAAATGACAAAGAACAGCAGATGGCCAATTCTAGCAGTTCTGTGTAAAATGCAACACAATTTTCTTCCATTTTCATCTTGCTGCAAGGTGCTGTGAAATATTTACAGCTTACATGTGGCTAGAAGAGACACAAATAATACTCCTCTATGCATGATTCACGAGCGAGCTCTTTCAAACCACTGCAACCTCTGGTCCTCTTTCGCTACCCTCTCTTTGTGGAAACCCATATACTTTAACAAATCAACTACAGCTGTCTCCACACCTTTGCTTGTTTACCGAAGTACCATTAAATATGCTAAAAACAGAGTGAGCTCAACAGGGTATCATTGTAAACTGCGGTTTATATTTTCAGGGCTGATTAATACCCATTTACACAGTTTTTCAATCCATTGTAAATACGCAGCAAATTTTGCATGTGAACGAAAGACAAATCAAGCCAGAAACTGTTAAAGATCAAAGGATTAGAAAAAAAAAAGTCATGAAATTCAAGTGTCAGAATTGATTTGCTTTGCCTTCCAATAATCCTTTTAAAAAGGGTAATTTTTCAGTACAGTTGATAATGCAGTCTGACCCCAAATGGCCTTTCCACTAAGACAGTCTAATAATTTCATGTGTAATCTTTTCAATCAATTATTTATGTGCACAAACTGACAAACTCTTACATCATACCGTCTTTGGCAGGTAAACCTGATTGATGTCTATCATTTTCTTCTCCAAAGAGGCAACCACACATCCACCTACAGCTGGCTCTCCATATTCCCACCCCTTTGGGAACATGATCAAAAACAATCCAGCTACTCTGACGAGGGACCAGATGGTTTGGCTTGTACAGTACTATCAGCTGTACTGGGAATCTCACCAGCAGCACAAGAGACTTCATGTCTAAATAATGGAACAAGGAAAAGGAGCAGCTCTTCGCAGCCTTTGCCTCCTGAGGTAGGAAAACCCTGAATGGGAGGGAAACCCGTAGTAATATTTTAGTGCATATCAGCAGGCTTTGCTGTAAAGGAGCCTGCCGTAGCCTGATGGCTAAATTACCACGTCTTTTTGGACACGAAAGGAACCAGAAATGCAAGATGGAAAACAGCGAGTTAAGAGTCTACAAGATGTTGCAATTTAGAAGAACTACACGGTATCCTATAGCATAACTACAAAATTAGGAGACAACTGTGACATTTCTGTTAGCCTGTCTGCAGAAATTTCTCTTTTTTCATGAATTGAGCATATCTAATGCTTTTTCCTTACTTTTCAAATTAAAAAGGAACATGCGCTAAACATAACATTTCAAAAGGGAGCCAAGATATTGCATTACATTTACTGAAACGAGTAATGCTGTGGTTCTGCTCTCACAGGATCAGACCAGGATCCTAAGATTATTCTCATATGTGATAACTGCTAGAAGGCGAAGTCCTCCTCCTACCACCCCGCTAGCAGTCAGGTATATATTCAACTTTATCGAGTCATGCTACTAAAAGTCAGAGCATGTTTATAGCCTCCGTGCACACGTGCGAGGTGGCCACGCCAGGACATTTCTCTCTTTTCAGAACCCTGTCCCTTAGTGAAAACTATATAGAAAAATCGCATCACTTGAACTGGTCAAAGTATTATATATGCATAGCACTAATTCAGGCTTCCCTCTTACCTTGCACAAGGTATTTATTCTGAGAATCGGGCAAGGTATCAGCAGCAAGACAAAAAGGCATATTCCAAATTATACACGCACTAAAGTACCTGATACCCAAGGCCCAGTGAAGACAGGAGTTGCCATGCTGAATGAAATACGATTTCCACAACATGACCTAATACAGCATTTCTGTGCCATGAATTCTGATACAGTCATTAACTTATTTTCAGGAACAAACAACAAATTTATACATTTAAATGAAAAAGAACGAACTTCTTTTCCCCTAAAAATGTGCTGTAGATTTAGGGAGATGAAGGTATGTATGCATCAATCTCTTTTTATAATTAAACCATTAGTCAATATCTGTCATTACAATTTTTATGCAATTTTTTGAGAAAATAATATTGCATTCAAACTTTTTTTTAAATAACTTTTAAATTGTTTCTGGTCTTTACATATAAATTGAGATTTAAAACAGAAAATGGGATACTAACACGACATGTCAAGAAAAGAAAAAAAATCCTTTAAATTTCCAGTGCAAACACATTGCAAGTGACTTGCCTACATGAAAAGCAATACATACTTTGAACTTTTAACGAATATTACCCAAATGAAGTGTCCAGCAGTGTGTGTGGGACCTTCCTTACATCTGAGAGTGAGATTCAGAAGAGAAAAATCCTGAAAACAGGATGAAGTAAGTAAAAACGAACATAAAGAGTAACACTGTTTCCAACTCTCATCCATTTGTGATATGAATCATTTAATAATGGAATTACATTTTCTATTCAGAATCTGGTTTGGTCAAAGGTAACATTTCTAATAATCATGACATCAACACATATGCTTTAGTTTAAATCTAAGGAACAAAAGGGTAAAGAAACCCATGAAAATATTGTTCCTGTCGGATCTGGTCTAGAGCTGGCAGATCAAACACTTGAATAAATCAAACAAAAACCCCAAACCTGTTTAAGATATGAAAAGATGCCATCTTCAATCTCCCATTGGTGTGGGCCTCTACAGAGCTGACGCTTCAGCAACACTGAATTTGGTGGCATTAACATTTTCTGATATCTACACAAAGCGTTCATTATCATCTGGACACAGCTATAACAGGAGTTCTCTCTAGTTTCTGAACTTTGCTGGCGAATCATTTCGGTGGCAAGAAAACTTTGAGACCCAAGACATAAGTTCTGCTCATAGATCTGAATACAGGTTTTTAGTCTGTTAGCAGCTGTGTACCCGTCAAGTCAGGAATTGTGATAGGAAGTCCGTCTGTTTTTCTCCCACACAAGTTACAGGTTATTTATGTTTCTGTTTCATAGAAAACCTTATAAGCCACAGCATTTTGATAAGAAAAAAAATATTCTTTCTTGACAAAACTACATGGTATATCTGTGTTGCATCAGAACTGCCACTGTCTACCAGTTCAGGCATTTAAATGCCCTTAATCTAAAAGAAATGAGTGAAAAAATTAAATCTATTAAAATACTACACGAAAGGCTCTATGAAGATGTATGTTATATATGAGTGTGTGTACACACACACACACACACACACACACATCTATACCTATATATAGATATAGATCTATACCTATATATAGATGTGGGGTGGGGGGTGAAGGTTGAAATTAAAGGCTGTATTTCTCTCTATCTAAACAAGTCAGAATAATCTGTAACACTGACTAATCTTGCTTATACCATAACCATGCTCTACTAGTCCCCTGAATACTAAAGAAGCTTGTCCTCAATAAAACAACAAGAAACTCAACATTTTGCAGACACATGCTCTTGCCATGCCCTCCCATATGAGAAGGTAATAAACAATAAATCTGATACATTTGTGCAATAATTAAGAGTAGATCTGCACAGCATAATCTTTACAAGGTAAGCTGTTACAAAAGACTATTAAGAGCCCTATAGATTAAAAAACCTATTTCTGGAACATCAGTGTGATCCTTTAAAACGCCAAAACAGAATTAAACAAATAGCTAAGAAAAATAGCATAAGATTTTCTTTCAAAACCCCTCGGATTACCTTTTGGATCGCCTCAGCATGCTGGTGGCAGGAAGAGAGAAATTGGACAGCACTGTCCAGAAGGAGTCAGACATGATCTTTAAAAGCTTTCATTGCTGGGAAAATACAGCACAATCAAGCCACTAGCAATAAATAAGGAACTAAATAATACCAGTGACAGAGCCAATGCAAATCCCTGTAGACCTTGCAAGCTGTTTCATTAATGTGCGGCAGGCAGGCAGGCGCATGCATCGCTGCTGCTTTCACTGCCTCTTCCCTATCGATCCCAGCCATGCCCGTCTCTCATCTCCCTCCTCACCTCTGGAGGCAGTGCAAAAGGAGAGCTTTATTCTTTTCCTAATTAAAAAAAAACACTTTAAAACTAGAGTCTCTTTTACGCATAAAACACATTCTTTGTCGCCGCATCTTCTCAGATTGGTTTAAATCATTGTCAAAAAATGACAGCCAAACCACAACTACCACTGTATTTTTATTTTCTAATAAAAGAGAGATACATTTTAGCTGTCTGTATGTACATACACAGCTGTGTTTACTACCTAGTTTGTGATTTTAATCTCAAGTATATTTTTACATCACATGGTTAAATAGGACAAAGGTTTGTTTTATTTGAGTAAATCTCTATTTTCCCCCTCAGTCTTTCATTTAAAGACCAGAAGTGGAGTTGAAACCCCCTCCACCAAGATGTAAATTTGCAGAGCTGCATAATATCGGTTCAAATATGAAGATTACATTTTCTACTTTCATCTTGGTTGTGATGTGAAGGGAGGATATACAGGTATGGTACCTTCATGCCATCGCCTATTTCCCAGCAAAAAACATCTACTTTTTGATTTGTCTGGCTATACCCATGTGCCACAGGTGAAGAAAACCTCCAGGAACAGATCACCTGGGGGCTACAGTACAGCATGACCGGCTGGATTTTAACTATAAAATACTGCTTGCAAATCAGGTAAAGGCACCAGGGGCTTTCAAGGTTTCCAGCCATACCCTGTCAAGCCAACCACCAGCTTGCTTCCCCCACACGATGACCAGCAGCTTATTTTACCTTTGTCTTGGAGCCAAAAAAAGCCATTATTTGTAATGTTTCTAAATCCTGATATGGAATTAGTATTCATTTTAGGAGTTTCTGTTACAGATTTTTGTCATCTCTGTCAGGAGGAAAGCTAATGATGTCTCACATTTCGGTTGTTCTTGATTGGCTGTTCACACTAATTAGAAAAACAACAATCAACAGCTGGCATTTTCTACGTCTTTGATCCATATTGCACTCTTTAAAAAGGCCACTTAACTATCTCCGGGGGCGGGGGGGGGGAGTACTGGAATATCGCATCCATCTTTTTTGTTTCCATGCAATTCTGTGGGAATATTAAATGAACACCAACACTTTCCATGAAATAGAGTTTAATTTTCTTTTTAATGCAGACATTTATTAAGGTCCCCTCTACAAACAGGTCAAGGCATGATGGGATCTAACACGCAATCCACACAACTGCCCTCCCTGACATGCTACACTTGCCGGGCAGGGGACATGCGACTGTGGGATCACACATGAGATCCCATCACGCCTTACCGCTGATCCCGGGCTCCCACTGCACCACTACAAGCAGCCTCCTGCAGCTGGGAGCCTGCTCAGTTGAGGGGCTCTCAGCTGTGGGGGCACCCCATGTACCCCCAGGTCTGGGGGGTCACAGCAGCCACAATCCTCCAGGCCCAGGGGTATCACACACCCCAAAGCCTTGGGAACTGCAGAAACTGGGATCCCCTTAGACCCAAGGGTTTTATACACCCTGAATCCTTATGGATCACAGCAGCTGGGATCCCTCAGGCCCCGGGTTTCACATGCCCCGAGCCTTGGGGATGGCAGCTACCACAATCCCCCAGGCCTGGGGGTTTCACACACTCCACAGCCTGGGAGATCATGGCAGCCGCGATGCCCTGGGCCCACGGGTTTCATGCTGGGCATGGTGCATCTTGTGGCTGGGAGCTGGTCAGCTGGTGGGGCTCCCAGCTGCGGGGGGTCAGACCTTGCTACATGTGCAAATTAAAGCTGGATACCAACCAGCTATGAAGTTATGACATGTTTCTGAGCTCTAACTTTACAGCTGGTTGGAGCTTTTTATTGTGTGATAGCTCCTTTGTACACACGGCTGGTCTTAAGGTTGCACTGTTAATTGTGCGACACCTGTAACATGCAGAGGGGGCCTAAGGAGCACGCTACCTAATTCAGCAAACACCTGCCTTTGTTTCTGCTCTCCAAAAACGACTGCCATTCTGCCCGCCGCAGAAAATCAACCCCCTTCAGGGCTTTTATACCTTTGTCCGGTTTGAACATCAACACACAACAGCTGCTATCACAAAGCAAGGTTCAGAGTATGCTGGCACTTGATCGCAACGAAACATACTGGCTCATGGATTTTCATTAAGAACCCATACCTATCAACATCAAAACCCAGGCCACACAAGCAATCTATTTTACCACACACTGAGGATGTTTTATTCCTTTGCTATTAAAAACAATTCCTATGTAGTATAAAACAAGACTTCTATTTGCTCAGTCAAGTGCATAAAACAAAATCCATATTGACCAAGCTGCTGTGGCACTGTTGAGAGAAGAAACAGGGAAAATTGCCTAGAAACAGACTTAGCCCCAGAGTCTTTGCTCTGGTTGTTGAGAGAGTTTGTCAACAAGAGGGTCCATTTGCGAGTCTATTAGCCACTGGCTTCCATGACAGCGAATACTCAGCACTTGTCAAAGAGCAGCAATTTCTTTCATGTCGACCATTCCTGCCCATAAAGGTACCTGATCCACAGATGAGCTTCAAAAGGTATTGAAGTGCACAGCACTTGCTGCTCTGATAGTGCTACTGAGCATTAAGCCAAGAATAAAAGGCAACCTGAAACCACGGTGGGGTAGTCTGTGAGAGCTGCTTACCCTCGGCAATGTGGCAGAACACAAAGAAATGCTACGACACTTGTAAAAAGACGACACTTTAACATTCTTTTCATATATTTCTATTTGTGTGAGAAATAATTGAAGATTTTCAGAATCTGCTTTAGTTGAAATTATATTTAAAAATGTAAAAGCATTAAGATTTCTTTCTGAGCTGCAAAAAGGAATGAAAATATCTCAATTATGGAACCGCTACTGTTTCTACTTCTTCAGTGAACTGAACTCATCTGCAGAAAGCAAGACCCAAAAGCCTCATCTTCCAGCTCCAGCAACGCAGCCCTTCTACCTGCCAGTGATTGAACCAGTGATCAAATAGAGGGTAGCATGCTCATGCAAAGGTATAAAGGTATAAGGCAGTGGGTTTCAACCTTTTTTCATGTGTGGACCCCCAAAAATGTTGCATAGAGGTGCAGAGCCCTTTGGATTGTAAATGTGGATATTCACATACTTCTGATTGATCCTAGTCATGGTTCATGGACCTGTTAGACATGGTCTGCAGACCACAGGCTGAAACCACTGGTGTGGGGTAAGAGAGTCTGTGCTGTGCCACTGAGGTGGTTTGGGGAAAGGAGGATTAAAAATGCCTTTAAGCTACCTCTGTGTACTCGTCTCCTCAAGCAGGTAAGTACTCCCGACCTTGAAACACCCTCCCCAAACAGCCCACCTGGGCTGCTCAGACTCTTCCCAGCCCTGCATGTCATGGCTCTATGCTGGCACAACCAGGGCCCAGCCTCCCAACTCCCACCCCATAACAGCATTTGTGCTTGGGTCCCCTGAAAGGCTGATTACAACTTCACTCCTCGATTCCTGGACGGGGGGAATCTGCCAATGGCCGTATCTGGAGCTTTTAGGTCTGCTCAGTGATGCTCCCACACCTTCACCAAGCATAAAGCAGTCAGCAAAGGGGGCAAGAATTGCACCCATCATGCCTGAGATTTATCGCGGTGAAACCACCACCACCAAACTCCTTCTGACACCAACAAGGACTTGACTGGTTCAACAGCCCAACACTCAAACCCAGCTCTCTCTGGATTGCCTATAGACGTGATTCTCAACCAGGGTGCAACGAGATCTTTTTACGGGTGAACCAGGGTGCTGGATAATATTAATAACTGTTAGGTGCACAAGCACCTACGTATGAATTACAAGACAAAGCCAGAGATTTCGAATAGCAATCCAGGGCGTCAAAAACATTTGGACCTGCTGTGGTTGCTCCAAGTTCCCTGCAACAGAACTGCTTTGTTATTTTGCCGTAATCAAGAAATGAGTAAAATCGAA
This sequence comes from Crocodylus siamensis, assembly GCF_052110815.1. Lineage (NCBI taxonomy): Eukaryota > Metazoa > Chordata > Crocodylia > Crocodylidae > Crocodylus > Crocodylus siamensis. The sequence continues at coordinate 2,941,230 of NC_143399.1, read as the reverse complement.
GAGTTGGCATTTTCCAAGAGGTGTATTGAGCCTGAAACGGGTGCCTTGAGTCTGAAAAGGCCAGTAACTGCTGGTACGCAGAAACCATATCCGTGGCTTCTAAGCATTCCCAATCACAGGTGGACCCAAAATCTCCACCACAAAATCATTAATACCTTTACTTAATTTCAAGCTCTTAACCTAAACTAGCACGAGTTTTAACGTAGATTTAAACTCCTTAGAAAGTCTGAAGCATTAAGTAGCAAGACATGTTTTAAGCCAGAGGGATGCAGAGTCAAAATCTCAAGTAATGGGAAATATTTTAATAAACTATCTATCTAAACACAGTTTACATAGTTTTCTTTGAACTTTACTGAAGCCACTTCAGTTCGAATGAGACTTCAGAATCAATCCAGTTCTCAGCCCCTAACAGAAGCCAATTTACACTTGAAGAAACCTCTTTCTTACAGGTAGTTAGACTGCATTATGGTTCACACGAAAAATAAGATCTCTCAAAATGAAGGCAGTTATTATTATGTCACAAAACTCTATTAAAACACAACACATGCTTGGGTGTCCAACTTATTTTGGTTGTTACTACAAAGTGACTTAATTCCATAGAATAAAAAGAGCCAGGCAGCTGACTTTTTTAGTTTGCATCTTAATCTTTTTTTATCACCTCCTAACAAATATAACTATCACCTAGAAACGCACAGCCCGCGCAGAGTCGGACCGACTGCACCTGATAAAATAACAACTGCTTGAAGGAGTCCACAGAAAAAAAGCCCATTGTTTGCTGTAGATTCAGAGAACCAAAAATGTGACTCCAAACCCATAGTTCCCATTTAAAAACCACCATATCCATTTCAGTGCCGTTGGAAGTGGAATCTCAAGCCATTATGTTCCTGGAGAGCCTTCTTGCTCCATATGTACATTGTTCTGTCTCGCATTACAGCGTTTAAAACATAAGGATGTGCAAGTCACGGCTGCCTGAGGCAGGCATTAAATTACACAGCAACAAATGAGTTGGGTTTTATTTTGCAATTCATAAAATTAGGTATCTTGCCAGGACTACTTTCACAAGATACATATTACTAAAGACATTTTATCCACTTCTGGCAACTTTGGAGCTTTCTGACAGAACATCAGGAAAAAAGGCAGTAAAGGCCAATTTTACAACTGCTTTTTAGTAACACAAAAGTAGGAAGATTCAATTAAAGAAACTTACTTTGGGAATTTTACTGAGTGAAGAAATAGTCAATTGTTACTTGTGATCATTTTCCCTGGCTCTCCCAGCAGTATCAAATAGTTGGTTTTTATTTACTAATTGAAGATTTTATGAGTCTGCCTGCTACATGTCTCTATAGTACGTAATAGCAAAAATTAGCATTAGCTTTATGATTTATTCAGCTTTCACCAAACAGTACTTGGGTCACAGAAATGGTTGTCTAATTCCATGCAGGAAATATCCAGTGATTTTTTTTCCTCTTTCTTGCAACCAAATACTTGTCAAATATTTGTATACAGTACTACATAAGTCAGCTAATTATGATTCACAAGGCTCCACTGAGGCAGCCACCTGAATATCACCCATTACATTTCCAATATAAATGCATTTCTACTGAAAAATAACCTATCAAGGGCCTTATCCAAATATAACATTTGAGTATTCCTTGTTAGCGAGCCAGTTAAATAGGTCGTATCAATAAGGCTGCAAATTGAAGTCTTGAAAGTTCCTAGGCAAAAATGTTTTTAGATACTCTTGCTTATGAGATCTGAAACAGAAAAGACTTCTACAAGCACTGACCTAGCCTCAACAAATAACATTAGTTTCAGATATACAAAAGCCACTGGAGTCACTGGTTTTACGGCTATGTTAACGAGAATCAAAATACTGCCTCAAGTAGTCTATTCTTTAAGAAAAAAATAATTTCCTCTTGTGTGATGAGAGAATCACAAAGACAGAGCAGAAATGGCAAACTGGCTGAGCAAAGAATGGTTCTAACAAGTATAATTTGAAAGCAGATAAAATCATTTAATAAAAGAACAACTATATGTATAATTTTATATTGGAATTTTTCAGATCTTGTCTGATGAACTGGAGATCGCAACAGTATATTACTAGCAAGGTAACAGCCAGAAAAAAATCCGAGAGACTTTGCAGACCATTCTGTATAAGTGGGCAAAAAATAATTCTCTTATGTTGTTATGAAAATGTGCATCTCCAAGGCTTTTGTTACCAACATCAGAACTGGATGCAATTACATTACTAATACAATGGAAATTTAATTTAGGTTTTGGGTTGGAGGTAGGGGAGAAGGAAGGAGAACAGATCCTAAATTAATAGATTTTAAAAAAGTCAAAAACCGGAAAAAAAAAAAAAAGAGAACTAAATTTTTTGGGAGAAATTTGTTTTAGGCTAGATGAGGCATCACTTTTATATTCTTCTGGCAGCATGGGCACGAGGCACTTTCCACACTTCTCCGAGGAGCAAAAGGTTTTCAGGTATATAGGCCTCTGGCAGACATTATATCCATGAGGCAACAGGCAAAGATATTCTACATCCCATTCTAAATGAATTACCATTTTTGTGGCTCATTGTCAGGTGATAAAGTGCTTAAACACATGGCATGTTACAGTTTATCATGACTAATACATTAATCATGAGATAAACATAACGTCTGCCAGGCACCATAGGTACATGTTGGGCGCATCTACATGTGCAAGTGGTATGGAAGCAGTTTACTCTCAAATAAACCACTCAAGAGTAAACTCTCCCAGGCACGTTTACACATGCAGGGACACAGGAGCAGAGCTGCTCCTGCTCCCTGCGACTGGCCCCTGCAGCCAATCATGGGACCATTGCTGAGATCCTTATCTCCCAGCCCAAGCCCTGTTTTCATGAGACCTAGGCTAAAAGATCCTTATCTCCTAGCATAAGCCCCACTTTCAGGGGACCCAGGCAGAAAGATACTTATCTCCCAGCGCCAGCTTTTTGGTCACAGGGCAGGCACTGGGAGACCCTTATCTCCCAGTCTGAGCTCTGCAGACAAGGAGCCAGTGCTGGGAGGTCCTTATCTCCCAGCTTGAGCCCGGTCATCGCATGACCACAGCCCCCACTGAAGTCAGTGGGACTGGCAGAGGCTCACACCACCCACAGATTTGTAACTACACATTTTTAATGCAGTACCAAGCATCTTTTTGTCTGAATTCGTTTAGGTGACACTGGATATAAGAGACTGGCAGCACTGACCACAGTGAAGCATGGTGTGTAATGAGGCACTGAAAACAACTTGGTACACATACATTAAGACCACCAACTACTTTCATATGCTATTAAAATTATATTGACCCCCAAACATGAAGGAAATTAACTAAATGTTACTGTCAGGATTAGCATACTACATATGAGAATATCACAGAGGAACAAGAGTTTGTGCTGTTACAGAGGGAGCCTGAAAAAGTTCATGGTGTCTGAAGTTCTACAAATATTATTTTAATTTTTACTGAGAAATGCTGCCACACTGCATTTCTGCTTGCAAGAAAACTGACTACTTTCAAACCAATATTGTAGGAGACAAACAGCATGCTGTTCTTCATAGGTAATGCTGGTAATCTACCTGACAACTTTAATATACTGTAAGTCTAACATGGTTTCAAACTCACAAAACTGTTGATTGAAAACTACTGTCAGGGAAAGATCAGCTGTCCTTGGTGAAAAACTTAATTGAACTGGCACCCTTTTTCCAGCTCTGTTCTTTTCAACTGCCATTCAAATGTCAGTGAGCCTCTTTAATCAAATTTAATCTAAGTATGTGATGCAAGAAATGTCAGGAAACATGAAATATTTTGCAAAACAGAGTGCTGCCTGTCAACTCCGAACATCTACTATTATTCCACTCTTACGTTAAAAGCTTCAGATTCAATACCTGAACATTTTTTTAATGCTACTGCACAAAACTATAATGGCAAGTGGCTATAGTTAGATTTGCCTGTACTGATACTCTGTAACCCAGAATGTACATCCTCTCAACCAAAAACTCAAAGACCTTGATTTTGGCCGTGTATAGATGTTCCATCTGAGCAGGAAGAAAAGCTTTTCTCTCTGCACAAAAAGAAAACTGTGCAAATGATCATGACATTTCTTGCAGAACAGAACGGGCTCCTCCACAAGAAGTTAGCCTGGCTACCTGCGAGGAAGATTTTCCTCCTCCTGATTTAACCTGTATGCTTCTTGTGGCGGAAAGACAGCAAGGATCACATAGTCTTTTGCTCTCCCTCCCTCGGTCTAAGGAAGCAACCCCTCTAGTGCCCCCGAATGAAGAGCTCACCTGTGTACCTCTCCAACAAGGGGATGCTCCAGCTCCTGGCCTAGTTTTCTTTCTACAGGTAAGATTTTCTCTTACCAGTAGAAATGAACCTGCCTTAGAAATACGCTTCACCTTAAAGTGGTGAATAAGAACAAAATGCAATATTCTCAACAGGCATTCTCTTGACAAGTATTATCTACTGTTATAAATACTTTTAAAAACAGAGACTGTATTTAAAAAACAGAGAATTTTTAAAACATATTCACTTGGAGAAAAAAAAACCTAGAAAGGCAACTTTCCAAGGAGCCCTGCCTGGCCTCTGAAGCAGAGCTCCAGCAGCTTGAGCACGGTTCTGTGCAATGATGCAACATTTAAAATATTCTGCAAAGAAGAAATGCCCAGACAAGGTCTGGGGTGAGAACTGCCAACATGCTGCCTCAAAATCTACCACTTGCACAGGAGTTAAGAGATATTAAATACTTTACTTATTCATATAGCACATTCTCCTTTTTCCCTGAAAAGTCATGTGCAGTATGCAAATAAATACAGTAACTGATTCTCATAATACTACAGGGAGGCAGGTTAGTTAAAGCAAATATTGACCCCATCCTAATTCCTGGGGAAAGCATAGAAGGTGGTAAAGTGACCACTATGGGCATATACAGAGTAAAAGTTGGCAGTGCAGTTGACAGACTCTCTCATAGTTGGGACTGGGCAGTAACTGGACAATAACTAACTGGCAGAAGCTCAACCTGGATACAAGTGGGGATGCTGGTAAGTTGAAGCATGCAAACAAAGAAAATGAAATTATTATTGAGAGTATGTGGTCTTTTTGTTACTCAGGCTCACAACCTGAAAATTGAAGTAAATTCCAGCCCGCTTCATAGAATCATAGCAATTAAGGGCTGGAAAGGACCTTGGAAGATCAAATCCAACCCCCCTTCTCCTACAAATCTAGACAGTAGAAGTGATCAAGACTGCTTTGTCCATCCCTCAAGCCCCAGATCTGTACTTCACAGCAAGTGTACAGCTTTTTCCGATGACAACCTCATGACAGGTATCCTCACTGGGGTCACACCAGTGTGACATGCAATGCAATCTGTGCTTAGAGTTATGTCTGGAAACCCTGGAGAGATGCAGCCTATGGGTATTTATTTGCTTAAAGGTATATTTTTCTAGGAAAATGCATCAAACCTACCAGTCACAAATTTGTTTCTAAGTTTATTTTGTCTGTTTTCATTGATAAAGATCTCCGGTTTATATATGCACCCCGCAGATCAATTCACAGAAGCCCACAAAGCTGACCAATTCCAAACGTCGGTGTTTCTCTAGTAAAGGTGACATTCATAGTTTCATAGTAGTCGCTAGGGTCAGGAGGGACCTGATCAGATCATCTCGCCTGCCCCCCGCCACAGGCAGGAACGAGTGCTGGGTTCACAAGACCCCAGACGGGATCGTCCAACCTCCTCTTGCATTTGCCCAAGGCAGGGGTGAGGACCACTTCCCTGGGAAGTTGCTTCCAGGCTGTGGCCACCCGAACTGTACAATATTGCCTCCTGATCTCTAATCTAAACCTGTTCTCCACCAGCTTATTACCATTGCTCCTCGTCACCCCACGCGGTGCTGGGGAGAAACGGGCTCGACCTGTTTGCTGCTGATCTCCCCTGAGGAGTTTGCAGGCAGCCACCAGGTCCCCCCCAGCCTCCTCTTGCCGAGGCTGAACAGGTTCAGGTCCCTCAGTCTCTCCCCATAGGGCCTGTCCTGCTGCCCCCTGACCATGCGAGTGCCCTCCTCTGACCCCTCTCCATGCTGGCCACATCCCTCCTGGAGTGCGGCACACAGACCTGGACGCAGTCCTCCAGCTGTGGCCTGACCAGTGCTGCATAGAGGGCAGGATCACCTCCCTGGACCAACTTGAGATGCACCTTTGGATGCACGACGAGGTCTGGCTGGCCTTGCTGGCTTCAGTCTGGCATTGGCGACTCACATTTATCTTGGAGTCAATAACGACTCCAAGATCCCTTTCCGCCTCTCTGCTTTCAAGAGGGGAGCTCCCCAACCTGTCTGTGTGCTGTGGGTGCCTTCTGCCCAGGTGCAGCATCCTGCATTTGCCTACTTTGAATCCCATTCTATTCTCATCATTCACCTTTTACTAAACATACAGACATCTTCTATGCAGGCTATATTTAGAAGGTAATTCCTACAAATGCACCATATATATCATTAACCTTTATAATTTAAGATAAATTAGCACAAAGAAGCCAACTTGAATCCTCCTGTTTGTTTTAAAGCAGGTGACAAGCTGAAATACAAACCAGGCAGGGAATTCCTAACGCACCAAGCAGCAGGGAACAGAATCAACAATCTCGAGGAGCGTAAAACTAACCTAATTTGCTTGGTACACAGCAATGGATACATGGTTGTGCAGCATTAGGACAAAAGTCCTTTCCAAAGTAATGAGATTCTGCATAAACAAGAAACCGGCAACAAAGCATTACCTATTAATGCTCTGATATAGTAATTATGTTATGAACTTTTTAATACGCATTTGATATGCAAGTTCCTACAACATATAGCAGCACTATAAAATACAGCACATATACGTAGCAAATACAGCATATATATTACGACATACAGCAGCATTCTAAAATGATTATTTCATATATAGTATCTTTCACCTTCAGATTGCTAAGCAACTCACATACGATATATTATTAATGAGACAATCTTTGAATAGTATCCAATTACAGTTATTTATAAAATAGTTAATCAAAGATTCCCAAAGCATCTTGGATACTTAAATTAAAATCTGCACACATTAAGACTAATATTCATCTGTTCTATCATATAATTTTCTCCAGACTGCAGCTAGCAGATTTAACATTTTACAGAGAAAGCTGCATCTCTACCCTGCCTTCTGCCTAACATTTTACAATGCTATCGCAAAACCTAGGGGGAGAAAGCTTTGCATATATCTACTTAACAAATAATTTAGGCTTCTGTTCTTCCTGACGGAATTCAAATTTTAAGTTCTGTCAATAACATTTTCAGCTGCTCCCATGTAGATACCTGTAAGCAACTAGTACTCTTAAGACTGCTTGTACTCTTAATACCTTTTTTATTATACAGAAAACACAGATCTACCCAGACAGCATGCATCTTTGGCAGAAACTCTTGAGCCATCTGCATGTGCACAGTACATTTCTACGTAGTGGAAATGTGAATCCAAAGGTTATTAAAATCCCATTACTTTTTATAACAAGAATCACTTACAACAAAGGGAGAGAAAGTGGATTGTGGAGTTCTGCAGCTGTCCTGGCTTTAATATGGAGGGGCAGATTGCAAAGGAAAAAGCCAGCAGCATGCCTCAGATCAAGAAGTGGCATCACGTGCAGAAATTCTTTGGTCTCTGCAGGCTGCACCTCTATTAGCAATGAGGGCTGCTATAATCAGCTCCATCCTGTACTGACTACTGAGGCCCTCACTTTTCTAGTAAGCCTTCAGCTGAATAAAGTTCACACATCCATGGCTTACCAAATCATGTGATAAATATCCCTGGGTTGACTCGCTATGAAAACCCGGTATTTAGCAGCCCTGAAATTCTCAGTCCTTACCAGGAATAGACTAGACTAATATCTGCACATAAAGCTGGGGTAAGGAAGAAAAGCAACCAATCCCCAATGGTTATAACCTGGCCTACTTATTTGTTATTTAAATTGAGAAAAACATTTTTCAAATATTATATGTCAGGTTGGTGAAATAAATTCTGCCATTTGAATGGAAGCAAGATCAACACATGCTCACACGAAAAGCGATTTCCCCACGGTGCAGCGGGGAGCACGAGCTGCCGCTTCTAAAGAGTCGCTGCGAATGCTGGAAGACAGAAATTGGTTACTTCTGCAGTAGTTCTTGGGAGTATTTAAACAAGCACGTATCTACACAGAAAAGACTAACAGCACCAGAACAGAGAAAGGCCTACATCATGGATTATTTGTACAGTGTATTAACTGACTAGTTAATAGCTTCACTAACACGTGCCACAGAAGGCTGAATGAAGGCAGCTCCCATTCGAAGGCTGGCATAAAGCAAAGACGGTTGCTGGGTACAAACTTTTTGATTTACAGAACGTCGAGTCCGAGCAGGCTGACAATTTATGCTGCCTCTGGAGGTTGTGACAGGCTCATCCAAGTTGCACAAGGCTTCTTATGTCCCACAGGGCCACAGTTCAGAGTGGAGCAGGACAAAGTACCATGCTCATCCCGGGAGCAATGCCAAAGGGCAGTCACGTTTCCCTGGGGTAGACACATGCTGCAACACAAGGACTGATACAACGGGAGAGCAGGAGAACGACGACTATCACCTCTATGCCGGAAAGACCCACGCAGCCCTCTGCTGCAGTCTGGTTCAATGGACAGGCCGGGGCTGTTGCAGGAGGAGGACGATTCCTGTCTGATGAGCAGGAAAAAATCTATTCAGCATTCTTCTAGTATAGAAATCTACTTGCTAAGGGAGGTCCTTCCACATAGGAAACATCCATTTGTTTTAGACAAATACCTTGCTATACTGAGTTATAATCATTCTGCATGGGTGATATGTCCTGGCACCACTGAAACTGCTTTTGGTTGTTAAAACACCCAGAGAAATCCTCAGCAGTACATTGAGACAAGGATTAGGCAAGGCCCTGGGGCAAGCTGGTACCTAAAGGAAGCCTTTCGGATACCATGAATAAAAGTGTGTTTGAAAGAATGAGGTTTTTGTATAGACTATATAACTTAGAAGTATCCACTTGGACTGTCTCCATCTCCTGGCAGAGAACAGGTGTAAAAGTAAGAGAATGAAAAGAGGATTTTTTTTTTTTAAAGTAACCAAGCGTAAACTCAGAGTAAATTAATATGAATTCCCCAAATGAGGTTCATATTGTAAAGCAAACAGTCATAAATCACCAAAATAACATTTCCTCAAAATGTACAAAGTGTTACATCATTGAGATGGTGCATTCACAAGCAGAAGCTGTCCTGCTGGCCAGTCTGCCGGGACCGGTCAGTCTCCATCACAGAAATAGCATCGTGCCACCTGTGCAAACAATCCGCTCTGAACAATTATTCAGCACATTTTTCGCAAGTAGAATCTGAAGTGAAGCACGAACTAAAACTGCAAGCCACCAGTTGCTGCAAAGCAATTTCCAAATGCCGCTCAAGCCGAATATAGACCTATCATTAATCCCCTGGCATCTGTCAAATAGGAAACAGTAACTAAAATAAACTCTTATATACCACCTTAAGTAACTTTACCTTGAATAAATTAAAGCAATGACAAGTAACAAGAGTTGCTTAATTTATTACACTAATCACCACTTGTGAATACGCCTCACAATACTTCAGAATAAAGACACGACAACTGCTCAGCCAGGTTAACAAACCCAAAATTCAACTGCATGTAAAAATATGTCATCCCCCAAACATACATGCTACCTTGATCTTCTGAAATCTATTTATTCCCCACCCTTCAAGCTCCATCCAATGGAGGGGAGGGGAAGCTGCATGCTGGCAGGGCTGTTTTGCTCCCCTCTCCTCCAGCTGCAGCTCCTGCTCCTGCCCCACCACGCAGCGCCGCTCAGGCACGGGGGAGCTTCACCCCATTGCCTCTGGCTCCAACTCCGGCTGCCTCCCACCTGCTTGGTGCAACGAGCGGCCCCTGTCGACGCCGGGGAAGCAGCCATCAGGTGGAGCTGTGCGCTGGGCAGGAGCCATGGGGCGAAAGCTTCCACCCAAAGCTGTGCGGCGGCGGCAGCTGGAGGCTAGGGAGCCGGAAGAGCCCCTCCAGCCTCAGCCTGTGGTGTGGTTGCAGCTGGTGGATGCTGCATAGAACAGGGTCGCAGCAGGGCCTGACAGCCCCCGTGGTGGGAAGCTGCTGGTCTCCAGGCCCGCCAGCACCTCCAAGCCAGCCTGGGGAGCCCGGCCAGGCAGACCTCAGCTGTGGTCCCCCAGTGGGAGAGGGGGCCATGCTGGCTGGTGTCTGGCCACGCCACCCCTGGCTAGAGAGCAGGGGGGTGGGGCCAGCAGGGTTGCAGAGCATCTTGGGATGCTGGGGGAACTCTAGTTTAACTTAACCAGGAAGAGGTCTGGGACAGAAGTTGCATAAACTGGTCTGATCCAAATCAGTTAAGTCTGATATTACATTCAACCAAGTTTATCTTAAATCAGTTTCAGGCAATTTTAAACTGGTTTATGTGCACTGAACTTCTGTTCTGTTACAGGTTTAAACCAGTTTCTGATCACTTAAACCAGTTTGTGTGCAATTTCTGTCCCTAGCCAGAGTGAACAGGGAAGCCACAGATGGAATAGCTGAATTTAGGAAGGAGGAAGACTATTCTGAGCGCCGCACTTCAGGAGGGATGTGGACGACATGGAGAGGGTCCAGAGGAGGCCGCTCACATGGTCCAGGGACAACAGGGCAGGCCCTATGAGGAGAGGCGATGGGACCTGAACCTGTTCAGACTTCGCAAGAGAAGGCTGAGAGGGGATCTGGCGGCCGTCCATAAACTTACCAAGGGGGACCAGCAGGGAATGGGAGAGTCCCTGTTCCCCCGAGCACTACCAGGAGTAACTAGGAATAACGGCCACAAGTTGACAGAGAGTAGATTCAGACTAGACATCAGGAGGCACTACTTCACGGTCAGGGCAGCCAGGATCTGGAACCAGCTTCCAAGAGAAGTGGTGCTGGCTCCTACCCTGGGGGGCTTTAAGAGGAGACTGGATGTACACCTTGCCGGGGTCGTTTAACCCCAGCATCCTTTTCTGCCCACGACAAGGGGTCGGACGATGATCTGCTTAGGTCCTTCCAACCCTACCAACTATGAAACTGTGATTTGCTCTTCACGTCACAGAGGGGTTTCTGCAGCACAGCATATAGGCCAGAGCCAAGTGACCCTTATTAACAGAGATTCAGCAAACTCATTACACAGCATAAGGAATGCAAAGGGGCAGCCCCAGCCTGGGGTATACCAATATTTCTTATTCCTCTATTTCTCACCCATTGCATACAGCCCAGTTAATCAGGTTCCATTGCAATGAAGCAAAACTCATTCTGCATCGCTTGCAGAGCACGGTATTTGTACTTTTTGATACTCTGCCTGCTCACAAGAACAGAGTGGACTTACTGAGGGGGTGGCTTAATGTGTACCATGCACATACACACCAAAACACAGCTAGCAAGTCTAAATTTAGGTCCCCCAGCAGGGAAAGCATCTATTTATACGACAGACGCTTTTCTAAAACAACCTCTCCACCTCTGCACAGTCACTGAGCAATTTAGATAGCACATTCTTTCCACTTTCAACATTGTCATTAATAAGACTGAACGCCTACTTCCTTTTTTTGTATGAAATTTGTATCTATGGAGATCAATCTATCTATATATTCATATCTATACACACACACACACACACACACACACACACACATATCCCTCTGAAATTTTCTACCTACATTCTACATAAAAATCTTTAAAAGGAAGATCAGCTTTGTACTAGCACTGCGTTCACCTTCTGGGGAGTTGGGGCAAAGCTGGATTTGTTCTTGCTTCATCTCCTTAGTTAAATAATACTGACCAAAAGCATCTGATCACCATCATAAAAAAGTAATAATGAAGAGATGTTGTGCATGACACAGTAAATTTTCACGGCAGTTTTGCAAAGCTCCATAAAATTGATAGCTACGATCATCAATAAGCATTAAAAGTTTAGGATGTCAGATGAAGAACAAGCACATCCCTAAAATAAGCTGCAGGATATGAAACCATTAACAAGTGTAGTTATTGCCACGGCTTCATAAAACCAGAGAGAGCCCCTGGGCTACAGAATCTCACACTACAGCCACCCACGCACCCTGCCCTCCCTTTAGTTTGCAAGGATTAATCTCCATTTCCACTGACATTTTGTCTTGCCTAATTTTGAAACGACAGTAAATCATGGAGGCACACCAAAACTGAAACCCTGCACTCTCCTGAGTATTATTACCATGTAAACACCCGGGTGCCTTCTTAAACTCCATAGACCCTAGCATATCTTGATCCTTCTTGTACTTAAAAATACAATACGATTCTTTAGTTTTTATATAATACCAAAATAATCTGCCTCCGATAACATTTAATGCAGAACACCCTTTAAAATGATTTTAAGTCAAGGAATACAACAAGGCCAAGTTTCTGTACCATAACAGATGAGTTTGATTTTATAATCAGTCGATACATAATGAGGTCTGCTGCTGAAACACGGCGACATACCTGGCAATTTGGCTTGCCTGGTATCCAGTAGTATGAGAGAAACCAAGCAAAACATAGACCTGACATTATTATTTAATATATTAGGCCATTCAGTCTCTACCTGAAGAGGTTTGCACCGAAAAACAGTTCCAATTCACGTTTATAACATCTACAATACACACTGCCATTGCCTTCAAGTTACTAACCTAGTTATGCCAAATCAAAGCCCCTTTTCCTGATTAAAGAGGTTTGTCTTGTTATTTTCCAACCATTAAATCAAAGGTATAAACTATTATTTCTAATCGGATTACATCTTAGCTGTCAAAGAGAAGAGCAGTGATGTCAGGTGCACTAACAGCTGTTCATCTGTCCATGCAGCAAAGCTAACGCCACCTTGAAACACTTAGAGAAATAAGAGGGGAAAAATCACGTAAACATTTGCAAACAGAATACTGATTGCCAAATGTGATAATTTTCTAACCTTAAAATGATTTTTTTTTAGTTAGCAGGAAAAGTGATTCATAATTTCACCTATGTAACTACGGGAACTAACTGCAACTTGACTGACCGGTGGGTATTAAGCTGAGCATATCAGTGAGAATAAATAACTCTCCAGGATGAACCTTTGCTGTAAATGGGAATGACCATGGCTGGCACTGTAGCCAAGTAAACAGAGCTACAACAAAGACAGGATCAGCTGGGATCAACAGCAGCACAGGTGAAAGCAATCACTAATGAAGAACAAAAATAAAAAGTTGTTACAGAACTGACTTTTTATACACGGCCACATACCTGGGAATCATCAACCACTCGGTATTCGGGGAGCACATGGCCGAAGATCTGCACACAGGAAATTTACTATAATCAGAAACAGTCCCTAGTAAAACTGAACCAGAACGTGACACTGAAATTGTTATACAAAACTATTCCTTTAAAGAAACTTATCCTCTGACTCCCACGTGTCTAAAGGCAAAGGCATAAATATTTCTGACAGGAAAAAGCACTAGGTATCAGAAAATGTCTCGATTATGGGCTGATTTTTAAATTACCTTCAATTAATCAAGTTTAAATTACTTTTAAATTAATTAGCTCCCTTCTCCAAAATTAATTCCAGTTACATTTAACAGTAATCTAATTTAGATAACTCTGCCTACTGTTCACTAACTCCAATGCAAAATACCATTACATTGCACTAAAATACACTTGTCCATAACTGTAATATGGTATTTGCCTTTCAAAACTGCAAATTTGGTTCAACTGCAACACTAAAAAGCCCCTAATGTTTCTCACCATTTTTAAGCCACCTTACAGTCGCTGCCTTTTTGCCATCCATGCTCTGTTTACTAAGAACAACGTTTATCACCATTTATTAAGCCACCTTACAACCACAGCCTTGGCGTTCACTAAATTCTGTTAATGGAAACAATGAGTGCCATGTACCTTACCAAGAATTATCACCTACCACCGACTTCCCCAACAACCAGAGGTTGACCAACAGCTGGGCTGAGCCAACCCCTTCTTCCCATTTTATGCACAAGAGGTCAGTGCCAGATTCATCCCACACCCATCGCTTGGAGACAGGTTGTTCAGAGCACCCACCCCAGACACGCACCATATTTCACTTCCCACTTCCCTGAGTTTGTCTTTGTGACGGGACCCACCGCAGAGGGCAGACATGGTGTTTCCCGGAGGCCAAACTGATCGTGCCCCACTTACTCTCACCCAGGCTCACAAGAATACCCCCCTCATCCCATCTGCCATGCCTTGCTGAAATATTAAATGTCAATTAAGGAGGAGACCTTCACAAACTGGGAAGAGGCCTTAGGTGTCTCATTCTACCCTGCTCATCATGGGGTGGTCTCAGTTTGGCTTGGCTTTCCAACTCTGCCCTGAGCCGAGTGTCCCCCCACATCAACCCGGCCGCACCCCTTGTGCTCACCTGATCTCAGATTCTCCAGACCAGGAGCAGTGGTTTCCCCTTTGCCTACTAATAAACATGCTCCCCTCTGCTGCAGCCTACCCAGCTGCTCTTCCACTTCACGACTTACCTGTCTGCAGCTCTGCCCGCTGCAGGGCAGCTGGCTTTCAAGTACGTACTTCCAGGTTTATAGCTCCTGTCCCCATCTTCCTTCCCTGGGCTGCTTACCTTCTTGCAGCTGGTACCAGCTCAGCTGCCTGCAACAGGCTGCAGCCCTAAAATGCTGCTTTCTCGCTCTAAAAAGTAAATGGGCTCAGGGAGGCCTGGCAGGTCAGTCATCGTTGCAGCAGCTTGCTCAGATCAGTACATTTATCCCTGTTTTTGCATGTTCTTCTCGGTCTACCTAATTTTTGTGGCATGACCACCAATCATCTTACTGCCTCATAGGAAAGTATTCTGCCATCTCTCATCTTCCAGTCTGTGTAAAGTTCATCTCCCGTAACAGATTTGACCTCTGGGAGCTAGAAAGAAAATTAAACTTCTGCCATACATAGTTTTTCAAAGGATTTCTACCTTCACTTTTATTGCCAGTCCGCATTTGCCAAAACATTTATTCAGGCATAATTTATGTTTCACGGCGATTAGCTATTATGGGGGTATTATATCGATTATTTGTATAAAGGTGATGTGTGAGGCCCTATTTTGCACAAAATTTAGTCCTCATGTCTGGGGCTTGTGCATATTGGCAGCTGCCATGAAAAACGTTATCACTATTTACAGTGAATCATCAACCACTCGGTATTCAAAGCGCACAGGGCCAGAAGATCTGCATATGGGAACTTTACTATAATCAGAAACAGTTCCTAGTAAAACCGAACCATAACTTGACACTGAAATCTTTATACAAAACTAATCCTATAAAGAAAATTATTCTCAGACTCTCACACGTCTAACAGCCAAGGCATAAATATGTCTGACAGGAAAAAGCACTGAGTATCAGAAAATGCCTTGATTATGGGTTGATGGGACATCAGCTTTGCCTCAACTCATCCATTCAGGCAGGTCTTCTTTAGTAGCCACAAGTTGCACCTGCTCCAGAAGATATATTCTGATGGTTTCCAGCACAATGTGTATATCTACAGCAAAGCTATTGGGTTCAGCACTCAGCAATACATGCATTATTTAAAAAGGCATTATACTTAAATGAAAGCAGTTAACAAGGTTTTTAAATACTGAGCAGAAAGATGAAACAGGGAAATAAACTTCACCATATACTCAGTGAACTACTACAGAAACAACAACAATAACAATTAAGAAATGATGGTAGAAACTTATTAAATCACTCCATTGTGTTGAGTACATATTTTGAATAGCAAAGTCTTCAAAAGTAAGAGGATTCCAACATATAAAATGTTCTGCAATAACTAAGTACAACAAATCAAGTTAATGAACGAAAAAAGCCATGACGGCTATAAATTTAGGATTTCAACTCGTATAGTTGTGATTTTAAGATCTCCTTCCTTGCTATGCACATGCGCATGCGCACGCAAGCACACACCCCCTCTGAATCATTTCCACTGCTCATTTTCCTTTCCTCTTCACTCTGTGCTGTAAGTCACAGGAGAGACGAACAATTTGGACAATCAGGACCAGTTGTGAACACTGTACAGTCGATGTGCAATATTACATGAGAATGTTTCTTGTATTTAGATATTATTCTCTTGAATTACTAGCTCACACATTTATAAACCAGGTGTGCCAAACATCTGCCTCACCAGGCTACCGGAAATTAGGGCGTAGCTTCTCGGGGAATATACAGCCCTCTGGCCCCACTGGCCATGGCCATTAGTGGTGATCTTGGCTTGGCATCATTGTCCCCAGGCCCCCCTTCCCGCCCCCGCCCCCCAGACCCACTGCTGCTGCCGGATCCCTCTCATTGCTGAAGGGACCCCCCCCCAATCACCTCTGGTCCCCATTGTGGCCCACTGGACCCCGTGCTGCCCCTAAGCTCCTTGACACTGCTGCTGCTGGACCTGTCACTGCAGCTGCCACTATGGCAGCCACAGCAGCCACCACCCTGCCCCAAGTTGGGTCCAGCCCATGAGGAGCCTCGCAGTCCGTATCTGGCCCAGGGCTCCAGGTGAGTTTGGCGCCCCTGTTGTAAACTATCACATTGGCATCAAGCAGTAAGATAGTCCCAGTTTATATTTCTCCTTACCTCCACTGGAGCGGGTTGCTGTAGCAGGGACTAGCAGGGTTGCTCTGGGGTTGTGGGTTCAGGTAAAAAACTAGAGGAGAAGCAGCGAGAGCACAATCAGCACTAAATGGGAACTTAAGGTGCTGTAGACCTGAAGCGGATGTAGGAGAGAACATGTTGTGATGAACATCGCTTCCTCGGCAGTGGGAGCACAAAGGAGAGGAGATTCTGACAAGGCCACAGTAGAAATAATCAGTGTCAACGGCAAGTATCTTCAGCTTTATTTTTTAAACAATCAAAGATCAATAGATATAGCTTGCACTTATCAAGAAATTTGGTAAACTCAGTGGTCAAAAGTCATTCCTTTAATCATGACTGCCCTTGCTTACTCAACTGTTATAAAATAACCAAAAAGGTTACTGGTACCGAACTAGGACAGCACTGACTCCACAGGATTTTTCCATCATGGTGTTTATTTGGTCCTGAGCTAACCTAATCCTTCTTGCCAGGTAGCTGGCAACATCAAATGTGCTTACTGAATGCAAACACTGATTATTAAATGGAAAACAACATTTAGCACTTACAGTGCTTTACAAACATGAACTAATTAAGCCTGAAAACAGCATTGTGAGATAGGTATTATTGTCATTTTAGTGATGGCAAAGTGGAGGCACAGAGAGAGGTTAAGTAACTCATTCACAGCAAACCACTGGCAGAGCCCAGGATTACAACTGTGGAAACCAACTCCCAGCTCTGCGCTCATTTATCTAAACGATGTTGGTTCTTCATAGTTAGCAGCTAACACACGCAGAGATGGTGTGTATGCAGATATTTCAAATACTGCAAGCAGAGGCTTCTACATATATGCAATAAAGATTTTTAACACCTACTTTACTGAATTATACACGACCAGTCGTCTTTGTCTGGAAACAAAGTAAAAATTCACTTATAAGCGCAGCTATATAAGGAATTTCACAGTAATTAAAATAATGTTGGGGTTTTTTTCATATTACATAAATGTTTTTCTTCCCCAAATATTTAACTTACTAATGGGGAAAATAACTGGGCAGTGTACATAAGAGAATTTCCTATTGCAGCAACATGCTGCACAGGGGTTTTTTTTAATAATTATGCTTTTATCAAATTAATTTATTATAGGACTCCTTACAGTGACAAAACTTGCACCAAGATCAACTACAAACACAGGCTGGATTGAGGGACCACTCACAAAGTATTGTCAGAGAATACTTTGAAGAAAAAAAATACTGCAAGTACCACCAATGCTGCTGTTATTCTAGGCCTGTTTAAATAATTCAGTATCTAATTGACTTCAACTGCCAGACTTTCAACTTACATGCTAGTACCTAAACTGATGGTTTGATCACTTAAATTCCTTAAAAACTCATCTAAACAGAATGTTCAACATGTCCAACAAACAAAGCACCTTAATTTGGAGATAACTTTTGTTTTCACACTATAATAATTTCATTCCAACTGTCTAAACTTGCATTGGCTGTTATAGGCTTAACATGCAACAAATACTGAAGATATAAACAATAACCCCCCATATTAAATGTTCCACAATCACGATTTAACATATCAAATAATGATGTTTTATACCCAATTCCCAAAACGTAATCCCTGTAGGTAAAATGAACGCTCATAATTTATCTTGGGAAACTGCATGAACTGCACTACCGACAGTAAGACCTACACGGATTTCCCATCTTTGTGACAAATGCCCTTCCTCTGCTTCCGGCTGGTACGATGCCTAGCACAGGCAGGTCAGAAGCTATGACTACAGCTCCTGCACACTAAAGCAACATAAAAAAAGTACTACCAGCACAACCTGGCATTTTTTTTAAAAAGGGGAGCTGATCTATCCCCTTTGGAACATGAAATCCAAAAGAATAAAAATGTAGAGTGGCCTTGGGTAACTGTTTTGGGCCCAAATATTGTGCGTTATAAAACTGAAGTTAGACACCGCTGCTAGTATTCCCAGCTTTAAAATCCCCTAATGATTCAAAATGCATCTGATCAGAAAGCAAGCCCTAGTTACTGAAAATCCCCCTGGTAATCTCCGCTTAAACAGCTGATGGGCTTTACAATCTGCTGACAGAAAGGTTAAGCTTTCCTCTTACCCTCCCTCCTCCATCAGTGACTAAAACAGATTCACTTCAACTCCGTATTCACATCCATATTCTTTAAATACAATTCCGTTAATTTTTAAACTAGTCATAATGTGTATCGTGCTGTCCTACAGCAATTGCCATCAATAGATCTCAAAATATTTCACAAAGGGGGCAAGTATCAAAATAAAGTGCCACAAATCTCTATACTTAAATCATGTAGAGTTATCTATATTAAGCTAGAAGTTCAGACAGAACCAACTTTTTTTTTAATAAAATAAATCTTACACCTACAACGTCTGGGAAGTATCCCAACGGGAGGGTGTGAAGGGCTGCTGCAGCTCTCATTCTGACACATTTCCTTTTTAGACTAAATCAATGATCTAGTTTCTCTTAAAAATTAAATATGGAAATACAGTGAGCACAAATATAAACATTGTTCAATTTTAATACAGCAATTCCTGCCATGCATAATACTGAACTTATCTCGTGTGCCCCATTTACAGGAATATTTTGAACTATAAAAAAAGAAAGTATTTATTTGAGAGTAACTTCAAATTCGACTACTTCACTAGTGAATTCTGGAAATTAGTACTTCATTTACACTGATAAACCTGCTTCTAATTCAAATTAAGATGATGCTTGTTGGACATGAAACAGTCTGGGTTTTTCTCTAACTGTTTTCATTTGCAATGTTTAACTTATTTTTTCACAACAATCCTTACTGGATCCGCAGAGATGGGGCTCCGAGCCTCTGTTTCCTCCGTTTCATCATGGCACTGCCTGCTATGCTACGTTTCTTCACAAAATAAGAGGTTTAAAGCCAGAAAGGCGAGCACGCTGCAGAGCGCGGAGCAGCCGGCGCAGCTGTCCAGGGCTCGGGATATATGCCCGGGCCAGACGGACCTTCTGAATTCAGGACCGGTCCCCGTTAATCAGAGAGCTCGTGTCAAACTCTAATTATTCTGAACGACGACTTCCAGAAGTCTATTTATAGCATCCAGAACAAGGCAATCCAGACCCCCGGTAGGAAGCAGTAGCACAGAGACGTGGACTAAACAATTTGATCTGTCAAACAGACGGCAGTGATCTCCTGACATCACTCACACTCCCAGCCCAGCAAATCAGTGACAAACTTTTTCTGGGCTTCTGAGCAGGCACTCGCAGCAGATCACCGGGGAAGCGCAGAGCCCAGAGCGAGATGGCACGCTGGGAAGGACCCTGGCAGACATCGCACATACCAGCCTGAGGACGCGCGCGGCGACAGGAGTCCACCCAGAGCCCCGGGACAGTCGGGAGCAGTGCACACAGCACCTGTTCTTTGCTGGAGAGGAAAATCCCTCATTTTGGAAAGCAAAGCATGCAAGCATCTGCAGGGCTTCCATCCAAAAGGATTCTTAATACACTCGTTTGTTAAAACACAGCTTTTACCTAAAATCTGGAACTATTAGGTTGCGTTACAGCTTCTTTTCTTCATGAACTTGAAAAAGGAGGCTAGACAAGCAGGGGAAGAGGCTGTCAAGTGAGGCTGAGGAGTCAAACGTCCCTCTTAGGACACAAGAGGCTTCCTTGCATCTGTCTCACTTTCTGTCTTGCATTTTAGCTTTCAAATGATAATGTATGGCATGGTTGTCACAAACTATAGTCCAATGTTCCTACAACCCCATTCATTTATCTGCAGAAAGCAAGCTTTCCAAACACAGATGCTGTGCAACTTGGCTAAAATTCAGCACCAAGCGAAAGATTAAAAAACAAACAGATAAACAGCAAGCAGTAATTTAAATGTATAGATTATATTACTTAGGAATAGAAAATCAAATTGCAGGTTATGGGTCTTGCCTTCAACCCCCTCTCTGGAGCTGACCAGGGATATACCTCCTACACAATCCATCTCCCCTTGACTCCCCCATCAGCTACACTGCATGGGGAAAAGAGGAAATGTCAGCCTCAAGGAGGCCAGCAAGCCCAGGAGACAAAGACAGTATTTATATGGCACAATGCAGTACCACACCAACACAGATGACCGAGCTAGCATGGACACCAAAAACACCAAAGCCACGTTAGGTGCTTCACCTCACTTACAATATCCTGTTTCTCAGCAGGGTTAATTAGCCACCACCATTAAATATAGAAAGACTGAACCAAGCATTTGAAGTTAGGTGCCTGGTAACACAACCATACAAATCTTGAGAAAAAAAATCAGCTGGTGAGAATGGAGATCGCAGGACTGTAGGGAAGCAGAGGTGGAAGGACCTCAACAAGGTCATCCAACCCCCTGCTCCAGGCAGGATCAACACCGACTAAAGTAAACCATCCCAGACAATTAAACTTCATATACTACCTTTGCTCTTGTGTATTCTTTTTTTTTTTTTGTTAAGCATGTTGTGATGAGAGAGAAGAAAAGTGAAAGAGAGAAAGAAGAGAAAAAGAAGAAAGAGAGAGAAAAAGTGAGAAAGAGAAGAGAAAGAGAAGAGAAAAAGGGAGACAGGAAAAAGAAAAAAGGAGAGAAAAGAAAGAAAGAAAAAAGGAAAAAAGAGGAGCAGAGAAGGAAAAGAGAGGAGAAAAAAGAGAAATAGGAAGAGAAAGAAAAAAGAAAAGAAAAGACAAAAGAAAAAGGAGAGAGAAAAGGAGAGAAAGGGGGAGAGAAAAAAGAGGTGACGAGAGAAACGATAGAACACAGAGAAAGGAAAAGAAAAAAGGAGACAAAAAGAAGAGAAAAAAGAAGAAGAGAGAGAAAGAAAAAAGAAAGGAAAAGAAAGAAGAAGAAACAAGGAGACAAAGAGGGGAGAGAAAAAGAAGAGAAAGAGAGAAGACAGCAAAAGAGGTCAAAACAGAGAGAAAGAAAAAAGGAGAGAAGAGAGTCATAAAGGAGACAGCAGAGAAGAAAAAGAAAAGGAAAGAAAAAAAGAGAGAACGATAAAAAGAGGAGAGAGAGAAAGGGACAGAAAAAAGGGAGAGAGAGAAAGAGGATGTGTCCCTCACCGCCCACCTCTTCCACCGCCACCGGCTGCAGCTCGGGCCCGCGGGTCCAGGGCAGTGTCTGGCGGAGGGAGGCACCGCACCCCATCCCATCTTCCAAATCATTAATGGAAGTATTAAACAAGACCCAGCATAGACCCCTGGGGAACTCTATTTGATAGAGTCCTCCCAACTAGAAATTGAGCCATTGGTGCCTACTCATTGAGTATGATAATCCAAACTGTTATGTATCCACCTGATAGTACTTTCATCTAGATACATATTCAACATTGCTAAAAAGACATCACTGAGTTGCTTTGGCCAAATTTGTGGCATCTCAGTTTGGCCAATGCAACACATCAAGGAAGTATGAACAGAAGACCAAAAGAAAGGCCAAGCAGGGAAAATACAGACAGGAAAGACCATAAAAAGCTTCTTTATTTGGAACAGTGGGCAAATGATAAGATGTTCTGATTGTGCCCTGTTACCCTGGAGAGCATGGCAAAGCGATCCACCTCGAGCACAGCAATTAGATGGGTATAATGCTGCCATTCAGAGGTACTAGCTCATTCAGAGGTCTCTCAGGTCATGCGTCATGGCAGTGCCCTCTGCTATATGCCAATATGGCCTTCGCTTCCTTGGGGAGTGGTCTTTACATCTAGAAGACTTCAGAACTGCCACCCACCTCTACCTTTTCGAGCAAAATAAAATTCCCACTTCAGCCACCTGCCCACATTTCCCATCCAGCACAGAGAGTCCAGTTCTCCAGCAGATATTTGCATACCCATCTTATCATTTTATAACTTTTATGACATACACATAATACAAGTACAAGAAATAGTGGAATTCTAATTCAATCAAACTGCACGTCAATCTGCATTTACAAGCATCACTAAGAAGCTCTGCAAAATTCTCATTTGTAAAAAGATTACAGTACATGCAGACCAAGTCTAAATCTTTTTGAATTTTTCTCCTTGAGCATAAAACTATTTCCCCCTTTCATATCAACTATATTTCTTTCAAATAATTTCAACGAGTCCAATATGGCAATGGCAATGCTGCTATAGAGTCTCTGCAAGAAAACTCTGCACATCCCAATGCCTAAGCCAGCCCCCATAGCCGTTTAAGAGCACGAGGTTATTTCTGATCCATGCTCATGGGCATTTCTCCTGTGAAGTGCCGGGAGAAGTAGCACAGGTAGAAATCACCGTCTTGCTTGCTCTTACTTGCCATAAAAAAACTGCACAAACTGAAAAGGTTCAAAGGCAGCATTATTTCTCAATTTATTTGCAGACCAAAGATAGTACAGAAAGGGAAAATAAGTGTCACTCCTTTTCCTTCTCAGACCTCCACAGAACAATCTCTCTCAATTTTCTTTGCGGTAGATCCCCCACACTTCCTCCTGCCTCAGGGAACACTGCACTGCACATCACTTATCAATACAGTCACCTAATTGCCAAGACACAACAGAGCTGAGACACACATTTCTCCTCAGACATAACTGCACCGGCTCCAAAATGCCCACGCTGTGTGGTTAGAAATAAAACAGTACTTCCCGCTCAGCAATGCAGAGCAATGCTCACCTATTCCGATGTCTGGGGTAGATGTGTCCCAGCTGCTTGCAGGGGGTTTGGACAGAGTGTGGTCCGGGGTAGAAAGGTAAGAAACATTTACTGACTTAACAAAAACGCAACTACGCGAAGTAACAAGACAAACAATGACAGACAAAAGCAATTTGGGTCGGCAACTTATCAACAATCCCCTCTGATGCCTGATGCACAGCAAGTTCCTCTTTCCACACAGTTCAGCAAAGTCAGGCATCCCCAAGCAGCGCTGTCCGAGGGGTACTGGGAAGGACCCTGGAATGCAGTTCTTAGGCTCCTCGAGGTCCATGGGCTCACTGATCCAGGCAACAGCTAACTAATCCTTTTCACAGAGCTGCATCTTCCTTCTGAATGGTTTCCAGATATTCCAGCTAATTTATAGCTTCTGAAGGGCACTGATCATGTATGACCACTTAGATTCCTTTTACTTCAACTGTCCTTAGACTGACCACTAGCAGTACAAGCCTTGCATTCCTTTGATAAGGTCATTTTAACTATACCACAGAGACTTACTACTTCAAGGCTTTGCTAAATTTACTAGGCCTTACTTTATACAAAGCCTCACTACATCTTAAACTTTAATTAGGTTTTTAGTAACAACACATAGCTTAATATCTAAACAAATACAAAAAAACACTTGGTCTAACCTTCATAGAGCCTTCAGCAAGCACCTTTACCACACAGACATACTTTTCAGCTGCCACAGATGTGTATTTTAAAGAGCTGTCTAGAAACTCTGCCTCACCTAAGCTGGAGCCTCCATGTTCACAAAATATATGCACAGTATAATATTAAATAAGTCCAACCTAACTCTCTAATCCATAAGTACATTAGGTCCATCATGAGTTTTTCACAGATGTCCTGTTTTCCACACACTTGTTATCCACATTACTGGCATGAAAACAGTGTGTTCAGCCCTTACTTCACTTGTCATGTGCATGCTAGTGCTTTGCACAGGGAATTTCCTTTCCACCCTTACCTCCATTATGTTCAGTAAGCCACGTCTGAATGTTGCCCTTTCCCCCACCCCCATTTCAAACATCTATTATTCTCTTGGAGTGTGCAGGAGTGGAAAGATGACAGCCTTCGACACTGTCTCTCAACCCATTCTCGTTAAAAAATTAGGAGATTGTGGTGGGATGGGATTCAACACTGACAAGTGCACGGTGCTGCACCTGGGGAGGAAGAACCAGCACCATACCTACAAGCTGGAGAACTCCCTTCTCGTCAGCACAGAAGCAGAAAAAGGTCTTGGTGTAATTATAGACTCCAAGATGAACATGGGCCAACAGTGCAGGGATGCAGTCAGGAAGGCTAACTGCACCTTGTCGTGTATCCACAGATGCATGACGAGCAGGTCCAAGGAGGAGATCCTCCCCCTCTATGTGGCACTGGTCAGGCCGCAGCTGGAGTACTGCATCCAGTTCTGGGCACTGCACTTCAGGAGGGATGTAGACAGCATGGAGAGGGTCCAGAGGAGGCCACTTGCATGATCAGGGGGCAGCAGGGCAGGCCCTATGAGGAGAGGCTAAGGGACCTGAACCTGTTCAGCCTCCACAAGAGAAGGCTGAGAGGGGATCTAGTGGCCATCTATAAACTGGCCAAGGAGGACAAGTGGGCAATGGGAGAGTCCCTGTTCCCTTGAGCACTACAGGGAGTAAGTAACAAGGAATAATGACCATAAATTGACAGACAGTAGATTCAGACTAGACATCAGGAGGCATGACTTCACTGTCAGGGAGGCTAGGATCTGGAACTAACTTCCAAGGGAAGTGGTGCTCGCTCCTATCCTCAAAAGGAGGCTGGATAGACACCTTGCCGGGGTCATTTGACCTCAGCATTCTTCCTGCCCAGGGCAGGGGGTCGGACTTGATGATCTGCTCAGGTCCCCTCCCACCCTACCAACTATAAAACTATGAGCAGCAGAAAGTGATCTAGTGTTAAGTCTGGGAGCAGCACACCCTCCCCCTTCCTCCCCTGACTTCTGCTGCGTGCCCCTGGCCCAGAGCGCCGGTGCAGCAAGGAGCTGAAGATGAGATGGGATGCCACACTGCACAGGGAAGCGCCTGTCTGCATGCCCTCAAAGGAGGGTAGTAGCCATGTGCATGGTGCAGCAGGGGGAACCGCTTGCTTGCATGCACATGCATGTGCCCACGGTGTGCAGGATGGGCTAGGAAGGACTGTGGCCCCCACAAGTGCAGCCTGTGGGGTGTACTGCTCCCTGGCCACCTTGAGCTGGGCCAACCCTGATGTACAAAATAAACACACATAACACTGATTGCACAGAGCTCAGGAGAGGCTTTAAACTCAGACTCCTGAGCAACAGTAACTTGGGCATGATCACTGCTCACATCACTGAGAGCAGTGAAAACACAGAAGTCGTGTCTTAATGCTCTTTTTATTCAGTCTCTCTGCAGTCTCTAAAAGTATTAGTGATAACTTCTTGCCTATTTAAATCTTAGAAATTTAAAAAAATAAACTTCATGCATGAGCACAACTACCAGTAGACGGTTTTGAGTCCTTGAGTCTATGTGCACACATTTCTATCACTCTTACTCTCATTTTAACTTCCTTGGGCTTCTTACATTTGGCTTCTTGACTGAAATTCAGCTATATGTTTGGAGGTTAGGACCATCTCTTACTATGTGCCAGCACAATACGTAGTACAAAAGGCACCGATCCACATTAGAGCCCCCAGGCACCATTACCAGGGCCTCTCTACACAGGACAAACAAAATCCTAGACACTAATGACCCACCTACATGCCAGTAAAACTGCTGCAGTCCTTCTTCTCAAGCAGATGTGGTTATCCGATCCCTCTCTCGGGGCTCCGTCTATCTTGGTCGGCACCCCTCAATATGAGGGTGGCAGTCTCCCAGCAAACAGGGAAGTCCTTGGTGAGCCCTTGGATGACTGAGGAGGCCAATCCCAGATCTGCATGTTTGACTGCAGATGAAAGGAGCGGATTCTGATGTCAGGTCACAGTTCTTTCCCTTTGCTTCTCCTGTCTCTCCACCACCATAGTTTGCTTGAAGTGACTGATGCCTTGTCATACATCACGGTGCCACTGGGGACAAACCAGTGTTCGAGTTTCCCAGGTATTCATGTTAATATTACATTTCTTTGGTTTGGCCTTGCAGGTGTCCTTGACGCTCTCTTTTGCCCACCTCCAGAGCCATGACCATTGAATCTCTTTTGCTTTCTCCTCCTGTCATTTTTTCTTTCACTCTTGAATTTCCCTCTGGGTGGTGGGTGGCTTTAATATGGCATTAAGCGTCTTGCTTCTCTATGGAGTTGACGCCATTCTGCCAAGCTTTGACAGTTCTCCTTTTACTGTCAAGGAGAGCGTGAATTTTCCTATCATCCTCATTGAACCACGCCTGCTTTTTTTGTAGAAAAGCCTAGAGATGCTTCACCCACCTCATGGATGCCCTTCTTGAGGCTATCCCAGTGATCAGTGGTACCAAGATCATTGGGGAGATCAGAGAGTTTCTCTCTGAAGCACTGCTAGAGGTGATCGCTTTTAGCAGGGCCTTTCAAGCACTCACCACTGAACCTCTTCCTTGGCTGTTTCTTTTGTTTTTAGTTTTGGGCTGATATGAAGGGACGTTATGGAAGGTATCAAACAACGATCCATCCAGTTGTCATCTATACTGGTCATAGCTCTGGTGATACGGACATAGCGATGGTCTTGGACATGCACTACGAGGCAGTCAATCAGCTGCCAGTGTTTTGAGCGGGGGTGCATCCATGATGTCTTCCATGTGTTGCTTGGCAAAATAAGGAGAGCGTGATGATAAGCCCGTGTTCTGAACGCTGGCTCAGGAGGAAAACTCCATTTGAACAGACTTGCCCCATCCCTTGCTTTCCAACAGCTCCTTTCCACAGCTCAGAGTCCCTGCCCACTCTAGCACTAAGCTGCCAAGAAGACTTATCCTCTTTTTGGGGACAGACGACAGGACGTGGCTGAGTTTAGAACAGAACTCTTCTTTTGTTTTCTCACCTGCATCAAGGGCTGGGGCATGAACATGGACAGCTGTTGCATGCTGTCTGTTGGTTAGTTGAGAAATTCATTGATACCAATCAGCCATTCCAACATCCAAGTAACTATCTTGCTCTTGATAGCAAAACCAGTGCTGTGGATGTGTCCGTCTTTCTGCTCTTCCTTTCCAAAAGAAGGTGTAGCTACCATCATCTCTAAGACAGGGGTCAGCGACCCCCAGCATGTATCAGAGCATGGCCTGCAAGGCCATATTGATCAGCATGCCACAGCTGGCCCAGGCTCTGGGCAGCTGCTGCTGCTTGCAAGCCCTACTGCAAGCAGCCCAGGCTCCCCAGCCGGCAGCAGCTCCCCAGAGCCCAGAACAGCTGTGGCAGGCAGCCACGAGGCTGCAAACAGCTGCACCGGGGTCCAGAGCCCCAGCCAGGCTCTGTGGCAGTGGTGGCTGCACGTGCGCCTCTGGGCACACAGTGGACAAGGGGACAGAGCTGCACTGCCCCAGGTCTCTTCCCAGCTGTATGTCCCAGGGTGCACATGCAGCCACCCCTGCCACAGAGCCCAGCCAGGGCTCCGGACCCTGGTGCAGCTGTTTGCAGCATCCTATCTGCCTTCCACAGCTGGCCTGGGCTTTTGACTGCTGCAGCAGGTGGCAGGCAGGCTGCAAACAGCTGCACTGGGGTCTGGAGCCCCATCACCAGCTGTGGCAGCAGTAGCTGCATGTGCACCTCAGAGCACAAGGCAGGAAGAGGGCTGGGGCAGAGCAAAACCCGGCCTCTCCCCTGCTGTCTGCCTGAAGGCATGCATGTACCCACCACCAGCAATGAGGACTGGGCCCCTTGCAGGTCCCCGCTGTCTGTCTCTGGCACACCAAGTCAAGGTGTGGGTGAAGGTCGTGGTGTTTTTGACACCCAGCCAAAAACATTCCTGACCCCTGCTCTAAGAGCTGCCCCTCTTCTCACTAAGTGCAGCAATGTTAATATTAAATCATGCAAGACCTATGGCCACAAGTGCTATCTTTCACTCCAGTTGGTCACTATTACCCATCAGGGTAAAGATGTTCCAAGTTGCAAACTTCATCACTTGAGCTGGATCGCAGTTTTCCAGCCAGGTGAATGAGAAAAGCTAAGTTCAGGACACCTTTTCTAGCCCCCTCCCCATCCCGGGTGAGCAGAGTGGATCCTAAATAAGCCAGCTCATCCTTGATACGATGTGTGCCATCAATGACCTCAAGACCAATGCCACATGGAGTTTTCTATTCTTGGTAGGGTGACCCATGGTGGCAATGTTCAGAACAAGGTTTCCAAACTAATAGTGATGCAAAAGTAAAAATAAACGGTGGAGCAGGCAGAGAAAAAAGGAATACTTCACAATGACTGCAAAGCTGGATGAAGGCTACAGCTGAAAAGAAACCTCCAGTTGTTCAGGTTTTTCTTGCCATTGGATTACGGTTTCCTTCCTGAAAAATACTGTGGCTGCTGATGTGCTAGAGCTTCCCTGCATTAAAAGAAGGAGCCTTTCTTCAATATTCAGTCCTATGGCAATGGGCAAGTGGAGACCGGGGTGGGTGCACCAGCAGGTAACCACAGGCCTATACAGAGGCAATGACTGTATGATGGTTATTTTGTACTTGGAATGAGACAGGTGTACTATCCATGTATCACAGACCATTTTTTCCCACCTCTCCTCTTCAGCTTCTATATAAAAAGGTACCTTAAGTGACAGAATCCCCCATGCTCCACTGCCAAAAACATAACTTGAAGACTTTCAATTGTATTTCTTAACTGCAAATAATGTCAACACACAGATAATGAAGATGAGCTTCTGGATAAAGAAGAGTTGGCAAAAACTGAACACAGGGAGAACTGGGAAAATATAAAGCGATACTTAGATGAATTAAGTACAAGAAATAT
Source organism: Crocodylus siamensis (assembly GCF_052110815.1). Lineage (NCBI taxonomy): Eukaryota > Metazoa > Chordata > Crocodylia > Crocodylidae > Crocodylus > Crocodylus siamensis. The sequence continues at coordinate 2,911,963 of NC_143399.1, read as the reverse complement.
CCCTATTTTCCATCAAAGAAACCACTCAAATTGGTTTAAAGACTCAGGGCCCTGTTCCTGTCAATACTCACTCAAAATAATCACATAGCTGCTGTGGTTTAAAAAGAAGGGGAAAAGAGCCTCCTTCAACTTCCAACTTCTTAAGAAAATCTGTCCATCTCATTCCTTCTCAACAACAACCCTTCCACCACAATCCATGCACTCCTCACGTGAAATATCGCAAGGTGCTGTATGCTTGAATATATAGGAGGCAATGCAAAGGCTGCAGCAAGTCCGGAAAGTGAGTGACCACAACCTCCGGAGGAAGCGCCACCCCAAACAGAACGCATCTGCATCCCAGCCCCTCCATTAGCTTGGACTCAGATGGCACCATCCCACTGTCAACTCATGACTTTGCTCCCTTTACGTACAGCAGTCAACAGATGAGGGCATAGCTGTCTTCAGTACAACTAAATTCTTTTGGGACATTAGGCAAGGATTCTTTGTGATATTTTTTTATTGGACCAAAAAAATGTATACTTGGAAGGGGAAAGGAGTTGAACAAGCTTCTGGGCATCAAGTGCTCTTCCTTGGAGACGATAGAAAATATCGCAAAAAAGTCTTGCTTCTCAGACATTTCCTGGACCACCAGAGGTACAACAGCACTCCAACATTTGAGGACAATGAAACTTATAGAACAAACTTTTTTAATCAGAGCTCGCAATGTGTAGAGCAGGCATCCAGAACAACTGAGAATGATCAAGCCTCCAGTTGTTTTTAAGGCACGACACAAGGGCTCCCCGCTCCTCAGCTTTCTCCTTAGACAGAACACTTCCCCTTTTCAAGTATTATTTCAAAATCAAAACCTCCTTGAACCAGGGGTGGGAGAATGGTAGAGTCCATGGGTCTTACTGCATAGATTTAGCTCACTTAAGAAGGACTTCAGTCCTGTGACACCACAAACTACTGAAAACCCTGGGATACACAGAACACTTTTTTCTATAACCTCAGGCCCACAAGGCTCTTTTCACTAAGCTGTACAACTGTAATTGGTTCCGGAGGCCATCCAACAGAAATAAAGGAAAGCCACAAATACTAGTTTTTTAAATGTGGTTTTTCAAACTAATAAAAAATAAAGCAATTCAAAAGAACTTGGTCTGACCGATCGCACTTTCTAGAGTTCCAGGAAATGTAGTACAATAATCAGGTCTGCTGTAAACTGAAGGTTGAAAACGATGTGCTGCCAAGAATGGAAATTGTACCAGTAACAGTTTTGTGTGGTCCAGACGTGGTACCTTTGGGCCTCTTGATACAGAGGCTGATGTTCCCTTCATAGAGGTGACTTACAGAAAATCCACTTGAAAATACAAAGGGTTATTGAAAAGAAAGGAATGAGAGAAGTAAAGGCAGTTCAAGCATTTCAGCAATAGTCAAATTACCAAATAAACTGTCAAAAACTCAGTGTCCAGTTATTTATCCTGTCAGAAGACCCACTTGCAATGCTACATCAATCTCCTGTTAACATTTAAAGTTTTGCATTGTACCCACCTCCACACTTGCTCAAGACATGGGAAAATTTTTGGCATCCTCAATTTGTTCCAAAAACTTTGTCCAAAAGGTCACTGGATTGAAAAAAAGGCTACAAATAACTCACTAATCAAATATTTAACTGGAGTATATTCAAATACTTGTCAAAATGCTCTTATTCTATAAACTTTTTAACTTCTTCAAAAGAGTGAGCAGAATGATTCCTAAAAACGAACAAATCAAGGTCAAGTGGCCATGACGGTATATAGCTAGATCATCAACGCCTGAGTTGTGTGCTCCGTTTTGTTTTAAATAACTGAGTGGCTGACTGGTGTAACACTATCACGCGAGCTAAACAAAGGGTCAGTCATGCTTCATTTAAAAAAAAGCCTTTTGACCTCATTGTATTGTTCAGCACTGAATCACTGGCACCACACAGCATTTTGCAAACACTGCCTCTTACACAAAGGAGAGTTTTTAAAGAATAAAAATTGAAAACCATTCATTATTAAAACCAGAAATCTAAGTCAAGTCATACAAAGTACCCTGAGAAACTTGCTTTCCCTGTCATAGGCTCTAAGCTTTAAGACAGAGGTTTCAAAACAGAAAGTTACAGCCCTAAGGTTAGACGGAGGTTCACCTAGCATGCACGCGTCTCTATAATCCGGGCAATAATACCACTTCATTCTACCACGCACCAGGCTCACAGAAAACTACACGCAGCAAAGAATAAATTCTCTCAGACTATCACTACAACAAACCTGCTTGCTTACAAGCTGCAGACTCCACAAGAGATGTTAAAATTGCATAAATTGATTTTTTAAAGCATTTCATCATAATAATTCTATCTTCTTTCTGTGGGCAAGGCTTTTTTGTAACATCTTTTATTGGTCCAACCGTGTAGTTGGGAGAGCTATTAGACAGACTTTTGGGCATGAGATGCCTTTCCTCATTTTTTCCAGTGTTTCCTATTTGGTGACAATAATTCCATGGGCCTGAAACCACAACAGAAATAACTGCGTGAATGCATAATTATAGCTGGTTTTTCACCAGCATGTTGCTTATACAGAAGTGACAAAAGTTGTTCCCCTCTGATCACGGATCAATGGAATTAGTTTGGTGGTCTCCGTGCAAGATTCACTGGACACTATATTCAGCCCACAAACTTTGAACTGCACGCGACAGAGGTCACACTGGCAGCCTCAATAAAAAACCAAGCAGCGAAGGATTCAGAGATGCCAAGTCCTTGCTCACTTCTAGAAGAGGTTCCCCACATAAAGAATGAGCCAGGCCTGCTGAGAAATGCGAGTCTGTACAACCAAACCAAGGAACAGGCAGGTCTCCCTGGGCTGAAGGACATTTGCTGTCACTCCTTCCCCTGCCAAGGAGGGCTAGGGCCCAGCTTAGGCACCATGGACTCCTACAGACATGCAGGGAGCCTGCTGGAAATCCAGCGCGTTGGAGCAGACTCGATTAATCAAGTCTGCTGGAGCACAGAACCGACATGCTCCGGCAGCCTTCTGTGTCATGTGCATCAGTGTCCCCGTGCATCTTCACATTGAAAAAATGGCAGCAGGGCACTTTGAAATAAAACACATTCAATGAGTTTTAGCTCCAAGTGTCCCACCGCCATTGTTTCAGCATGGGGCCACTGATGCACATGATACACAGGCACTTTTAATTAGCAGAGCTCACTAATTAAAGCGTCCCAAAGCACATGTAAAAATGCCCCATCTTTGCCACCTGAAGAGGGGGAGAAGGACACAACCAGCTTGCGAGCCTCTCTGTATGAACATCAACTTGGGGTGACACTCAGGGGTGACCTCTGGCATTGCTCTTGGGCAGCAGCCGAGGCAGGGACACAGGGTCTTTCTGTTACTTTCCTGTTGTGGCTCTTCTGAATGTAATGATGTGTTTATTGGTGGGAGGGGAAAGGGAAAGATCTAGGGGGTTTTTCGGGACAGCTGCAACCCCTTTGTAGTGGGGTGAGAGCCTGAAAGGGATGTTGGGGAAGGGGTGACGGCTCTCCCTTGGGGTAAGGTAGGACAGTGGGTGTAGAAGGGCAGGGGAAAGGGGTTTCTTATATCACGATGCAAATGGTGATTGGGAAGCGCTGGTGGGATTGGCCGGAGGGTTTGCTGTTGTGGGTGTTAGGCAAGAAAGCGGTAGTTGGGGGTAGGAGGGTGGGCTTTTCAAGTTTCCAAATGGCATTTGGGGAGTGTACTGTTTGTTGTTTCCTACCAGTAGGATGTTGGTGGATTAGTGTAAGCTACTCTGAGCCTGCTGGGCAGAGCGGAACATAAATCTAAATAATAATAATGCCACTGTTTGTGCTGCAATTCTTAAGAAGGTTAATATCCAAGGAAGTGAAGCTACCACATTTCAAAAGCATCAAAGACACATGAGAACAAGTTAACGCAAACAGCTGTGTCTGATGGTTATGTATGGATTTCACTATCTAGAAGGTACAAGGACTTTTGTTGAATCACACTTATGGCAACAATGGGTAAAATAAGATAATTCTACTTACAAGCTTCCTCTTCTTGGGAGACTGAGTTCCTTCTGGAAACAAACAAAAAACAAAAAAGAAATTAGAAAATTACTGGAGGAAAATACTAAATTAACTTATGATCTAACCGAGTCATATTACTTTATCAGTAAAACACTAATGGCCAGATTTCCAGTGGTGCTGACATGCTGGCAACTAATTTGCAACTGTATGCATCACAGCCGCATGAATAACATACTGGATACTTAACTAACTAGATAGGCATAAAATGTCTGGTTTTGCCTGCGTGCACCTGTGGTATTCATGCAAAATAAAAGCACAGAACTGTTCATGTACAACTTCAAACTTTCATCTTAAATAGAAGATCACTTCCATTTCATGATGAAATTCTTTTCTGTTTAGCTCTTTGCCACGTTTCAGTAATGCATTAGGCAACGTATGTAATGTGCAGCATGTATTTGCTTTCTCATCTCCTCTCCAGGGAAAGAAACAAAACTTGGAAATAAATGTATGCAAGGTATATTGCTATAACCAGGTGGAAGTGAAGACAAGGGCAAGGAAACACTGGATCAGCACTCTGCATCTCAAAGGCCCACAAAAGGAGGTTCACATAAAACAGGTAAGAACTCTGGTTCATTAAATTAGTCAAGCATGATATTATTAATGGATTGTGACATGCATCTCCTAAAAATGTACAGATAAGTCTTCCCTGCCAATGCAGTTGCATTTTCACAAGCCTGCGTTTTGCATATTGGCTTAATCTTCTATTCCACCCAGGAAAGTACATGGACACCAGCAGACTTTCCCTATCGAGTTGGTTTAATGAAAGAGATCACATTAACCCAAAGAACCTTGTTTGCCTACAGATAAAAAGGGAATTAAAAAAAATACCTTATGTATTACCATCTCAGGATAGTACAGCTACTATTTTCCTTTTTTTTTTTTGTAATTTTTCAACACTGCAGTTTAACGTTTCACCACGAGATGGTAACATCACCCTGCTCAGAGTCTATTGTCAAAAGGCCACACAAAATCGTATGAAAGAAAGCTAACAAACCAGTAAACGAAAAGGAGAGGGCAGTGTTACATTGCACCGCAGGTGTGTATATTTATAACATTCCCAAATTCTACTTTACTTTTTAATGAAACAGCGTAAAAATACAGTTCATCATTTTAAAAAAAAATGCAATGGTATGCAAAGTATTCAAGCCAAAACAGTTTTAAAAAAAACCCAAAAAAACAAACCTTTCTTTTTAGCTTTCCAGTAATTATATCTATATCCAGTACATCTTTTTTTCATACATTTCACAGACATTAGGACTGGAAGGGACCTCATGAGATCATTGGGTCCAGGCCCCTGCCCAAGTCAGCTGGGTCGGATCACCCCCACAAGATAATCACCCAGGCATTTCTTAAAGGTACCCAAGGCAGGTGCCTGCACAACTTCTGGGGGGAGTCTATTCCAGACTCTGGAGACTCGGACAGTTAAGAAGTTTTTCCTGAGGTCCAGTCTAAAACAGTCTTGCAGGAGTTTGTAACCACTGGACCCTGTCATCCCTTGGGGCGCTCTGGTGAATAGCTGTTCCCCCAGATCCTGATGCACCCCGCAATGTACTTATAGGCTGCCACCAAGTCACCCCCGAGCCTTTGCTTCTCCAGGCTGAAGAGTCCCGTCCCCAAGTCTTTTCATGCTGCATTTGGTGCTTGGAGGTATCAGGCAGGAGACAAAATCAGAAGTCTTAAAATCTGCTATCTGTGTGTGGTGCCATTCCTCCAAGCTGTCACTCTCTGCTTTGTATCTAAAAATCGACGGTGAATCCTGAAACTCAATTTCAGTTTCCAATTTTCACAAGAGCTGTATTTTGTTTGCCCGCTAAAAAGTTGAGGCTTTGGTAAAAAGTTTCACTGAACAAAAGGAGGAAAAAAATTCATAGGAAAAGGTCATTCATAACAAGTTTGATAACCTATCATATATTTTTAGCTAAGGAGTACATTTGGGGTTTAAGTGCTTGACAATGCTAATTTAAAACTGGTTATAGTTCTATCAAAAATAAATTGCATATTTATTTTAAATTATCTTCAAAGTCACTAGAAAGTTTCTAGTTAATAGTCTGAATCTCAAACATTTCCTTAATATAAGCCATGCATGATTTCCCAAAGACTGTACAGCTTGAAATGTGACTGCAGCTGATCGTTCCCCCGCTCCAACCACACCGAGCGTATTCCAAGTGTGAGCCATAAGAAGCCTGACAGCTTATTGCATCAAGAAAACTTCTTGTCACTACACAAACTGTCAAAAGCTAATCTAAACAGTTCGAACACATAAGGCAGCAATCAGTGCCATATAACTGGTCATATATGTTGCATCCTGAAAGGGATTTCCTCCACTACACTCCTGTAATGGCATGAGCACCTTTATCTGGGTTTTACAGAAAATGCAAAAGCATTCGAGGTTTCTGCCTGAGAATACATACGCATACTTCATACAAAGAAACTAAATATGGAGATATTTGTGAAAGCATCCTCCCAGTCTTAATTATAAAACACAAGATAGATATGGTAGATTGTATTTTTAAAAGTCTTTTACCTATTGGGTCTACATCCAGTAAGGAGGCAGCAACTGGTTCTATGTGAACATTAATTCATTTCCTCAAACTGCCGAGTTCTTGCGTTCAAAAAATCACAAGGCAGATCTAACAATCCATTAAACAAGTATGTCTCAGGATTTTTAACTTAGTGTATTTGGGTCTCTATTTGCCTTCTGGGTTTTGAAATTTTAGAACGTAGGATTTCAGGTTCTTCTCGATAACCATAATTAACCATTGCATCCTTACTCGCTTCTATAAACAAAAGCTAAGATTTTCCACAAAGAAACATAAATCCATAAGATAAATCAGGGTCTTTAAATAGATAAACACCACAAACTCATGATTTAGGAGATGCCAATACTGTTTTCTTTCCCCATAATATATGTTGCATCTTAGTTTCATAATACTAGCTATATAGGCACACCCAATTCCTTTCTATGTAGGCTGTGTTAGTTTTTACTCTCATTGTCTAGTACTTTTTAACAGCCGATAAGAACATGGGTTTTTTTCATTTGTAAGCTAATGACTGTGTAGATTGAAAACGTCTTAGTTAAGCAGCAGCTATTCTAATATTTTACAGCTGACATCTCAAAGGACTTCAGACAAATATGCAAAGATGCGGAGTTGCCTGAACGATGCTACCTGTACCGCGTTTGCATTTATCCTGTAGCCAGGCCTAACTGAATGTACAGGTACCCCGTCACCAATACACAACGGTTCACATTTGAAACCGCTAATGCCTTAAAGTCAGTAATCAGTTTTTACACCCCGGCTGCACCAGGGCCCCCCCACCTGAAATGCCCCTCCGCTTGCATCCTGCCAGCCCTCTGCCGGCAACGCAACTGAAGCTACGATCTTCTGCCCTTCTGCAATACTCTCCTTTCCCCCCCCGGCACACTCCACCTCCACCTTCCCATCATTTTCTCACACCCGTTGACTGAAGCAGAAAGAAAAGAGCTGGTAAGTGCAGAGCTCACAGCCTGCAGCTACCACCTCGCCTGCCCCCAGCACAGCTTCTCCAAATCGAAGGTACCGTGGAGGTACCAATGCAAGGGGAAGCAGAAGAACTATGAACAGAATGATTCTGCCAGAGAAAAGCCGAGATTCATAATGCCAGCTTCTGGAAGAAAAAGGGAGGCATTCCTGGAAAAGGGAGCAGATGGGAAGCAGGTAGAGGGCTGAGCTGGTGATCTGCTGCAGAAGAGCCAGTTGAGACCCTGGAGTTCAGTTCAGGAGCTGGTGACAATGCTTCAGGGGACGTAGGAATCATAGGAAAGTGGGGCGGGAAGGGACCTCACAAGGTCATCTAGTCCAGTCCCCTGCTCACAGCAGGATCAGCCCTGACCAAACTGGACCACGTGTCTGGGGCATGCTGAGGGGCAGCAGTGAAGCAGGCATAGCAAGGGATACAAAATGCTCAAAGAGTGGGTTTTAAGGTTCACCAGTTGAGTTAACTGGAAAGTTCACACTGGGACAGAGCTAACTAAGTTTTTTTGTCTAAAACTTACCAAGGTAAATTCAAATATATTGAAGAACTGACGTCAGCCTAATAAAGGATGCCACAATTGACTGATCTCAGAGCACGGACAAAGCCTCGCAAGAGAGGATGACAACGCTTTCCAGAAATCTATAGTTACAACTTGGCTATAAATTTCATTCCCGGTTCGGAAATTAGTTTTGTAGTTAAGACTGGAGAAGCCATATATTACATATAATGGGGCTTCGCACTACATTTGCATGCATTCGTTAAACAGCTCATCTTTAAAATGCTGAGATTAATTAATATAATACTGTCAAGCTACAACCACTAAATCTGATCTGGTATTTAGCTGGATAGTAATTCTTTCATTTTCCCACAACTCAATAAATCCCTTAAGTCCACGTGCTAATTATGTTAAAGGCCTCCTTTCACAGAAGGCCTAACCCCGCCAGGAGAGTGAAACCCCGAAGAGTAGCAGAGTCCATCCACGACATGAAGCAGCAGTTTCTTTCTCCATCTCTTTGAGCACTTGAGCTGTCAATACCTAGATATATTACCCCAGTGACCTCAGCTGAGTGCTGGGCCACCTGCTCTCAAGGTCAGTAATATAACCCTCCAAATACATGTTCACTTGCAGCATCCTTTTACTAAACAGACAGCCTGTCAATTAGTCTAGTCGAGGATGATTTCTCCAACCTTGTCCCACAAGTAAAACTGATCACCAGTACGTGTAAGGGCTCGTGGCAAATCCTGATGAAGTCACATAAGCTGGCAGACATGCGAGGTCCTGGTCAAGATGCTAAAACAGCTCTCAGAACGATTCAGTTCTGAGAAGGGAATGTCCTGGAACTGAGTCTTTTAATTACCGTACGTTCTTCAAACCTAACCATTAGCTTCTGCCGCTACATACAGAGGGCAATGCCTTAAAATTATTTGATTTACTGAAAATAATTTGGTTTAGGAACTGTTTAGCACTAGCAGTTTTTAAAAAGAACTTAACGAAGTGAGAATCATGGCTCCACGTGCGAGTCCAGATTGCGGAAGGAGGTGTGACGCCATCTTCGTTTAATCATTCTTTGCAAATTGCAAGCAAAGGGATTTTGAGAAGCTCGAAGGTTATCTGTATAGACATAGATATCATTCATTTAACTCATGTTACATCACCCAAAGTCAAATATAAGCACCTTATAATTTCACAGCTGTCAAGTGTAAAACCAAGATTGCTCTGGCAGTTCATGTGTTAATGACTATGTCTCACATATAAATGTTAACAATGCAACCTGACATGCGTATGACAAAACAAGAAGAAAAGCTAATGCCATGCCTTGTTAAATCAGTACTTTAAGTAGTTTAACAACTGATCGCAGGAGCAAAAAGTAGCTTTGTTTCATAGTTTCATAGTTTCTAGGGTCGGAAGGGACCTGAGCAGATCATCTAGTCCAACCCCCTGCCATGGCAGGAAAGAGTACTGGGCTCAAATGACCCCAGCAAGGTGTTCGTCCAGCCTCCTCTTAAACACCCCCAGGGTAGGAGCCTGCACCACTTCACTTGGAAGTTGGTCCCAGACCCTAGCCGCCCTGGCCGTGAAGTCGCGCCTCCTGATATCTAACCTAAACCTCCCCTCTGCCAGTTTGTGACCATTATTCCTGGTCACTCCTGGCAGTGCTCAGGGAACAGGGACTCCCCCCAGTGCCTGCTGGTCCCCCCCGACTAGTTTGTAACAGGCCACAAGATCCCCCTCAGCCTTCTCTTGCGGCGGCTGAACAGGTTCAGGTCCCGCAGCCTCTCCTCGTAGGGCCTGCCCTGCTGCCCCCCAATCATGTGAGTGGCCTCCTCTGGACCCTCTCCATGTTGTCCACATCCCTCCTGAAGTGCGGCGCCCAGACCTGGACGCAGTACTCCCGCTGCGGCCTGACCAGTGCCGTATAGAGGGGGAGGATCACCTCCCTGGACCTGCTCAAGATGCATCTGTGGATGCAGGACAAGGTGCGGTTGGCCTTCCTGACCGTGTCCCCACACTGCCGGCCCGTGTTCATCTTGGAGTCAATGATGGCCCCCAGATCCCTTTCCGCCTCCGTGCTGACAAGAGGGGAGTTCCCTAACCTGTAGGTACGGTGCCGGTTGTTCCTCCCGAGGTGCATCACCTTGCACTTGTCTGTGTTGAAACCCATCCTGTTCTCGTCCGCCCACCCCTGTAACTTGTCTAGGTCTGATTGTAGCCTGTTGCATCCTTCCAGCGTGCCCACATCCCCCCCAACATCTTAGTGTCATCAGCAAATGTGAACAGGTGCTTTTTACTCCCTCGTCCAAGCCGCTGATGAAGACGTTGAACAGTGCGGGCCCGAGGACCAAGCCCTGCAGGACCCCACTGCCCACGTCCCTCCAGGTTGAGAAGGGCCCATCCACCACCGCTCTCTGGGTGTGGCCCTCCAGCCAGTTGGTGACACATTTGACTGTGTGGGTGTCTACACCACAGCCCCCCAGTTTCTTAATGAGAACGGGGTGAGAGACAGTGTCAAAAGCCCTCCGAAAGTCCAGGAAGACGATGTCCACTGCTCCCCCTGCATCTAATGATGTGGTGATCTGATCGTAAAAGGCCACCAGGTTGGTCTGACAGGACCTGCCACTGATGAACCCGTGCTGGTTGCCCCTAAGCATGCAGTCCCCATCTGGCCTCTCCTGGATGTGTGCCAGCATAATTTTCTCAAACAGCTTGCCTAGGATCAAGGTGAGACTAACCGGCCTATAGTTTCCCGGGTCCTCCTTCCTGCCTTTTTTGAAGATGGGGACCACATTGGCCCTCTTCCAGTCCTCCGGTACCTCACCAGAGCACCACAAGTGCTCGTAAAGCCGTGCCAGGGGATTTGCAATGACCTCGGCCAGTTCCTTTACAACTCTAGGGTGGAGATCATCCGGACCGGCTGACTTGAATACGTCCAACCCCTCCAGAAGCTCCCTAACAAAATCCTCGCTAACCCATAGCCCAGGTGTGCCTCCCCCGGGGCCCGAGGGGGGCCCAGCAGGGAGGTGGCTGTTCTGGTCCGTACTTAGGAAGACGGAGGCAAAGAAATTGTTAAACATGTTAGCTTTGCTGTCCAGTGTGACGACCAAGTTTCCCAACGCGTCCTGCAAGGGCCCCACATTACCCGGGACCTTCTTTTTACCCCCTACGTATTTAAAAAAGGACTTCTTATTGTCCTTAATCTGGGAAGCTAGTCCCAGTCCCATCTCTGCCTTGGCCTTCCTAACTACCCCCCTACATCCCCGAGCAACTGCAGAATAGTCCTCCCTGGTGATGACCCCTTCTTTCCATTGGGTGTAAGCCTCCTTTTTAGCAAGGAGACATTCCCGGATGCTTTTGGTGAGCCACGGAGGCTTGTGTGCTCTCCTGCTCCCTTTGATCCTCGTGGGGATTTCCTTCCTTTGGGCTTGGAGGATCGCCTCCTTAAGGAGCGACCACTCTCCTTGGACACCCGGCACCCCTCCCCTCCGGGACCTCGGCACTTTCCCAACTATCCTCCTTAGCTCATTGAAGTCTGCCCTCCTGAAATCTAGGGCCGCTGCCTTGCTGCAGGCCTTTGCCACCTTGCGCTGGATGGTGAATCCCAGCAGGCGATGATCGCTGTCGCCCAGGTGGTCGAGCACCCACAGCCCTCTCACCAGGTCATCACCAGTGGCCAGCACTAGGTCCAACAAGGCGTCTCCCCGGTGGGGCTGTGCACCTCCTGGGTTAGATGGAGGTCCTGCACTCTGGCCAAGACCCTGCGTGAGCGGTCAGACCTGGCTGACTGCTCCTCCCAGATGTCCGGGAAGTTCAGGTCCCCCACGACTACCACGTCCTTAGCCTTCACCACCTCTGTGAGCTGACCCATGAATTCCTGGTCAACCTCTTCTCCCTGAGGAAGTATCAATAACTTATTTCCATCTCTTCACCAAAATAACTTCTTCTATTTCCCACACAGCTTAAATTTATCCTTTAAGATTATACAGTAATGGCATGGAATGGATCCTGTAGTGCACAGATCATGGTTTCAGACTGGGAGCCCAGCCAAAGTCTTGCTTACACGGTACTTAAACGGTCAATGCATGGTTCACGCAGCTTTTCACCCTTAACTGGTTTCCCAACTAGAGACTTTATGCACACGAGCTATATGTCAAAACATGCTCATTTCAGGGAATGGTGAGATGACAAGTTATTAAGCTGCAATGGGGGGGGGGGGAATCAAATCTTGAATTCTACTTATTCCTCCAGCTCCATATCAGCTTGCATTTTTAAGTGAAAATACTGAAGGACCTGATCTGGTTCTAGGCGATGCGGGCAAGCCAGCATTCAAGATCATCGTTTACACTCAGCATTGCAATTTGTCCTTGACCGCGTAGTGGTACATATGGCACTGACCCACGGGCAAAGCTGGACGCCAGGATGTGCACTGATGGCAACGTAACACGGCCCTTTCAAATGAACTGAAAACTGTCACCACCCTCAGGGTGTCCCCAGCTCCTGCCAGCACTCACAGCAGGATTCCCAAGATTGCCTTTGACCTTGGGTCTCTCGTTTGAGAAGCGTATTGCCGCACTAAGCTATCCACTGGATGAGTCCACAGAAAAGTATTTTCGCAGCTACAGGGGTAGAGATGCACTTTGCTTGGTAAATTAAAGATAATACTTCACAGATGATAGATGCTGAGCGGATAGCGACCTGACACCATGCACTCTGCTGACTCTAAATGTTTGCTTTAGGGTGTACTACCAACCAGCAGGGGATTAATTAAATCTGTGTCAACACATAAACCATTTGTGTTACGGAAATTATAATAAGGGTTAGACCTTCCAGTTCTGATGGAAAAAATAACCTGGTTATACAAGGACATCAACCCTAATCCAGCCAACAGACTAAAAAAGGAAGGAAATTTGCTTAGTGGTTTAAGCTTTTCTTTCTCTACAATCACCTGTCAAAACAGTCGTCTACTCCACACTACCAAGATCTTTGTATGTGGTTATTAAAAATACTTCAGTTTTCTTCACACATGTATGTGTTTGATTTAAAATCTCAATACCAACAACTGGGGCTTTTAAACAGAAATCATTGGTATCTGTGAGCAAAATGTTGGAATAACTTGTGGCACATGCCACAGAAATTATTTTTTTAATTTATGATTTTGTTACAAATCACATAAGATTAAAATGCTTCATCATCTGATTAATTATAAAAAGGTTTTACACTACAGAAAATGAAACCTAAATTGCTTTAAAGCTCTTCAGGGACACCTAAAATAAGCCACTAAACCCACTGAAAGGATTTTGACAACTGTGATTCTTAGAGCCCAAGCATTTTTTGGGCCTGCCCAGATATTAATATCTTGTTAAAACTGCCATATACTACTCAGACGGGTAGCAGGCTCCCTCTCAATACCGGCCATGTGCTGAAGTGCAACGTACTGGCATTTTCCTCTGCTCGCAAGCTTGTTGCCTGGCAAGACCAGAGCATCAGCAGCAGTTTTCGGACGGTCTGCGGCGATGGAAGGGATGTCTGAACATTGTTCTCACTCATTGACTGTACATCTGTGTATTAATCATTGCTCTAAAAGCACATATAAAAAGTAACCCCCCCCCCCCAAGTAAAATACGTAGGCTGATTAATTTCCCATACTACCTGTCCGCAAAAAGATAATTTGTGAAAAGCAGTGACAACACAATCAACTGGAAAAAGAATCACAGACCTCTACTACGAGTTCTGATTCCCTTTGGCAGTAGACCGATACGGCTACAACCCCCCCCACAGCGCATTTTCCCAACATGGATATCTGGCGTTTCAAATAGTTCTTATTCTGAACGCTACAGGATGCGATGCACTACGACCAGTACTGTGCCTGCCTGCACCAGATAATGTGGAGGACTGGGATCCTAATCCCCACTTACCATGCAAAGCTCCACATCATGGCTTGGGTGGGAGCTGTGGCCGTCTGCCGGGCACGTTCCTAGGGGGAGGAATGGAGCGTCACTCTGCCCCTCCAACAACCACCCAGCAGACCTGACTTATACAGGGTTTAAGAGTGAAAATCTGCCCCGATCAAGTTGAGCGACACAGACTGGTTCACTATGGGAACAAGGAAAAGGCTGCGAAGGAGCGGCAATTCTCAGCACCATCATTCTCCCTCTCCCAGCTCTCATTGCCGCGCTTTTTTCCTGGGACTGTAAATGAAGACTCCATCTAGCCCTGAATTACCAATAAAGGCGGCAGCTATTGCTTCCATAGTAAAGGCAATAGTTATAGTTACTTAAATAGATGATTTCAGACACTTTCCAAATGATAACATTACATAATAATCAGTTTCTCAAATTTAATAAAATCACCTCTCTGAACTGTCAGATATAGCAACAAGAACTGTGCTGTTGCTTTTAGCTCTAATATCACCCTGGTGAATCTTTACAGACCTCAGTAAACTAACTTACTACTGAGGAAAGGAATCACTTTGAGTGGCAAGCTGAACACAGAGCTACAAAATGTTGCTGCCATGCGTTTCAATAATGTGCTACCTGTATCCAATGTTATGACAACAGCATGTCAGAAAACTCATCAATTCAATTAACGAGACAGGCTGAAACAAAATGCAGAGCTCCAGTCTAAGTATGAGTGCTGCCAGTTCTGAAAGAGATGAAGCACACATGCCCAACTTCTGTAAGTAATGCATTTTATTTTAAAAAAGGGAAATATACTGTTGGAATTTGAAGTTGAATGTTTGTACCCAAAAGCTTGCAAAGAAGAATTTTTCCAACTATTTTAGTTGGTCTAATCAAAGATACTAGACTTACTCAAACCACCCAGTCAGTAATTCAGCTAAAATGGCTTCATGTCAAAGGCCAACAGCAGTTGTACACTAACCTTAAATAACCGTTCTAAAATACTATAACAAAATACTAACTATACAAGAGATCGCAGCGTTAAAATACTTATTAACGAGCACACCCGCACACCAACTAATTACACTTACAAGCATTGTGATCAGAACACTTACAATGGGGCTAGCAAGGGAGATGCGTTGCAGGCTGGCTCCAGCTGATCAGCTCACACTGGCAAAAAATATCCCTCTCTCCTTCCATTTTATACCCCTACATTTCTCACTGCATCCTGGTTGGGAACTTCACACTTACTTATCTTGCCATTTCCACGCCCCAGTGAAACTTCCTTTGCCCATCTGCTCTTAGATTTCCCAGGGATAATGTCCAGGCTGGCACGGTTTCTCCCATCTTTCCTTTCAGATTAGCACATCTATGGCCATTTACGCTCCTTTCTAAAGATATTAGCATTTTCACTGTCTCAGGTGATTGCCTCTCTGACCTGTTCCGAGAAGTGTGAGATCTAGATGTGCTACATAAACCAGGCAGAAACAACAGAAGGAAATGAATGGAGGGGAGCAGCACTGATCCAATGATCACCATGATGTCAGTCAACCCATATCCATGACAGTCATTTCAAAGGAATCAGGTAGGGTAGGATTTTATCCCTGAAATAAAGCAGCAGCTCTAACATTAAGGCAAGCAGACTGGATGAAAGGCGAGGTACATAGTAACTCAGCAAATAAAGGCCCTGCATTCGAATATCAGACAAAATCTTGTATCTTGTTGAGCTTGCATCAATGCATGCCAGATCCTGTTCGCTGTCTCCATGCAATTAGTCCTCTAAAATAAGAGAGTCCTCACAGGAGCCAGGTGCGCTGGATTAAGTCATAGGCATAATTTCATTCTTGTTAGTTAAATCTGGTTATATGATATGATGTTACACAGATGGCTGATACACCCATTCTATGAATAGTGGGCTCTGTTTTGGAAAACCCGTTTAAAAAAGGAGACTGGGTGCTTTTAGCAAGTTTCCTTCCATCGTTTTGATAGAATGCATCAGTCTAGGAGAGATTTCAAGTAAAAAGATAATGTCTTAAGAAAAGTTTTAAGTACTGTACGTTAAAAACAAGAGTAGAAAAGGGAAGTGCCCGCTCAGAGATGACTGTAGTGCTGTAGCTGCAATGCTCTTGCTAGATACTGGTTCAGAAATGCTTCTCTGCCTCGTCAGAGACCTGCGGTAAGAAAATTCTTGCCTTCAAGACCAGGCATGCAGCAGACAGACGGCAGGCGCAAGAAAACTGTCACAGCTGCTAAAGATGCCAAGACCATTAAGCAAATACTAGTCAACTGTCTCTCCTGTTATGGTGCAGTAGTAGCATTAATTTATTTAAGTCATTGCCTTCCCTATTAGATGCATCTTCTCACACTCATGCCCTACAGAGTTAATAATTCATTGTTTTTACTTGCAGAAAAAGCTGGCGGCTGGCCTGGAAGTGATGAGGCCAGACTCAGTTTTATTTATAAAGTCTGAAAATATTTATTTAACTTGCAACGTTAAGTTAAAGTTGCCCTAAACTGTTTTAATGAGTTTGGCTGACACTGAAGTTCCCCTAAATAAATAAATAATCAACAGGTCACAGTTCTTATGTGATTAGATCTACCCACATGTTAATTCTCATTCTGTGCCTAACGAACAAGGGGAAAAAAGTAAAATAAATAAATCACCAATGACAAAGAATGGTTCACTGAAAGTGTGTTGCAGGGGTGTTGGTTGTACCCGTGTTGGTCTCAGGACACAGGCCAGCAAGGCTCTTTGGGTAGATGTGATATATCTTTTATTAGACCAACTAAAAAGCTGGGGGGAAAAGTTCTTTGCAAGCTTTTGGGCACATACATGCCTGACGAAGGGTGTTTGTGCCTGAAAGCTTGCAAAGCACTTTTTTCCCAACTTTTTGGATGGTCTAATAAAAGATATCACATCTACCCAAAGAACCTTGCCTGTCATTGAAACTGCGACACATGCACGGCTGCAGAGCACTTTAAAAGTGGCTGATTGTGCAACAAATAAACCCTCATCTACGAGGGATCCAGTGAAGGTGCTCCCAAGCGGAGTGCCTTAGGGAACCTCCTAGAATTAATCTAGCAGCACATTTGGGGCTGGGCCCCCGGTGCTGTCTGTAGGAAGGGAGGGGGGAGGGAGGAAGGGAAGGTGGAGAGCTGGAGAGGCAGGAGGATTGGAGCTCCCCCCACCTCCCCTTCCTTCAGTTCAAGCCAGGCAAACCCCAGCCTGTGGCTCCCCTCCCTCTTCCCTTCCTACAGAGAGCATCTGAGGTGGGGGGGCAGGCAAGCAGCCTTGATTCCCCCCCAGCCCAACAGGTGAATGGGGACGGCAGGGGGAGTTCCTCTAACTCATGGCACTTTATGCAAAGCACCATGAGTTAGAGCAGGGCCCTACACAGCTGTCAGCGCCCAATTGTTCTCCTTGGCCTACCAGGTTCACTACTCATTTAGACTATAACTAATGCAAATGTAACGTGCAAGAGAGAAGTCGAGTGATACTTACCTCTTCTTTGTACACGAAACACTTGCATTAACAATATAAATTCAAGTTCTTTTACATCATCAATAGAACTTGACTATCAAACCTGTACTTTTCTGTACTACTTTATGCAGCCAGAGATTTAAAAAATCAGCCATTGTAGAAGATCAAACTGCTACAATTTCCATTGTAGGCAGAAGAGCATTAACAAGGGCTACTTTAGCATTTTGTTTTCCATGGGCCAGATCGAGCTGCCTTAATAGGAACAGGCATGGGAAAGAGAACTGCTCCAAAATCTACTACGGAAGCTGCCTCCCTCCTGAAAAAGCAACCCTACATCCACTGCCCATAAATCATAGGGAACACAATTTGAGAACCTGAAAGTATGATACAAGTAATCAATTCTAACGATATTTAGTAGCTGGGCCTAAAAGGAATTCCAACCACATAAAGCTCCACTGTATTCATCTCATTTATGATTGATAGATTCTGTAACCTCACAAGGCGTCCATTAAGTTACAGTTAATTACATCTCTTCTCTATGGACATAAATTACGAGATAGGCAAATGTATTTTCTTTTCACTTACTGGGTATATGGGATATCTTAGAGGCATTTTAGCTTGCCCTTTCCACAGTACAACATTAAGAAAGCAAAGGGAAATAAAGTATAGGTTCTTTCTAACTAGGAGAGAGAGAACAATTACTGCTCACTTTTTAATACTGGGATGTACACAGTAATGGGTTCCACACACCATTTTAATAGAAGGACTAATAGATATAACTTGCATCTATGCTACTATATTTGCAAACAGCCACAGATGTTAAATCATGCTAGAACGGCAAAGGCCCCATTCTATATTTTATGTGCTTATGGACTGAAAATGCCACTAAAATGAAGCATGAGTGCTTTGCGGTAATGCTGAAGAGGGAGAAAGGTCCCAATCGCTTCATCCTTCAACAATATTTACAGCAACAGACTATCCACAGAAGTTTTGTATTTGGATTATGTACATCACAGGAGTCAAATACTAGTGTCTGAAAAAAGTCACACTTCCTATAAACTGTGATTTTTGAGTGCATACGTTAAGTTTACTTAAGAACATGTGAATATTTGTAGAACTACTAAACTATAGAAGCTAAAATATTTTCAACGTGATAAAATTATTTTACATTTAATTTTACAGAATCTTTTAAACAAAAAAAAAAAACCCTTGAATTATGGTGTGCTCTCTTACCAATAGCTCTTTTGTTGAACTAAAAAAACATATATCCCTTTTGCCAAATGAGACACTTAGAAGTTCTCTGTAATTATTGAAATTGTGCTAAGGTGGAAAAATGATAATAGCCTGCGAACCATTTCCTGGTGTTAAAAACCCAGTTTAATCTTACAGGAATAAAACACCGCCTTGGCAGTTTCACACATGACAAGACTCAGAAGGTGAAATATAAAATGTCAACCTGCAGAGTTGTGCTAGACCAAACTCTTAGGATTAATTTACAGATCAAACTGAGTGTGGTTAAAGGTTTATATTGGTGTGTGTAGCAGAATCTCCAGGCTTAGAGGAGGCAGAATTTATCTGGGGAAAGCAGCACTTATTACTTTTGCATTCATTCAAAATGAAAGCCCACTAAGCTGGTGATCATAGGCATTGATCCGCCTCATATCCTGGTAGGTTTTAAACACAGAGCTGACAGACATGGATCCACAAGCCGTAAGTTTTGCAGATGTTCCGTGAATGTATGTTTTCTGGGCATTAAGATTTTGTAAATGGAAAAAAAAAAAGGGGGGGGGGGGAGATATACCTCAATATTTTCCACTATGTTTGGCAAGGAAATTGCACAGCTTCCGAACAACTCTAATAATGTAGACTACTCCAGCTCATGTATTTGAGGCCAAAAGATTTGTTTTAGAGTACAGGAAAATATATCCCCAAACAAACCCTGGTGACGACACGCCAAAAGCAAAGATTTGAGAAACTGCAGGCTGCACTTAATGACTTTTCAGTTCTGATGGCTGATTAGTATGCTCGACAGTGGACTGATATAATCAGTTGATTTTATTACAGGGATATGCTCTGGTTAGGATTTGTATGTCTCGAGCTTAATCATACACAGACGCCCCTGAAAAGAGAGAACATGAACAAAGATCATTCTTAAATTTTCAGCTTGCTTCCTGTACATTTCTTCAGATAACAACAGCCATTACTTATTTCATCAAGCCAGGAAAACTTTCCAGAGACCAAGACCAACTCATTCCAAAGTTTGAGCCAGATCTTCCTGTCTTTACCACCCCCTTAACTGCCAATAATCATTTCCCCCACATCCTCTAGGCTTTGGAAGAAACTTAAGTCTCAAACCAGCACCTGGGCTAGACAAAAGTAGAGCTCCAACCTCAGGAAGTAAAGTTGGGGCTGCAGCAAAACTAGAAGTACTGACATTTCCCAAGATCTGAGCTATAGGGGTCAAAGAACATGGCTCCAAAAAGAAGGCAAGTGAGCGCTATTTGCTAAAGTTAGCATACATAGACAGGCTCTGCACAAACCAGTGGCAATAGCCCTTGCACAGCAGGAATTCCCCAGGGGCTACTATTCTCGCGCCCTCTAGATTGGCACCTAGGGATGATGCTCCCTTAGCTGTACTACTGCAAACACTGCAGTGTGGTACATGCAATAACGTGTACGTGCTCTCTTTTCCAGCAGAAAGCCTCTGAAGTTATTGCATACAAGCACCTGGAAGACAGTCTTAAATCTCTAATCTGTATTTAGCCACTTCTGTTTTCACCCACCCAGGGCTAGCACAAGATGCACCTGGAAGCTGCCTGCTGAGAGGTTTCTTGCAAGAACCGTCCCAAGTTACCAGTCCGAGCCAATAGGAAGAGTGTTCAAGAGCGAATCAAAATGACGTGGGGGCAAATCATTTGTTACGTAAGCGATTGACTTGTAGCTTGTTAATTCTCCTATATATAGCTGGAACGGTTAGAAACGTGTCTATAACAAACATTTTCCATTTATTCAAAATAAAAGTAGGAAAGGAACAAAAGTGTCAAACCTTTTGACCCACTGTAGTTTATATGTATTTGGGGGGCTTTCTGCTTGTTTCTTAATTTTCTACAATGTAAAAAAAAAAACCGGAATGACAGACATATTTTTCATCTATTTTCCTTCTATGGGTAAAAAGTTACAGTAAATTCACTTGAATATACAAGGATGCCCATTTAATATTAAATATGACATCTCTCTCTCCCCTCTGCCTTTAAAGGGTAGACCTTTCCTACATCTTTAATAGGGAACTTCCTTTGAATTTCTCTCCCCAACAGATTTCATTAATTATTATGAATTTTCATAGGAAGAAGCGCAGTAGCCAACACAAATTATAAACTTTAGGCCATATTCAGTTGAGACCAACACAGGTCAAGTTAGAAGACTACCGTTGGAATAACTAGACTTTTTACCGGTTATGTACAGAATAAATACCATCTTAGACCTTTGTGACAAACAAGGATTTTTTGTGAAGTGATATCTTTGATTAAAGTCAGACAGGCTTTCAAACACAAGATGTTCTTCTTTGGGAACTGAGGAAGAATGCCTTGCATTCGAAAGCTTGTCTAACTTTATACCAACCATGCACTTGGTCCATGAAAAGTATTGCCTAAAAAAATCCTTCTCTCTTGTATTTCCTGGACAACACCACTCCAACTACCATTTTAGACCTTTGTAAACAAGGATTTTTTTTAATTCATACAGATGGAAGAAATTCAAAGTCTATGCACCATGCCTTTCCACAACTTACGTTTTTCAATTTTCTCTACTCATTAAACTCCTTAGTAACATGTAATAGCTTTTCCTGCAAACAAATTCAACTATAAAATTGTTTTCAACCTGTCATATTCTTTCTCCAAAGGCACTTATTAATCTTTTTTGTTAAACATGACTGACGTTTATTAAAAACCAGCAGAATCCCCACAAAGAGAGAGCTATCATTAGATATTTAATGAGAAACATACATTTCCAAAGAAGCACACAAGTTTTTAGTCTGGTGAAGTCCATTGACTTAATGGGAGATAAGCCATTAAAGCTCTGAATAAAAATATGAAAATGCTATCAGTCTGAACTTAGGGCAAGTTGTTAGAGCTTCAACTAAAAAACAGCCTCATGGTTTCAGAAAAGGAAAGGAATATCATTTGGTAAGTATAAAAACAGGCTATTCTACAGCTCACTCTACAAAAAGCAAACTATACGCTTATTTATTGATCTTTATTTCCAAGCAGATATTAATAAATGATTCCTTCAGATTAATCTTCACAACTAATTACAATTGAATATTCAAAGGCAAATTTCCTTTTCCCTTCCTGAATACTAAATACAGCTACATTTGCTGTATAGAGAATTAAACATGCATTTGCTTCTAGAAGACTGAGAATATAATACAGAAATTAAGCTAGAAAGAATTCCTAATGACATACAACTACTGAAAGATGTCAAATCCTATGTTCAGCTATGACAATAGTGAAAACATATGTTAATTTGGTTTTAATATATTTAAATTGTATGCCAGTGGCTGTCCAGGGAGCAAAAGATGGCTGTGAAATAATACTGCAAATAAATTGCTCCAGTGAAATTCAGATTTTATTTACACAATGGAGGAGACTTAGCCACACAATTCCCCGTTCATTTCAACAGAAGATGTGTGGCTAAATCCCAGATGCTACTGTGAAAAGCTCAACTCATACTCCTATGCACAAATCATTCTAACTTGATAGTACAGGCAGTCCTCAACTTAGAAATGTTGCAAGTCAAAACATTGTAAATGGACACCCTGTTTCAACTTTCGGCCATCGGTTTCGACTTTACAGCGCTTGATCCGATGCGACGCCCCGCCGGCAAACAAGTTCACTGCATCGCTTGTCTCCTTGGAGAACACCTGGCCAAACTTCCTTGGACACTTTCTTTAAGAAAGCAGAGAAGACTCCAGAAAAACCTGCAGCCAAGACTCCTGAGAAGACTCCAGCCAAGCCTTAAAAAAATCCAACCAAGAGCCTTTCAAAAAGTCCAGCACAGTCACCTCAAAGAAGTCCTTCCAAATCAATATGATTGCTATGTACAATATAAATACATTAATGAAGGTATATTACTCATCTATAATTGATCAAGTACAAATTCTGGGGTATTTTTAGTGCAAATAGGGTACTGGGCCTTGGTTCAGGAACCAATCCCCCATTTATAACATTGTTTCTTATGAGAAAATCAGTTCCGAGTTACAACTTTTCAACTTAAGATGTGGTTTTCAGGAACCAATTGTGTCGTAAGTCCGAGGACTGCCTGTACTTTAAAGCCAAGCAAGGTCTAGACTGAGTCACGACATGGATAGGAAATCTCTTTACTGAGCACAGATGAAAGGGAAGAGGTGCTTGTGCACAAAAAGGCCCTTCTTCCTCGCTGCTGGGTCGCAGAGCATGTTGCTGGAATTGCTGCTTGTCGAGAGAGTCATTCCGGACCCTACGATGAGTGAGGGTGTTAGTACTGATGCTTTGCCCCCCTCCAGCCTGAGAAACGACATACTGCTTCTGTAAAAACTCTAGCTGAATTTTACATAGCATTTTTAGGATGCTTCGTGCCCTGCATCACTATACAGTGTGACTACACAGTTGCTAACTACCACACTTCATCCCTAAGTTAGTCATAGAGATGTAGGGCTCAAAGGGACCTCAAAAGGCCATGCAGTCCAACCCCTGCCTGAGGCAGGATCATCCCAACCCAAACCATCCCACACAAATCCCTAATCTAAGCTCTTTGGGAAATGACACAGCAAACCTGGCACAACACAAGACGCAACAGCCTAATCTGCCACGGGTAAAGCAAGGGGACCGCAGCAGCCAACGTCCTGCTGCTACAAGGGTTATTAAAATCCACTTAAGAGATCCCAGGAAGAGAGTCAGGCCCTAGCTACAGAAGACAAACCCTCCCCTGACCATGGGGTAAAATTCCTTCCTGCCCCCAAATCTGGCACGTCGTCTGACCTTGAGCAGAGGGGCAAGGCCCTCTAGCCAGGAACCTCCATGTTCAAGTCCCAGCAGGACCACTGGCACAGCCCAGGCAAAATTCCTAGTCTTGCCAGCAACCAATGCCTCCAAGGAAGTTTTTAAAAAATTAAATTAAATAAAGAATACCAACACATGCAGAAGCAAGAGAGGAAAAAAAATTCTCCCCTGGCCCCATGTGGCAACCAGCAAGGCCCAGAAGCCTGGGAAATGCCTGTAGTAGAACACAGGCATCACTACCCCCGGATCGTCTGTCCCCGAGCAGGTGTTTCCTTTCAGCTGCGCATGATCATCTCATGTACTCTGCAGGAGCAATGAGAGTTTTGCTTACCCTGGTATAGTAAAGGGCACCAAGAATCTCGAATGAGATGCACCACAAACGGCCAAAATATCATATTACAACGCAATGACAAAAATACTGAGGGATACGATTACAAAGTCTACTTACTAATTAAAAACTGTCACTGATACAGAAAGCTGTCACAGAATAATAGCCCTTGCTGCTTTGCTGCGGCATTCAACAACAATGAAAATATATCAAGATAAAGCAGAGATTTATTGTCAGAGGATGAATACTTCGAAACTTCTATTTTTATATCTTGCACTCTTTCAGAGTCAACCTAACACAATGACATAGGCACAACACCTGGCACGGCTCTACGAGCACTCGTGGGGCACTGGCCAGGTAGCAGAGGATTGGAAAAGGGCCAATGTGGTCCCTTTTTACAAGAAGGGGAGAAAGGAGGACGCTGGCAATTATAGGCCGGTCTCACCTTGGTCCTTGGGAAGACCTTTGAGAAAATGATCTGCAAGCACATCTGCAAGGGCCCAGCAGGGAGGAAATGCTCAGGGGCAACCACCACGGGTTCACTGAGGGCAGGTCCTGTCTGATTAATCTGGTTTCTTTTTATGATCAGGTCACAAAGTCCCTGGACGAGGGTGTCAGGGTGGAATTCGTCTTCCTGGACTTTAAGAAGGCCTTTGACATGGCTTCCCACCCCATTCTCTTTAGAAAACTAGGTGACTGCGGCACTGATGCCTACACAGTCAGATGGGTGGCACATTGGCTAGATGGTCACACCCAGAGAGTGGTGGTGGATGAGTTATTTTTGACGTAGAGGGACGTGGGCAGTGGAGCCCCCGGGCTCGGTCCTGGGACCTGTTCAGACTGTTCAACATCTTCATCAGCAATCTGGATGTGGGTGTGGAAAGCACACTGTCCAAATTCGCTGACAACACCAAGTTGTGGGGTGAGGTGGGCATGCTGGGGGGGATGGCCAGAATCCAGCTAGATCTAGACAGATTACAGGAGTGGGCAGATGAGAATAGGATGGAGTTCAATGCAGACAAGTGCAAGGTGCTGCATCTAGGGAGAAGGAACCAGCAACAGACCTATAGGCTGGGAAACACCCTTCTTGTCAACACAGCAGCAGAAAGGGATCTTGGAGTCATTGCTGACTCCAGGATGAACATGAGCCACCAATGCAAAGAAGTGGTCAGTAAGGCTAGCTGCACCTTGTCGTGCATCTACAGAGGCATCACAAACAGGTCCAGGGAGGTGATCCTCCCCCTCTATGCAGCGCTGGTCAGGCCGCAGCTGGAGTACTGCGTCGTTCTGGGCGCCGCACTTCAGGAGGGATGTGGACAGCACGGAGAGGGTCCAGAGGAGGCCACTCGCATGGTCAGGGGCAGCAAGGCAGGCCCTTCAAAGAGAGGCTAAAGGGCCTGAACCTATTCAGCCTCCACAAGAGAAGGCTGAGGGGGGATCTGGTGGCCATTTACAAACTCACCAGGGGGGACCAGTGGGAATTGGAGGAAGCTCTGTTCCCCCGGGCACCACCTGGGGTTACTAGGAATACAGGCATACCTCGGAGATATTGCGGGTTCGGTTCCAGACCACCGCAGTAAAGCGAGTATCGCAATAAAGCGAGTCACATGAATTTTTTGGTTTCCCAGTGCATATGAAAGTTATGTTTACACTACACTGTAGTCTATTAAGTGTGCAATAGCATTATGTCTAAAAAAACAATGTACATACCTTAATTGTGAAGTGAGCAAATGCTGTTGGAAAAATGGCGCCGACAGACTTGCTCGACGCAGGGTTGCCACAAACCTTCAATTTGTAAAAAACACAATATCTGTGAAGCGCAATAAAGCGAAGCGCAATAAAATGAGGTATGCCTGTAATGGCCACAAATTGCTAGAGAGAAGGTTCAGGCTGGACATCAGGAGACATTACATTACAGTTAGGGCTGCCAAGCTCTGGAATAGGTTCCCAAGTGAGGTGGTGCTCTCTCCTACCTTGGGGGTCTTCAAGAGGAGGCTGGACAGATATTTGGCTGGGGTGATATGACCCCGGCACACGTTCCTGCCTGGGGCAGGGGTTCAGACCTGAAGATCTGTTTAGGGTCCCTTCTGACCCTAAGCCCTATGACTCTATGACATTTTAAAGGGTCACAGAAGATAGGACACACCAGGCACATCTACACAAGATGCTTACTGAATATTAGCCTAATAACACTGCACAGTAGTGTCCCATGGCAAAAACCATGCTAGTAGCCTATTGCACAGTGTTATTAGGCTAATGTGCAGTAAGCAGCACCAAATAATTATGCACCGGTGCTACTGCATAGTAGCTTTGGGTACTGCGCATTTAGCTAATGTTTTATTAAGGAAGTCATAAAGTACATACGCAACATCTAAGGCACATTAATGAACGTGCAGATGTGCCCACTGTAACCCTCTTTAGCTCCAGCACAGGTAAGAGTCCAGGCAATAGCCACACTATGTATAAAAGCCATATGCAATACTGACAAGATGAGGAGGAAGCAGCTTCCCGAAACCATAGAGAAATGTCAGGTCTTGAATCCCATCTGCTGACCCCTTGGCAAGGTTCCGCATCTTCATGAGGTGTGGACATTTATATGAACAAGAATATCCCGAATAATAGTTAATGATAAAAAATGTTGGAAGTGCCATGGTTCAGGGTACAAATCTCTCTCAGGTAGTATTAGGAGACTTAACCTGGAGAAGATATTTCTTGCAACCTCCTCTGAAACTGGTGGTCACTGTGAGGGGCAGGATATTGGGACTAGAAAGCAATAGGTCTGATACAGCACAGTGATTCCTAACCAATGCATTTGGCTGCTATGTGAGAAAACTCTCTCTATAAATATATATTTGCTGTGTGGCTCAGACAAAGCTGCAGGGCTCCAAGCAGCAACCCAACAGAGCAGTATAGGAGTGGAAACAAATGTATTAGCCTCTATAGCTCAGAGCGTAAAAGCATCTACATACCCCTGCACCATGGAGGCAAAGGGGGTCCCTCAGGTCAGCACAGGACACTTGGCTAAGAAATAAAAACATGTGAAATGGCAATGGTAAAGTTTAGAGGTAAAGCACTCATGGCATCCAGTGAGAACAACTTTGCACATTCTATTCAGCCAGCAAACCTGACGGAAAACAGAAGCAACTATATACAAAGCAGTGAGCAAGGACACGTCAGGCCAGCTAGCACCTGCTGAGCCTTTTCCAGTTCTTTTATTTTGTTGGGAAGATGTTCCTTGGTGGCAGCAATGAAAGCTGGTGATTTGTTAGAGAATCAAGGCAGCATCCTGGTGGCAGTGGTGATAGCTGATGATTTCTTAATGATGTCTGTGGCATAAGCCACTTGCTTAATTTATTTTATTCAAATCCCTATCCTCCCCCCCTCCAAAAAAAATGTCAAGGTACAACGCTGCTGTAGGTTAAAATCTCCTGGGAATGAGTTTATGATGCAAGGAGGATTCTACCCCATTAACACCATCAGGGCAGTATCAAGGCTTTAAGTCAGAGGCTGGAGAGCACCAGCACCACTGCTAAATTTGGCCAAATGAATGGGGCAAGAGTGTTCAATTGATCAAACAGATGGGATACCTGGGACAGATGTTTAAAATGGGGCTAGCCCAGGAAAAATGGGACATATGGTCACCATATCAAGAGGTCCCATCCAGTCCTACGTTTATACATCTGGTAACTGGATAGAGTGATTCTCAGCCAGGAAGCCATGACATCCTGGGGTGTTTTCAAGGGTGCCGTGGCATACACAGGGTTAGGTGTGTAAACATGATTCACGGGATAAACCCAGGGATTAAAAAAGGAATCCATAGCATTAAAACCATTCTGCCCTGCTTTGGCCTGAGCTGTTTGCAACAAAAGAATTGCTCTTTTATGCTCCTGTAGTCAAAAAATAAGTGAAAGCTAAGAGGGGTGCCTTGAGTTTAATGAGAGATGCCTTAGGTCTAATGAGGCTGTGGACCACTGCTATGTAAGCTGGATACTTTCTTATGCTCAGGCACCATTAGATGATCTCCCCTTATGACAAAGTAGGTGAGCAGATAATGGACCAGCCAGACACTCCTCTGCCCCCTCTCTACAATGACATAGCAGGCAGTCAACAAAGAGACTGGTAGGCAGCCACAGCTGGGAAAGGACAGCAGTTGCACAGTTCCCACCCAGCATCAAAGCAGCTGCTGGGTGGATTCAAACACACCCATGTCAAAGTACAGAATATAGCTCAGGAAATATCATTTCAGTTCTTAGTAACACACATTTCCTTCTTGTGGCATTTTCCCTACGGGTCACAAGCTGGAACAAAGTCAAAACTTGCAATATGCTGCTGCAAAATGTAACGGACCTGATTCAAGCTACTGAAATCACATGAGTCATCTTACAGACTTTAACTGGCTTGACAAATCTTCTTTATGGTCTCCTTCCCTTTGTTTTTCAACTGCTATTAGCTAATAAGGAATCATATAAAATGACATGCATAGTTAAGACTAATTCTCCCAAAATAAGAACAACAAGAACAACTAAATATGTTAACTGTATTACAGTCATATTAAACTTAAAAGGTATAAAAGTTCTACATATTACTTATAAGTAATAATAGTGTATGAGTTGGACAATGTGCTTCCAAAGACTTAAACCACTACTTTGGAGAATCATATATAGAGACAGAGAGAGCATGTGCTAATTTACAATTACACACATATACAGTGCAATTCAATTCCATTTGGACATATGGACACTTGGTCTTTGGACATTTGAAATTAGACATATGGAAACTTTACAGTAAAACAGAATGAAAAGTTCAGAACAGTTTAATTGCACTGAGCAACAAATGGCTAGACTATTTATAGTCAACTTCCTCCAAGCAAAGCTTTCTTGTGATAAAAAAGAGACTTCCCAGCAAGTTTCTACTATATATTTTTCTCCTCAGGCAACATATACAGGCATGCAAAGATGGCAGACAGTATAAATAGACAAGGTGAAAACTTGGACTGAAAAAAACTTACAATCAGCTCAAGCAGTGGATTCACAGGGGCAGGCCCTAGTCCTGAAAGGTCTTTTTTCCTATTCTATAGTTCATCCTCAGTGAGACCTCCTTAGCCCCAATACCATACTTCCTTGCATGCATCATGCCTCCAAATAAAACATGCACCTTGTTTTTTTGGAAAGCAGAAAGTAGAATAAAGATTTAGTCATGGCCAACTGTGACACAGAGTAAGTGCACCTAGGAACAGAGCGCCCAGAAAACATGGCACTAGGAAGATCCTGGTGACACACTGTCCCTCGCTCTCTTATCCAGAGTGGTCTCCGGGGATGCCACACATCCTGGACACTCTAGGCTTCCAGGAGGACTTATAGTTTCATAGTTTCTAGGGTCGGAAGGGACCTGAGCAGATCATCGAGTCCGACCCCCTGCCATGGCAGGAAAGAGTACTAGGGTCAAATGACCCCAGCAAGGTGTTCATCCAACTGCCTCTTAAACACCCCCAGGGTAGGAGCCAGCACCACTTCTCTTGGAAGTTGGTTCCAGACCCTAGCCGCCCTGACCGTGAAGTCGCACCTCCTGATGTCTAGCCTAAACCTACCCTCTGCCAGCTTATGACCGTTATTCCTGGTCACTCCTGGTAATGCTCGGGGGAGCAGGGACTTCCCCATTGCTCGCTGGTCCCCCCTGACTAGTTTATAACAGGCCACTAGATCCCCCTCAGCCTTCTCTTGTGGAGGCTGAACAGGTTCAGGTCCCATAGCCTCTCCTCACAGGGCCTGCCCTGCTGCCCCTGACCATGCGAGTGGCCTCCTCTGGACCCTCTCCATGCTGTCCACATCCCTCCTGAAGTGCGGCGCCCAGACCTGGACGCAGTGCTCCAGCTGCGGCCTGACCAGTGCCGCACAGAGGGGGGGATCACCTCCCTGGACCTGCTCGAGATGCATCTGTGGATGCAGGACAAGGTGCGGTTGGCCTTCCTGACCGTGTCCCCACACTGCTGGCCCATGTTCATCTTGGAGTCGATGATGACCCCCAGATCCTTTTCCGCCTCCGTGCTGACAAGAGGGGAGTTCCCTAACCTGTAGGTATGGTGCCAGTTCTTCCTCCCCAGGTGCAGCACCTTGCACTTGTCGGTGTTGAATCCCATCCTGTTCTCATCCGCCCACCCCTGTAACCTGTCTGGGTCTGATTGTAGCCTGATGCTTCCTTCTAGCATGCCCACATCCCCCCACATCTTAGTGTCATCAGCAAATTTGCACAGGGTGCTTCTTACCCCCTCGTCCAAGTCGCTGATGAAGATGTTGAACAGTGCGGGCCCGAGGACCGAGCCCTGCAGAGTCCCACTGCACACGTCCTTCCAGGTTGAGAAGGACCCATTCACTACCACCCTCTGGGTGCGGCCCTCCAGCCAGTTGGCGACACATCTGACTGTGTGGGTGTCGACACCACAGTCCCCCAGTTTCTTAATGAGAACAGGGTGAGAGACAGTGTCAAAAGCCTTCCGGAAGTCCAGGAAGACTATATCCACTGCTCCCCCTGCGTCTAATGATCTGGTGATCTGATCGTAAAAGGCCACCAGGTTGGTCTGACAGGACCTGCCACTGATGAACCCGTGTTGGTTGCCCCCAAGCATGCAGTCTCCTGCTGGCCCCTCCTGGATGTGTGCCAGCATAAATTTTCTCAAACAGCTTGCCTAGGATCGAGGTAAGACTAACCGGCCTACAGTTTCCCAGGTCCTCCTTCTTCCCCTTTTTGAAGATGGGAACCACGTTGACCCTCTTCCAGTCCTCCGGCACCACACCAGAGCACCACGAGTGCTCGTACAGCTGTGCCAGGGGTCCTGCAATGACCTCAGCCAATTCCTTTAGTACTCTAGGGTGGAGATCATCCGGGCTGGCTGACTTGAATATGTCCAGTCCCTCCAGAAGTTCCCTAACTAGTTCCTCACTAACCCTTGGCCCAGGTGTGCCTCCCTTGTGGTCCAAGGGGGGCCCAGCAGGGAGGTGGCTGTTCTGGTCCGTACTTAGGAAGATGGAGGCAAAGAAATCGTTAAACGTTAGCTTTGTCGTCTGGTGTGACGACCAAATTTCCCAACGCGTCCTGCAGGGGCCCCACATAACCCGGGACCTTCTTTTTACCCCCTATGTATTTAAAGAAGGACTTCTTGTTGTCCTTAATCTGGGAAGATAGCCCTAATTCCATCTCTGCCTTGGCCTTCCTAACTGCCCCCCTACATCCCCGAGCAACTACAGAATCGTCCTCCCTGGTGATGACCCCTTCTTTCCATTGGGTGTAAGCCTCCTTTTTAGCAAGGAGACATTCCCGGATGCTTTTGGTGAGCCACGGAGGCTTGTGTGCTCTCCTGCTCCCTTTGATCCTCATTGGGATTACCTTTCTTTGGGCTTGGAGGATCGTCTCCTTAAGGAGCGACCACTCTCCTTGGACACCTGGTTCCCCTCCCCTCTGGGACCTCGGCACTTTCCCAACTATCCTCCTTAGCTCATTGAAGTCTGCCCTCCTGAAATCTAGGGCCGCTGCCTTGCTGCAGGCCTTTGCCACCTTGCGCTGGATGGTGAATCCCAGCAGGCGATGATCGCTGTCGCCCAGGTGGTCGAGCACCCACAGCCCTCTCACCAGGTCATCACCAGTGGCCAGCACTAGGTCCAACAAGGTGTCTCCCCTGGTGGGGCTGTGCACCCCCTGGGTTAGATGGAGGTCCTGCACTCTGGCCAAGAACCTACGTGAGCAGTCAGACCTGGCTGACTGCTCCTCCCAGCAGATGTCCGGGAAGTTCAGGTCCCCCATGACTACCACATCCTTAGACTTCACTACCTCTGTGAGCTGACCTAAGAATTCCTACTCAAGGTCTTCTCCCTGGTTGGGAGGTCTGCCACTGTAGTAGACTGCCACTGTTAAGTCTCTTTCCCCTCGACTGCCTTGTACTCTAACCCAAAGCATTTCATAGTGGCCCTCCTCTGACTCCTTGCTAATTGACGAGGATGTGTATTCCTCCTTAATATAGAGTGCCGCGCCCTCACCTCTCCCTCCTATCCTGTCCCTCCTGTACAGCCTATAGCCCTCGACATTCACCGCCCAGTCATGCATTGAGTCCCACCACATTTCAGTGATCCCCACTGGTCTGGGCTGGTGTCAGCTAGCAGGAGGGTGAGTTCCTCCTGCTTGTTTCCCATACTACGAGCATTTGTGTAGAGGCATTTGAGGCCTCCTGTAGATGTGTGTACTGACCCCCTAGTCCTTACTCTGGATCCTGCAAAATTAGGCCCCAAACCCTTGCAAGGGCACTAGTGAAATGTTAGCTCTTTACCGTAGGTAGTTCGTTATTTAAGTTCCTGGAAGTAAAGTGCTGTCTCCACATCACAAGCCACATCAAGATACTACCCGCAGCTCACATGCTGCTTCAGGCACAGATTACAGCGCACAGCCAACACCTACAGCTATGAGAGGATTATAGCACACACTCTGCCACGGTGGCACACATCTTGGCAGCTGCATGGCATGCACAGCATCTCCAGACTCGCTTCTTCCCCAGCAAAGAAAACAGTTGCTCCACGAAAAGACTGCACCTCAATTTTAAGAGGCTGATTTTGGAAGGATGTGCGCTATGTGCGAGAAAAATATCATAATTATTTTTTTGTTTTTTCATTCAGTCCATCTCTGACCATCTTGTTAATGCCTTGGCTATAATCAAATTTTGGCTTAGTAGGACAGATGTTTCTTGGGACAGTCAGCACAAGATTTTCATCATCAGGAAACTACAGGAGGAGCCAAGAGTCTGCCGGGCTACTGCAGTTCCAGCTGGAGCAGTTCTAAGCCAAAAACGTCTCGATTCGGAACGACTGAGTTGCCTTCTTCCCCCTTTATGAAACAGGCTGCACTTACGGACACGGAGCTGCATTACTCAAATTAACATATTGGATTTGGAGGTTCACCATGATGGGAGACAAGACTGCCAAGAATGCGAAGGCTTTCAATCTGAGGAAGAATGTGTGGAGTCATCCCCGAGTTTGTTGGCATGGGCATCATTAAAACACTTGAAAGCAGCTATTTTAAGGTTCTAGATCCCTGAGCAATAAGGCTTTCACCAATAAAGAAATTGGCAAGCCGAAGTCAATCAATATTTGAGTTTCACTTAGACCTGGTTATTGATTTTGGCATTACAAATACTTACAACCTGTGCTTTTAAAACTTTCCATTTGCTGATTCCCACAATGGGTATTGCAATAAATGGTAAATGCAAAGTTTCCCGTCCCTTGGTTTACCCGTGGAGTGGCAGGTTCCCACCAGATCTTCCGAGAACTGCCTTCCTAGCTGAATATGCAGCTTTTACAATCTCAGAAAAAGCATTATGCGCAAATATAATGTCCCCACTTTAGCACATTGGACTCAAGAAGATGAGGGGGAAAAAAAAAAAGAAGCTAAATCTGGCCATTTTAAGAAGAAAAATCCTTCAGAAAATTAGCACAGATATTTGAGCACTCTTCTGGAATTAGTTTCTTGATTCTTACTACTTCATGTGCATCCAAAGGAGACTTCACACATCTGAAATCAATCTATACAACCAGAATTAATTTGTCGCCCCTTGGCCTCCATGGTGCTACTCTCTCAGGAATGTGTGATCTATTTAACAGCTGTTTATTCACTACCCGCTTATCTTTAGAGTGTGGTTTCTTTCCTGGGACCAGCACCTGGCTTTCACATGAGGGCTGTACTGCATGAGCTGTCGTTTTTTCTCATTCTCTGATTGAGAAGAGCAGGTTTCAGCCTACCTAGTTAATTCTTTAAGAATTGTTTCTCTCCCCAACATACTGTCCCACTTCCAATACCTTGCTGCCAAACTGTCTTCCTTGAATGTACCCTTCTTTTTGCAGGTTATGCCCTACATCCAAGTACATGGTGGATTTGTCTCACTTGGGAAGCCGGCTACTGATTTTCCTTATGCATTCTGCAAGTGTCTAGAAGATATGTGCTTGACTACCCAGCTGAACCTGCCATTGTAGAACTGTGACTAGATTTGCTTTCAGGCAGTGATCTTAGGAGCTAGGCATATAGCTGGCTCTCATCTGACTGCAAAATATGAAAGTCTGTTCATGTTAATCACTTAAAGTCTACTGCACTTTCATTTAAGTCTCAAATTTAGTCAGTTGAACCTTTTATAAGAGTCTACCTTTGCAGTTTAGTCAAAAGTGATGAACATTTTGGGTACTGATTACTTTAAATACTTTTAATTGCCTGCCTTTCCACTTTTTTTTGTGGTTGTTTAAAACCTTCACGGACGAAGCTTCATGATTTTTCTCCTGTTGCCTAAGAGAGTGCTCTGTTAGCTACCTCATTTAAAAAATAATTATTCTGATTCTAGTATCATTTAGCGTCTCTCAGTATAAAAAACAGAAGAATCCCTTTTAACCAAGAGGGTTTCTACACAGATATTATATTCTATATATTGAAAATCTTTATTGATTGAAATATTTTTGAACCCTTCCATTGCAAAGCAATTGCCATCCTTGCAGAAGAAAGTAGCTGCAAGAAAAGGTAAAAAGGATCCGTTCTGAATCCATTATCACATCTCAGTAATGCTATTCAAGGTGTAAGATTAATTTGTGCTTCAAACACATTAGAGCAGTAAAATGAGATTTGTCTCTGTGAACACTGAATACACAATACAATATCTCCACATAATCAAAGTCACCAGGTTTTAACATAGCCACCTTTCCACATTATGCATTTGAATCCAACACTTTCAATCCATGATTTATGTTTAAAACTGTCTAGTTAAATAAAAAGCAGTAGAAATAGATGTTGCACTGAAATTATTATAAACAAAGCAAAAAGGATTTTGAAATGGAAAATAAAATTCTACTGCATCTCAGATTACCCTATATTCTGAAACTATTCAATGCAATAATCAGCACACTTTGAAGCAGACCCTTTAACAGTCTATGACTCTGTTTTTTAAAAATGGAAATCAGCCCTTTTGTTTTCAGCCATGAATTTTTGCCGATTTAGGGATTGGTATTTTACACAACAAGGAATTCAAGTGGTTCACTGTAAATGCCATTCTGAAAACAGCTATTTTCAGTCCCTGGGACCTTAGCATTTCACTGCGTTTTTCTGGGGGATTTTAAATCTGAAAGTACTTGGTTTGTAGCAATCTGATAATACATCATATTGTTCCATAGTAACAGCTCTGATTAAGGTCGTGTCACCATACTGCTAATTCTCAAGACCTAGTATTGATTTAGTTGTGTTTGATTTATACGCGGCACACTTGATTAGACAATACTTATGTATGGTTCTTATTTCGGTTTTCAAAACCAGGTGCTCAAAGACTTTGAAAACCATCTTTCTGACTAGTCATTTCAGTCAATGTAGCGAGAATTTGTCAGGTTTATGAGGCAGATGCAGAGAGATCACAGGGTCCCATTCCTGTGTCTTCAGGGGGGTGTTTTTCAGCATCTACAGACTGATGAATTTAATAAAGCTACGTGGCTCTCAGAACTAATGCAAATCTTTGGGCCTATTCATGTTTCAGAGCTCTGAGAAAAAGCTTTCATAACACCTGGACAATATTGAGAGCTGAAGGCTTTTGTGTGCTTTTATCTTGCAGACATTACATGACTGAAATCTTGTTCGCAGGCTCCTAGTCTGAAGACACCTGGGCTGATACCTCGTTCGCTTGAAATGAACACTTCCTACATCCTGGCAGCATCGATTTTGGATTCTCATTCAAGTCTGGTTTTCTTTCGCTACTTATAAACTCAGATCAAATCACGCAGATTTTTTTATTTAAAATAAACGTGGAGCATTACTGATGTTCTTACGTTTAGCTGGTTTCAGCCTTCCTCGCCCTTCGGCATGACTGATGTAATCATGGTGTTGTGCAGATGGGGAAAAGTTGGTCTTTGAGGTCTTTAATACATTTACAGATTATTTTGAATCTACTGCTGGTTCAAACTTCCAGCACTTGCATTAGTCTCACATTACCTCATTATTTGTTTGATTAAAACAGGCTCTCTCTGAAGTAGAAAATCTGATTTAAAATTTTAACGTTTAAAAACCAATATCCTCTTTAAATTATTTCCATGCTTGGCTACAGTTAATACTGTTCCAAGTTATAATTTACCTTCTTTTATGTTTCTTCGTCTCTTTTTGCCTCTTCCAAGTCGCTGCTTATTTTCCTCCTCTTTGGAGCACTACCTCCGTGCCAGGTATGTAGCATATTCTTTGGGCAGTTTTCAAATATCTTCAAAATATTTGTTTACTTATTTGCAGAGTTTATTTTGTCTTTCCTTATGGTTAACTGGTTGTTTTAAAGTGCTTTAGTGAGTTATAAATGAACAGAACCGAGGTGATACTTCCCCTCTATCGGGCGCTGGTCAGGCCACAGCTGGAGGACTGCGTCCAGGTCTGGGCGCTGCACTTCAAGAGGAATGTGGACAGCGTGGAGAGGGTCCAGAGGAGGCCACTCGCATGGTTAAGGGCTTGCAGGCCAAGCCCTGCGAGGAGAGACTAGGGCACCTGGACCTCTTCAGCCCCGGCAAGAGAAGGGTGAGAGGCGACCTTGTGGCTGCCTATAAATTCATCATGGGAGCGCAGAAGGGAATTAGTGAGGCTCTGCTCACCAAGGCACCCCTGGGGGTCACAAGAAATAATGGCCATAAGCTAGCAGACAGCAGATTTAGACTGGACATTAGGAAGAACCTGTTCACAGTTAGAGTGGCCAAAATCTGGAACGGGCTCCCAAGGAAGGTGGCGCTGTCCCCTACCCTGGGGGTCTTCAAGAGGAGGTGAGATGGGCATCTGGCTGGGGTCATCTGAACCCAGCGCTCTTTCCTGCCTATGCAGGGGGTCGGACTCAATGATCGATTGAGGTCCCTTCCAACCCTAACATCTGTGAATCTATGAATCAACACACAGCACTGAAGAGAAGATGCAAGGACAAAAAACACAAAGATGAGAAGATAAAAAGCACTAGCAAAGTGGCTGTCCAGACTGGCCAAATGAATGGACATCTTGTATAAATAAAATCCAAGACAGAGAGAGAGGGAAGAGAACTCAAAAATTGTCAATTAATTCAGTAACAGTCAAGGGGCTTTATTCAAATTATTCCAAAGGCTTTTTTAATAAGAATTCCTAGTCATACTGAAAACTGTCAGTCATTATTTGATGCATAATGAGAGTTTATTCTTTTCTTTTTTTAAGTTGAAATCAAAAGCAGCAGAGAGGTTGAGGATTCCTGGCAGACTTCCCAACCCCAAGGAGAGCTGGCACCGAGGGAAGGTGTCCCCTGCAGCCAGAGACCTGGGGAAATACTCCTGCGTGCACAATACCTTGCACAATAGGGCTCCAAGCCTAATTGGGACCTTTAAGCACTACCCAAACATGAATAATACATGTATTGAAAAAATATATATTCCAAGACACAGCATTGCAACCTAATAAAACAGCCCTAATAAACTTGGCCCTCAGGTGTCTCAAACTGTTTGTACTCTTTGTAGTTTTTATAGATTCATAGACTGTAAGCCCAGAAAGGACCTTGGAAGATCATCAGGTCCAGCCCCCTGCACCAGGCAGGAAAGACAACTGGGGTCAGGTGACCCCAGCAAGGTGACCATCCAGTCTCCTCTTGAAGATGTCCAGGGTAGGCGATTGCACCACCTCTGGAGGGAGCTTATTCCATAGTCTGGACACCCTGACTGTGAAGAAGTGTTTCCTAATGTTGAGCCTGAATTGGTCTTCCAGGAGTCTGTGGCCATTACTCCAGGTTTTCCCCTCGGGTGCCCTGGTAAACAGTTGCTCACTGAGCCCTTGATGCACTCCCCTAGCGTAGTGGTAAGCTGCTACCAGGTCCCCTCTCAGCCTCCTTTTCCTCAAGCTGAAGAGTCCCAGATCCTTCAGCCTTTCCTCGTATGGCTTGCCATGTAAGACGGATGGCTCTTCTCTGGACTCTCTCAAGGTTGTCCACGTCCTTGTTGAATGCGGTGCCCAGAACTGGACGCGGTACTCCGGTTGCAATCTCACCAGCGCTGAGTAGAGCGGAAGAATCCTTTCCCTGGCTTTGCTAGAAATGCATCAACTGATGCACG
The DNA here is from genome assembly GCF_052110815.1 of Crocodylus siamensis. Taxonomy (NCBI): domain Eukaryota; kingdom Metazoa; phylum Chordata; order Crocodylia; family Crocodylidae; genus Crocodylus; species Crocodylus siamensis. The sequence goes on along the minus strand of NC_143399.1, from coordinate 2,874,042 downwards.
CCACAGTATTATTTGCCCCGCTGACTACAGCATCGCATTGCCGGCTCATATTCACTCACTGGTTTGTATTTCCCCCAGGTCCCTTTCATTCGTGGTGCTGGTCAGTTTGGTGCCGGCAAGCCTGTAGGTGTGTTGGGGGTTGCTGGTCCCAAGGTGGAGCACTTCACATTTCTCAATGTTGAATGTCATCAGATCCGATCCGCTCAACTTGCCAGCCTATCTAAGCTATCTTCAAGCATGACCGTGCTGCCCCATAACTTGTATGCTGGGGGGGCAGCAATCTCTCTTCAGTCACTTTGAATACTTTCTTGGTTGTTTTTGACATGGAATGAATTGAGTTTTTGCTAGTTTTCAAATAAATCTCTAGAAATATCAGAAGTGACGTCTTATTTGAGTTTTTTTCTATAGGAATTTAAGGACCTGCTTGAAAAACTAAGAAGATATGGAGGAGGCATTTTCTCAAGGCCTTCATTTAGCATGCACAAGTACTTATTCTTCACCAGAAAGCTTCTCCAGAAATACTCAGCTGAATAGCTAAAAAGTGAAAGTACTCTAAATAAAAATAATAACTGCTTTCCACCTCAACTGATTTCTTTCCATTCAGATGACGTGCCCTGCTGCCATTAACCTACTGCTACCGATTGACAGCCAGACTCTTCAAGCAGAAAACACCAACATTTCTAATGTTAAAAAATTACAAAAATACACTGCAATTTCATACCACTTTTAATATATTTACAAGACAGAGATTTAAAAAAGCAAAACCTCACCTCCCTCAAATCTCTTTAGCAGAACACCTTTAACATATGACATACCTTACTGATGGGCAGTTCTCCGGATTGGAACAAGGGAACACTGAAGCCAAGGCAGAACAGCAGGAAACCCGACATATTACACACACTGCACGAGGAATGCAGCTTTTGTGTATTCAACGGTTGCAAGCAGATGTACAAGTAATTTATCATGCAACAAAAACGGCAAACCTACCTCAAAGAATTTCTTCACTGAACGTGGAACTGGTTTGTGATATGTTTTGGGGGTGTTAATTTGAATGTCCAGAACGTTACTTAGACCCTCCACTATCCCACAGTGCTCTTCTCTCCCTCCTGGCCCTGCTCCCCCACCAAGGGAGAGGGAAGAAGAGAGCAGCTGGCTCTCTCATGGCCTGCCAGGCAGCAAGCTGTCAGGGAGGCTGGCACAGGCAGCTGGGGGCAGGGAGGATGAGAGCAGAAAGCCCCAGTCAGCCCCTGCCACCTCCACCAGGTTGCAGGCAGCCCTGACCCTGCTGCCACTGTGTAGAAGAGAGGACAAGGCAGGACAGCCGTAGTGTAAAGGATGACCGGGGGCAAAACCCCTGTCAGCCCTCTCCCTGATTCTGTGCTGCTCACCCACACTTTATGCTTCCACGCGTGAGCTCCTGGGAGCACTGGTTTCCACACCCCAGGAGCCCCTGGAGATAGTGTGACAGCCCTGTCCCCTTGGGAGACACAGCAGCCTGCAAGGCCCCCCAACAGCTCACTGGCAGGCTCTCAGGGATCCAGCTGCTCTACACAATAAAGTGATCCACACAAGTTTTTTTCTTGTCCAGGAATGAGAACCCTGACCATGTGGAAGGGCACAACTTTTCTGATCCGTGACAAGTCCAAGGTTTCCATTGTGCGGGCGCATTAATGTCCACCAGGCCCAAAGAAACTTAAAGACAGTAAGAGTCTGAGGACAGCAATCAGAAGACCAGTATCGAACTGCTGTTTCTTCTGCATTAGCCGATTAACCTAGCTTTACATCAGAGAAAAACCAGTTCCAGGATCAAGGGAGGAATGAAGGAAAAGTAGGACAGCCAACTTTGCCACCCGCTCCTGAAAGACATCACACACAGCTCCGGGCCAACTTTTGAAACTCTTAAAGAATCCACCTTCTGCAACTGAAGGGCAGACTTACCAAAATCACCATCTTCTCTTGCATTGCGCTGGGTTTCTTGTAACAAGCATGGAAAGCAACACGAAAGGAAAATAGTCTTTTCCAATAACATACCCAGTTATGAACCCAAGAACCAGCATTTCTCAATAGCGACAAAATAAACACAGAAAAATGTGTTGCTTTGCAAAAGCCACATAACGCTTTTTTTCTAGGCTCACGGGTAACTTCCCAGACTATTACATTTGATCAGTTATTAAACAAAAATAACCCAAGAAGCCTCTTCTCCCATATTAGAGTAGTAACTGGATTTTTAATCTAGCTAACTATCCTTGTAACCTCTATCAAATAAGAAATTTTCTTACAGGGCCAGTTTTAGGTAACTTGTGTCACTAAAACTGTTGAAGTTATGACACAAAGGCAAAGAATACAACTGCAATATTCAATCTAGAAGAGGTAAGATATTTCTCTAGATTCATGGTAAATCAATATTACATTTCCAGCAAACAATTAATTTACTCCATTTGTGCCTGCATCTGAAGGCTGTACGTACGGCATGGTTTTTCTTTAGCAAGTCATTTTTATTTGTCCCAATGGCACTACATTACATTCTGTGCTATATCACGCCTTAACAAAAATGATTTTACTACATCGCTCCATCATCTGTCCAGACTTAATCAAGCACAACATTGCTTTCTGAAACTATACAGGCTCCTTACATACCTCAGGGACTTTTTCATGGTAACCACTTTGGAAGAAAAATAGCAGCTCAGTGGTGTCAATTTATTAAAATTCATGACAAGCCAGTCACCAGCACAAAGTGAAGTGGCTCCCTGCCATACAGCTCGCAGGAGAAATTAAGAGCTTCTTTAATATTTACCCATCTCAACGTGTCAAATTTTGGGGGCTATTTTTAATGCATAACTGTTCTGATAGGCACAATGCACAACACACCTACGAAGAAATCTGGCCCGCTATTTTTCAAATTAGGGCTGACCAAAACGTTTGCCAAGCCCAGAATGTGGGACTCTTAGATTTGCTATGGAAGAAAAGGAAGCAGAAACAGGAACCTGGAACTAAAAACAAAGGCTGGAAACAAGCAGGGCAACCACTGAGAAACAATTCCAGAAGAGCTGTTGATTAATCCCACTTACCCTGTTTCACATAATTGTTCCGCAAAGTGTTGCCCCCAGTCTACAGCTTTGCCTGTCCCTTTCCCATTTATCAGAAAATGAGTCCAACACACTTTGAGCAGGCCATTGCAGCACAAGTTTTTAGATTGAATGTGAGTATTGGGAAAATCAGAAGTCAGTTTGTGGGTCATACCAGGACCATAATATCCAAGAATGGTTCAGAAAAGGCTTATCTACTAAAGCTGTATCTGTTGCATGGAGCCAGCTTGATCGCAAAGGTTTACTGCTGTCAGCAACATGAATCATTGAAAGGTTTGTACAAAGAAAGGCGGGAAAGGTGGAAATCGTTCTCCTTCCAAACCACTGTTCCGTTTTATATTCACAGCTATCTCACCCACACTTTTCCGAGTCCAATAAATAACTTTAAGAAGTATTCCTGGTTTCCCAAGAGCAGCTGTGCCCATTTCTTTAATGATGAAATAAATTTAAATCATTGCAATGTACTGTCATAATATTCAGCACAAAAAGAAGACGACTCAACCTTTTTACACAGTATTTCACAAAGGGTATTGAATACTTCAAACTCCTAGGCCCTAAGCTTACACGTCTCAACCATACCAGGTACAAGGAAAAATGGAGTATTACTAGAACACAAATGCTATTTCTAGGCCTACATTAAACAGGATTACTGCACTGATACTAGTTCCCATGCACAGCATTTAATTTTAGACCTTGAAAATCTGAAACTAAATGGTAACACTTAGCAATGGATGTCACTTGGAAAGTCCTTATATCCAACACCATGCTTCCAGCCAGAGTGACCCAAGCAGGAGCAGCAATAATGCAACCAGCGTTAAGATAATAGATATTACTGCTGTTACATTACCAGCTCTAGAGTCCAAGCCAGAAGTGTAACAAGAGCCAGAGCTACTGTACCTTTAACATATAACACTAAATGTCCCAGCAAAGTTGGGTGCGTCAATTCAAAATCCAGGTGAAGTTGGCAGAAGAGAGGCTTCCAGCCCATGGGAAGTGTAATGATGTCCTCTGCCAGCCAAAGCACTATAAAGACACTGCAGGAATCAACAGCTCAGAACTGTAGGGAAAACTGAGATTAAAATTTCACTCAGCAACACTAGCAGACATAAATTAACATACTAACTTAGAGAAACCATCTGCACCATACTGAAATACAAAATCCACCTTCTTAAGAGAATGTGTAAAACACTCGTGGCTAGAAGTGCAACCAGAGTGGAACCTGACCAAACAAAAAAAAAAGCAAACTTAATCCGATGGAAGCAGTCATGTGAACTGTTACATTACTGTAAATCAAATGAAACTGGAATTAGCCTTATGTTGCACTGAAAAGCTAACAAAGCCAATGTCTGCATAAGCTTAGTGAATAAATAGTATCCATTTTTTACATCAGGATCATGCATAACATTTTGAAACTAATTTAAGGTTAGAGGAAGAAATCCATCTAGTCCCACATTAAAAAGGCTTTACAAGCAGCACCCAACCCCTAAAACAAGAGCCCTCCTCCCACAATATACGTGGACGTCTGAGGCTTTGTATGCTGTCAGCCTTCATTAGTACTGGCAGCGCTGTCACTTTGAAGTAAAAATGCTTTGTAATAAACTTTCCAAATGGATGGTGATTTCACAGCTCATAAACCAAGCTGACTTAAGGAAGTCTGTAGCACGTTATTTACACTATAAGTATAGCGTTTTGACAGACTAGAAATATGTACTTTAACTTCCTCAAGTGTGATTAGCTACATTAAATTAGTCAAATAAAAGGGATCAGTTCCACATCATTTGAATTTTCCTTGTTTACTGGCTTTCAAAGCAGCTTCGTTCTGTTCAGGGGTCTCTCTCAGCTCTGCACAGACGCTCGTGTCTTTGCCAACAAAAGGTGTACTCGTTGCCTGCAAGGCAGACAACCAAGGCAGGACAACGGATCATCTGCAAGGTAGGCATCTAAGGAAGGCAAACTGAACAGTAAAATCAGTAGCCATAGAGAAGAAGGGCAAGAAGGGACCTCCAGAGGTCATCTAGCCCAGGGGCCTGCAGATGACGGGATGAATACCACTGGTCTAGTCCGACCCCCTGCCTGAGGGAGCAGCACCACTATCCAGACCATCCCAAACAGCCAGTCTAAACTCCACATAAGACTGCCCTCCACCCTGACACAACTCAGACCTACCACCCTAACCTGCCACAGGTAAAGCAGGGGAACCTCGGCAGCCAACATCCTGGAATAGTGTCAATATATGCTCAAGAGGTCCCAGGTACAGGGCCATGATGCCCGCTACAGAGCAAGGCCAAAACCTCCGCAGTCTGTACCAACCTGACCAGGGAGTAAAATTCCTTCCTCACCCCAGATATGGGAATCAGTCTTCCTAGCAACCCTTCTTCATCATCTACGGAAGTGTGATTTCTGGGTAGTTTAGCATCAGAAGGAAAGTTGTGGTGGTAACAAGAGATGACACACCACGCAGAGACACCCATAGCAGAAACAGAATAACCGCATTTGAACTGTGGGCAGCTCAGGCTAACGTACTCTGCTTCTTAGCAGGGTCATCAGCTAGCTCGGGTATCTGCAGAGCACTGCACTGCACTGCGCAGATGATCATAAATCTCTACACTATGCCCGTTCTTTAAAATAAGCCTCATTGGAGGACTTAATAGGATATAGCAATGTAAGAGTGATGTTGTATGATGGTCCAGAAACGGTGCAAGGGGCAAGGATTTCTTATACTGGACCAACTCCATTTAATAGGACACACTTGGGACAAAGAAACACAGTACCATTTCCCACCTCTACATAGCTGCCGTCGGATTTCCCAGACATACATACATCAGCTGCCATCACGCTTGTGTTTATGAAGTGCTAGATTCTCATTCCTAAAATCCTAAAACACTTCCTTCACACCCATTGCTCCAGAACATCACCAGCAAACTTCAGGAGCCCTGGGAGTACTTGTATGACACGAAATCCTCCCATCACAAAATGGAACAACAAAATCGCAAGGAAAGTATTGGTATGCACTTCCAAACCAATGCATTGTAATTTCCTCTTGACCTTTAACAGACTACCCTTTGCCCTCTTGATGTAGTAGCAGTTACCTGAATTTTACTGTTCATCATCGCTAACTGGCAAACAGATTTGAGGGGTCCAGAGCTGCATCATATTTACCATTTATTAATTAAAGTATAACGTGTAGACAATATCTGCCCCAGGACAATATTGGTAATTTCTTTTAAATTTTTCACTTGTCATGGATTTAATTAATTGCCCATTAGAACAATCACTACCTTTCAGCTCTCTCTTAATCTGCCCGTCTCTTCAGGACCACTAGTATTGTCACCAGAGATGATAAAGAGCATCAAACAGCACTCTATAAACACTTCCTAGGCTGATGGCATTAGCCTAAAATCAAAATATATGCTGTTTCACTGCAGGACATTTCTTCTCATTAAAGTGGCAAATGGGACTGCTTATGAAGCAAGGACTGTTAGAGAAAAGCATTTTAAAAAGCTGGCCTGGGAGCATGGCAGCAGCATGCTCTGCTGTCAAGTGAGAAATCTGACTTCTCTGGTAAACGTGGGCTTTCTGGCACGACTCAGGGAGAGTCTGTGGCGACATTAATACCAGTGATGCATCCTACGTGGCTGGTGGCTGAGAAGGGTGGCAGCCATTCTGTCTACACAGCAGTGTCAGGGATTGCCAGAGGCACCACATTCTTCTGGCAACAAACATGCCCGTCATGCTGATACCCTCTAACCACTACGGCAGAAGAAAAAGGTACCCCTGCCTGTCCTGCCCCACTTCCCCTCCCTGCAAGAAATATCCCTGCTATAGTCTACTATCTCACAAAGATACGCATGCTTAGAATAGCCTCTATAATTCAATGCAGAGAGCTGCTGCTGAAAGAAGTTCTTCTTTAAATAAGAGAATTGGCCACTGGCATTTTAATTCTTCACCGGAGTTGAAAGTGGAGCACTTGGCCCCGATACCCAACTCCTCATGAAGGAAAAATGAAGTCAACACACCTTTAGCAAATTATCAGAGCAGTCATCCTAACAACAAATACTCTGGGGATGGCAGCTAGCAGGTATTTTTTTGCCCTGGTAACATATTTGACCTTTTTTCCAATTTCAGCCTTTATGAGCACTTCTTACTGTGCAGGGTATTTTCTCAGCCCATTTTCTAATTCCCAAAGTAAATGGCACAAGTGTTTGTTCCTTTTCATAGTTCAACTTCTCATCCTGTTTGATCCCATAATCAACTAGAGATCCTAGCCCTGCAACCTAGGCCCCTGATGAGGACTCATCCATGTAGACACTCACCGGAGTGGAAGATATCCTGCACAGCTACAAACGTTCATTGCAAGAGTAAGAACATCCCCCATAAGCGATAACGTCTCCGCTTCCTTGGCTATTCCAAACCAAGATTACGAGTCTTTTGTGGGGTCCCTTTCTGCAGCATTACCTGAATTACATTTTTAACAAAAATCAGAAGCAAGCAGGATATTAAAATTGCCAAGACATGTGTATGAATGAGTAGCTGCTTAATCATATTTCCCAATTGTTTCTCCTTGCTTCCAACCAATTTTTTTTCTTCCTCACCAGCGCCAATACCTTCAGTGTATTTCTATGACGTTAAGATTGGAGCCGTTTCAACAAGGATCTGATCTATTGTTCCAATTAAGTTCCTGGTGAGCTTGAGAGTTACAAATGAACATTTAAAAAAATGGAATTATCCTGGCCAGGAAACATTTCTCTTTAATAAGTCTCTTTTCCAAGTTTCCAGCCATGTGAACATCCTCCTTTATGGATAATTATAAACGTTTATTAAAAATAAGGAAAAAAAAATCACATGGCTAGTTCCAAAATTTAAAATATAGCTTCATATTCATATTTACCAGTGTTTCCTCACTGGGGCAACTTCAAGCGAATTTTTCTTAACCCAGTGTTACGTACTGAAATTCAGTTTCAAGAGGTATTTCCATTAAGAATGTTATTTTGAGTTACTCATTAATATGAAATAGTTGACTAAACTAATTAAGAGAAAACACAGTCATGGTTGACAGGCCTTAAATTAAACAGGTTGGCTTTGTTTGGTTTCCATATGCAAGGAATGAAGCTGTTCTAGAAATATGAAATAAACTACGGCAGTGATCAGAAAGAAAGCCAGTGCTGAACTTTGATTGCTGGCGGTACAGACATGAAAAATGGCATGTTATCTATATTATACATTTTTACAGGCTAAGATTTCAAAAAAATAGTATTTACAAAAATGATACATATTAAGACCGCTAAAATTTAAAGTATCTTCACCATTTCTCTTCAATACTATTTTTTTTTAAGAACTCTATAAATAAAAAGTTCATGATAACAGTACTCCTAAGTTGTCAAATTAAACAAAATGTTCCTGTAACAAATTCTGATAGTTTAATATTTCTAAATATAAACTCTAGGTCCTAAATAAAAAATAAAATGTAATCACAATCGTAGGCGACAGTATGCCACAACAGAAACTTTAGAAGGGCATAGTAAATGAATCATTAAGAACCTTACAGCATCTTAACTCATAAAAGCAATTAGCAGCAGCTTATTCTGCAGGGCCACCTACCTCTAAAAGGATCTCCATTTTAAATGGTGGTTGTTTCATTTTTGGCTTTCCGTGATCACACACTGCCTTCTTAGATTTCAGGATTCCTCCTGCTAGTCTCTAAGAGCATTTTTACACGTGCTCTGGTGGGGGGTGGCAAAGGGGGGGAACCCCCTGTAATCAGAGGGGCTCCAAGAGCCACTCTCATTAAAGCACCACAGCAGCTCACGTATCAGCAGCCCTGTGCTTAAAAAGGGTGGCGGGGGTGCCTGAACTGAACTCCCACTGCCCTTTTTAAGCACAGGAATGCCGATACACGAGACGCAGGAGGTTGCTGGAGCGCAGTAATTGCCATGCTCCAGCAGACTTGATCAGCTGAAGCCGCTCTGATGCACTCTAATTACAGCACATGGAGCAGCTTCTGTGCTCGTGTACCAGCGCCCTAAGGCATTGCCCAGCCCTGCCTTCTTCCTCCTATAAGTTACCCTATAAGTAGACCCTACAGGCATCTAAATCTGAGCCTCTTTCCTTTCAGCAGAGGACTTAATGAGACTCCGTTTGAATCCTGCACTTATTCACTGGCACTGAAGACTATTCTTGCATCTCCCCATTCCCACCCACAGGAGCGAAGGTAGTTTTTGTTGGCTTCTCTTCACAAGCTTGCTGGCCTAGGAACCCAAATCCAGTGCAGAACATTTCTCTGAGACCAGCCCCACATCTGCTGCTGTCTACAGAAGAAGCCATCTAACACTCTGCAAGGCTGACACATAGGGTGCACGGTTTAGTACACAGAAACCGAGAAACTCACCAAAATGACAGCCCAGAAAACTTATGAATGGCACCCACAAGCGTTTATAAAGCCAGGAAAAATAAAGTTTTGTTCCAAATAAACCAACACTGGATTTCTCCTGGGGATTTGGTGGTAGTAGTTTCCATAGCAACACCTATTTATTGCAGCTGGCAGTAAAAAAAAAAAAAAAAAAGCCTACCAGGCTAAAAAAATTGAAAATAAGTTTTCAAAAGAGATGTATTTATATCTATGTGACACATATTTTGATTCTTAGTCTTTCAATTTCCCATCATCATCCATTTCTAAAGAGTTATAAGTGAAGTGAAAATGTATCCTGAGCCTAAATCTAGTTCACAGCAGTGATTTATGATTTGCTCTGGAGGGTGGCATGGTGAAAGTAGATGTACCAATTTTATGCAGTAATGACATGCAATTTTACTATTAGTTCACTAATGGCATGTCTTAATGCAGGTGCATCAAACACACGGCCCAGCTCATTGGGGGTCCAGGGTATCTGGGGATGTGGCTACTAGGCCTGCTGCGACTGCCACTAGTCCTGCTTATGCAATCCAGCAAGGAGCCCCACAGCCTGGATCCAGCCTGGGGCACAGGGTGGGTTTGATACCCCTGCCTTAACAACCTATTTGCTCATAAATAGGTCCACTTATGCAGTAATGTTTTGCAAATGGCTTCATCAGTTCTTCTCAACCTTGAGTTAAGCGCAGGTTAATACGACCAACATTTATAAAAGACTGTTTTGAGCGCTCAAAATCTAGGACCGGGCATCAGCTGCAAGTCCCCTAAACAGTATTTGACGGTATCCCGGCCATGAAGTAATTAAGGTAACCAAACTACTGCCTACATCACTAAGCAATTCTCTAGCATCTCCCAAGTTTAGCACAGACCCAGCACATGCAGTGGTTGATAGCAGCACACCCTGGTCAGATCATCTAACAATAACGACCACCATTATTCACGTGTTTGAAAATAAATAAATTGCTGCTAAGTTTTTTCTAAAAGAAAATATTGTTGCAGTGACATCCATGTTTTGCCGCTCACCCTCTCTCAGAAGAAGAGCCTACTTCCTTGTGAGGGGCATCACTAAGATTTGAGAGTTTTAGCCACTGTTAACATTTATACTGGAAGTTGACTTGACACTGAAGCTGCTGGGTGCCTTGCAGTACATGCAGCATTTCAAAGGACTGGATTCACAAATTATGCACCTTTGAAAGCACAGCACATGCAACCCCATTAAGTGATGGCAACACGCAAGCATGTGTGGACACACTTAACACATACACACAACAGACAAATCCATGTATTTTAGATTGCGCAGGTGATGACCATCAGGCTGCAAACCTGAAAACTGAGCTATCATGCTCCCACTCTTACCATGCGTTACTTGTATCTATTGGTACAGCTCTGTGGAATAGGACCCATGATGACTTGGGTGGAGGAGGAGGACACACTGTGGGCATGTCTACACATTCGTTTAAGTGCTCTTAAATTGCATGTGCGTTCACTTAACACGCAGTAAGTGGATTTAGACAGGTGGATACATTTGCAGGCATTAAAGCGCATTAACGCTCTGTGAGTGGATTGACCTGGGACTAAAGTTGGTCCCAAGTCAGTGCACATACACAGTGTTAATGCACTTCAGTGCATCCAGACAGGCATTAATGCACTTTAACTATTCGTATTGGCAGGTATCAAGTTTAGGCATGAAGGCCATTTATACACACATTTTTTGGTCCCGTGATGCAGTGGAGATCTGCTGCTTCAGAGGAGACTCAAGTGGGTCTGCTCTGCACTCGAGCCGACGTGCACTGCGCAGCATCACATGCAGTTGTATAAGCAGCAAAATGCATATCAATGTGCAGAAAATGGCGGCAGCACACTTTTGCACTAAAATACCTATGTGTTTTAGTTCAAAAGTGAGCCACCACCATTTTCTCAGCACTGACATGCATTTTGCTGCTTATACAGAACTTGCATATATAAAAATGTTCTGTTTCTGTACTTCCTTGGCACACCTCCTTGAAACAATGACATCTCGAGTTAAATTCTTCAGCATAATAATTGCACTGCACATCTAGACTCCAAAATATTTTTCACTATGCAAGAGGGCCTTCCATTGCATTTTGTGACAACACAGGACACAGTATATTGAAATACAGTAAATATCATTTCGCAAGAGCAAAATGCAAGCATGTGTTAGATAAGTCTCTCTAGTCTTTGGTATGTCATGTGCAAAACATGTTTATTTAGATAGCAGTATTTTCTAATATATTCAGATTACACTAAAATACAAATTAAATGAAAAAAACCTATTAAATGTTTTAATTGGTGTTCAAGTAACTCGGTAAATAGCATATGACAAGACAGTATATCACAGAGAATTTCTGGCTTAAGGAAAGCTAAACAATCAGAATACAGGATGAATTAATTTTCTGTTGAAAGTGGTTTCTATGTTCACACACGCAGCCTTGCTGGCGACAAGATTCCAGCTGCTTCAAATTAATGAAAATAAATTTTAAGTTTATTATAAGCCAAGCTTTCTTAATATGTTATTAAATTGAAGTCACCAGTAAATTAAGTGCAACTAAATCATTTGGGGAGGGAACACAACGTAAACTTGTACAGACAGTAGTTCAAAGAATCCCCCATAGTAGATGGAGTATATTCAGTCTCAAATCAGTCAAGGTTAGAGATCTATGAATAAGTCAGAATATAAAGAAAATGAAAATATACTTTTACTGAAAAAATAAAACATGCAGGTGAAAGATAGCTAACTAGTGCAGCAAAAGTTAAAAGACTTCTTTCAAATAAAGAGGTAGCTAGAGATACTTATATGTAAGCTTTGGTAACATCATTTATTATACATACAGCTAAAAAAAAGTGGTGTTTACTTTTATTCATCCTACTGTTTAATTACTTAAGGGTCACAAACCAATTCTACACTACATAAATATTTCCCCAGCACTCAAAGAATGGATTGTATTACACCAAAAAAAGCATAGTGATAACAGACAAAAAAGAAACCTTACTTTATATCCACTTCACGTGTAGGCATTTAGAGCTCAATGATTTCCAACTGCTTTAGCCAGTACGAATCAGTTCAGCCTCCGTGCTCCACTAACGCTGACAAATGCATCAAACTGTGTTACACTGCCTGTTACCATCTAGTGACAAGTCACTGCAATGTGGGGACTACAAAATGTTGCACTTGTACACTGAACAAAGTTCAGCAGGAAAAACCAGGAACTACTAGCAGTACATAGCAGTATTAACAGTACTAAAGTCATTCACAACCCTTTCTAAAATTATCTTTACCGCATAACTGTTTTGCAGATAGATTAATGAGCACTTAAAGTAATAAATAAGCACACCTTTGAAATCCTTCAAAAATTTTTATCAGGTTTTAGCTTATTTATATACAAAGTTATAAATAAAACTAACTTGTTTAAAAGTCAGTGATTTAATCAATGCAAACTAGAAAACTTACCACAAAATGCCATTTCTGACTATAAAATGCACAACAGATGAAAACAGAAGAATGCCAAATTTCAGCTTCACGTACGTGCTTTCAGTCAGCTAGATTGGTTTTGATGGACTACTGTCCTTTTTAAAAAGGACCACAAACCAGCTCCCCTGGAAGAGGAAATGTCTGAGACTTTCTTGCTTACCTGCAACCCTCTCCTTCGCAAAATGCTTGAATCATCCATATTTGCACTCAGCTGTTCCCAGCTACCAGCTCCTTCTGCCGATGACTTGCTTTTGGCTAGTGCTCCTCTGTCAAACTTGCAAAGAAGCCCATTATTTCCAACGTTTTCTCTCAGTCTCTAAAAATAGGACATGATCTTGCATTTGCCTCTCATAAAGCACTGCAGCCACTGTGTCTGACGAACTGTATGTATTTCTGCCTGCCTCCTTTTGGCACTTTTAAGTCACGTTTCAAAAGCCAGAAAGATTGGGAAAAAAAGATCTGCTTCAAGTTTAGATGTCTTTTCTCCCCATTCATTTGTCTGCAGGTAAAACTGCGTCATACATCCAAGTCTTAACAGAAGGAAAAAAAGGAGGAAATTAATGCAGATTTTCTTCTCATGTCTTGGCTTTCCTTCAATTTACCTGATCTGTTAAAAAGGCTAAGTAAACTACCACAGCTGCCTTCAGCTAGTGTTTGCAATAAGCTCATAAAATCCACGTCACATTCCCTTTCCAAATGTACACTGTTGCACTTTGCTTAAAAACCGCTGTGCTACACCCCCCACCCCACCCCCGGACAGTATTACCAATTAAAAAAAAAAAAAAGATAACATGAGAGGTGCCAAACATGAAGATGTCCTTATCCTTCATACGGCAAAGCAAATGTCAGATTCTTCAGACCCTGGAGCACATTCTTTTGTTTCTTCTACCCGGGAACCACGCTGCCTCTCAAACGTGGCAGGCACGGTGCATTCTTTCTTCCGCGCCTTAGTTCAGTGCCGAGGATCTTGCTACTCTTTTATGCGCTGAAGGGTCGGGAACATGTGCTGCGAGTTCTGAACATGCAAGAATTCATTCATTCATCTATTCAGCATTGACAACGCTGTCACAAGAAGCCCTTCCCTTTTCGTCACCCGTGTATAAGTGCTGTGTTACAAAGAAGGCACCGCTCAGTTGAGGCTTTTTCAGCCTATTTTATAGTTCCTTTTTCTCCACAGTCTGCCATCTTCATACAGATGGCTAGAACTGTCAAGAATGCTTCAAGTGATTGTGTGCAATATCAGTCGTATTTTAAAATTGAAGAGTTAAATGCTTATTCAAGAGCAGTGAAAATGCGCCTTCTTCCAGCACACACTTGAATGAAAAGTAAAAAGCTAAATAACACAGGGTGAAACAACAATGTGTCTCTTAAAAGAAGTTTTGCCATATATGCTGCCTCTTTAAAAAATGAGCAAACTATCCAAATAAATGAAAATGCTGTAGACTATAAGCTCACAGTGGCAGACAATGAACTCCACCTCCCGAGCGAAGACAATGAATTGATCACCTCCAGATCAAACAAACCGACTACCTCCCAATCACAGCACACCCCAGGATCTAGTGACAACTTCTGTATGGAAATACCACAGGAAAAAAAACCTCAGCAGCTTCATCCTCTGAAGGATCCCACTAGGTATTTAAAGGGAAATTTTGGATTCCACAAAGAACTGGGCATCTGAGAGATCTGCTCACACCTCCTCCTGAGCGTTAATGCAGCGGTAATGAGACCCGACTGTAGGCTGCCTCCCACCCCTTGATAAAGAACTCGTGTTCCCACAGTTGTGACAGCTGCAACCGAAAAGAGAGGAAAAAGTCTCAGTAAAAGCACTCGGGCTGACGGTGCTTACAGGAACGGATCTTTACGTGGGAAACTTTAGCCGATCTTCACGCGAAGTGACTCCGAGTCACGTGAGCGAACCACGTCGCTGTGAAGTGAGCTGAAAGCAAACTCGGCTCCATTCACCAGGGTCCTTCCGATCCTCGGCTGAGCCAGCGTGGGCGAGTCGCTAACGAATCCTCGTCTTGCCGATACCTTCTTCCATCTGCCGTTTTAAACAGCCGAACGCTGAACTAGGTCTGCCGAGTCTTTGTGAGCTACCCGACAGGACAACCAACCGCACGCAGGCTGAGCAGGCAGCTTATTTGCATAGAGTATCCTGTACAGTGTGAAAGCTGTGCACGAGTGGAAACGGCTCAATCAGCCACTGGATTTTAAAGGAACAGGATCCTCGTCAAATAGACAGAACTGGCAAAACACAAGGACCTTTTCAGAAAGACTAAACAGCAGTAAATTGTTCAGTGACAGCCATATTCAGAGTTAAAATAAGGAAGTTCTGTGCTGCAGTGTTAAGTGCTACTCTTGTGATAGGATTTATATTTATGATGCTATAAAGCAAAAGTGCTTACCGCCCCCAGCCAGTGGGCCAGCTCTGGCTCCCGGCACCGTCATCCGGTCCATGGGGAGCCCTGCCAGCCTTGTGTGTGAGACTGGGCACGCAGGGTGACACGGGGCCTGAGCTGGCATGTGGGACTTGACAGGGGTGGAGCAGGGTCCCAGAGCCTGATCTCAGCACATGGAGCTGGGCAGGGGCAGTGCTGGCCCCAGAGCCCAATCCTGGCATGTGGAGCCAGGGCAGGGGTGGCACATGGTGCCCAGTGCAGCACGCAAGAACAGGCAGGGACAGCACAAGACCTCAGAGCCCGACCCCCGCACGCGGAGCTGGGCAGGGGCAGCATGGGGCCCCCAGCCCAATCCCAGCAAATGGAGCCACCTGGAGTTGACACGCAAGGATGGCGCTGGGCCCGATCTGGCCAGCACCTTGCCATTCATTTGGCCCCTGGGGCCAAAATCATGAGCACCACTGCTATAAAGGAGACTATAGTAGCAGCTTGCTGCACCCTTCAGACACAAGTTTCTTGGGAAAATTCTTGCAGCCTCACCTATTTAAAAAATAACATCAAACTAAGGGCCTTGTTACACCATAACCTTAGGTGACTTCTGGAGCTCTTAACCCCTGGACTGGCTGCACTTTAACCCCCTGTAAGTGGCTTAAAGGACTCATTATTTGGTTTAAATTATGTCATTTCAGGGCAGGATTATCTCTAATCCACTTAATTTTGCTTGTGTTCCATTAAAGTGTGGCCATTCTCCACAGCTATTCCACCTCCCCCCATCGCTGCTTGGCCCGGCTTGCTGCGCCCAGTGGGAGCAGCGAGCCCGTTCAAGCAGTGGCGGGAGCAGCAAGCCGGTCCTGCCCCTGGCTCCTAGTCCTGTCCCAGCTCACTAAGCCTGTAGTGGCACGTCACAGCTGTGCAGGTGAAGGGCAGTCAGAGATGGTTTTCTGCCTTAAGGTATGACTGCTCCACTAAGCCGGACAACACTAATCCAATTAACATTTGCACAGCTTTCAGTGCAAGTTGTAACAAGGCCCTAAAAGTCTACTGAAAAAAACTGTTTCTCCCTGTATTAAAAGGTTTCATATTACATAGTTGAGTATTTCACATGAACGTTTTAATGAGCTATCATTTCACATTTTAGAAAAACCCATATTAAGTCAGAACAACTACTCAACCAGTCCACTGTACTAAGTAGCCAGTGCCAAAATTTCTGTGGGAAGGTACCAGGCACAAGAAGCCTTGACAATTCTTCAATGAACTGCTGGGATGGGAGGTTTCCTTCTAATCCTTTCAGTTAGCAGCTGGATTTAAACCTTAAAGGAGTGGTTCTGAACCTTTCTCAGTTGACGACGTACCCCTTGGTCTCAGAGTGAGACTTCACGTACCCCCTTTCAATGGGAAATTCATTTTTTTTAGGCCCTTCAACCTGTGTCAGACAATGTGTGAAATATATCTCGCATACTCCCTGGAGAGGCTTCACGTACCCCCGGTTCAGAAACGCTGCCTTAAAGCATAGCTACTTTTCAGTTTTAGCATATTTAAGATAAATGTGGATGTTCTCATTAACCATATAAATGTCTGATCCCCTTTTAATGCTACTAAGAGCTCTACCTCAGCCATACTCAGGTGCTGACAATGCCCCATCGCTTGTGTGAGCAACATGACTGAGGGAGGATGGTCCCAGAGTCTCATAACATAAAAAGTTCCTTTTTCAAGCTTCAGCCCTCCCTGGGGAAGGCCCATGCAAATTAGTTCATGGAAAAAAGGAAATAATAAACTCAGAGTGCCCTTCCTTGTTCACTCTCCTCCTATAAGCAGCAAAACAGCTTTTTTAGTAAGAAAATAGCTAATCATCAAACCAAAACCTTTACTGGAAAACATCTCTAATAAAACGCAAAAACAGCAACACCCTTGGCAGACATTACATTTAAGAAACAATTAAGTTAATCACGCCAAAAAAAAAAAAGCTAGCAACAGTAACCCTGCCACGTGCTCAGGGAATTAATGTCATGACAAAATGGAAAACCAGCCACAAAAATATTCCACAAAGTGTGTAAGATTTTTGTGGTCGGTTTCCATTGTGCCTTAAATTGAATGTGTGGCAAAGCTGTCCTGCCACGCAGCCTGATGCCAGGTGTATGGCAGGGCTTGGTGGACACCAGGCTGACAGCACGAGGCTGTACTCCATTGTCCTCAAGGGGCCAAGCTGACAGAAGCTTATCAGCTGGGCTGGTGTGGCAGGTCACAGAGCTACAGGGTTTGCTAGGACCCAGAATGTGTCTTGCCTTGGAGCTGCAGAGCAACAAACTCGAAACAACCTGGCCATGGTGACCCTGGGATAGGGGAGGGGTTCCCTGATCCTAGGGTTCTCGACCATCTTAAAAACCATGTGGTTTTCTGACCTTTCCAGTGCACAGAGACACAGGGATCAGGGAACCTCTCCCTGATCCTGGGGCCAATTGTGTGGTGACCTTAAAGTGCACATGCACACACCCATACACAGCCTGGCTGCACACAAAGTTTTCTGACATCCCAGTGCACAGGGCTCTGAGTCCCAGGGCTAAGACCCACAATCAGCTGGGTCTCAAACTGGCTGCGTCCTGAACCGGCCCCTGTTGGTCCCAGGCCTGGAACTGTACAGTCAGCTGATGGGTGGTCCTGGCCCCAGCACTGCAGCAGTTCACTCTGACCTATGGACAATCTGAATTGTAGTAATAGTGTGGCTGGAATCGAATCTCAAAAATATGTGTGGTATGGCAAGAGGCACAATTGTTAGGACTGGGATCAGATCCCATCATGCCATTTAATATACATGTGCCAGAGGCCCAAGAGAGAGTATGCAAGATCTACTGGAAAGACCTCTTCCACAGGAGCCACAGAGAAATAGATAGCAATGGTAGATTATCACCTTTTATTAGGCACACACTTTGCCAGAGAGTTTTAGATAGATGTTGACAGAAGAGTAACAGTAGGAATCAGGCACTATGGGTATCAGTCCCAATCTCCGTTCACTAGGCTTCAAACACACCTCACTCACTCCTAGCTTTATCTCAGACTCTCTGCCCAAAGTTTTTCCACCCCCTTCTGCCTTCCCCACCTTACTCATAAGATCCAGCTCTGCCTCAATTCTCTTCCTATGACTGGCTACCAACCAAAATACCCCCACTCAGCCAATCCTAGTCCCCCTCAGCCTCCTGATCAAATCCTTACTCCTCTCCAACTCAGTCCTGATCTCCCCTTTACAGTAAATGTCAGATCTAGTTACCCTCCGTTTCCCACCCCCCCCGCAATAGCCTCCAGTCCAGTTGCTGTCTAGGCTCCTTGTCCAAATCAACTACTCTCCACTCTTCCACACATACACCCTCAATGCAAGCAGCTTCCTCCTCCATGCTGCCTAGTTCAATTACACAGCTAGAAACCAGAGTCAACCTCCCTTCATTTTCTGTGCTTGACATCACCTGCGGCACTCCAGTGCTGCCATCACAGGCGAAATCCTATTCATCTCTGGGCTAAAGAATGCAGAGAGCACAGATGGGATCTCAGGGAAATTGAGCTGTGAAACTCTAGGAGCTCCCCCTGAACATTTGCCGACTGTTATTTCTTACAGGCTTAGAATTTAAGGAAGTCGAGATGGGGACCACAAGACAGAACCCGAAAACAAAGTCCACCCCCTTGCCAAATGTTAAGCTGCTACTCCAGATCAACGCAGCGGCACTTGAAGAAGGAATGGCAGAACTCCTTTTAAAAATAACTAATGGGCAAAGCAATGTATTTTTCTCCAGCCTCATTCTTGGAATGAAGTGAACCATTTGGGTTGACATTTCCCAAAATTAATCAGTTCAGGGTAGAGATATATCATGGAAACTGCAGCTTAAGATGTTAAACTTTTGCAAAGTTAAAAGTAACTGAAAAGGTTGTCCTAAAACGGGAAGTATTAGGCAACCTCAATTACAAGTCAAGTTATCAGCCCTGCCTAAAGTATTAAAATACCACTAGTCTTAGCAAGGCATCTTGGGACAGTCTGTACCATTCTGAAAACAGACTGATGATTGCATGAAGTATTTTGTCAACATTACTCACGTCCACGTTCCTTTTTGCAAAGATGCTCAGTATATTAATGACATTAGTAGTCGAGCACCTAAGCATTCTCATCAGGGACCAGAGTGCCTGCTACTAGACAACACACAGACAGAACAAAAAGAAAGTCTTTGCCCCAGGAAGCCTGCAATGTGAGACAAGGAACAAGAGCCAGACATGGAATACAAAGAAAAAATACTGGGTAGCATAGTAGACAGTGGTCTCATCACATCAGCAGCCTACCCATTGTCAGGTTCTTTTATGTAACAGAAAGAGTCTCAAGGAAGATTTTAAAAGTAAAATGGTTTTGTGAATGCAAAGAAGGAGGCCCCTCCAAAGTATAAAGAGCTGCATGAGAGAAAACACAATGTCCTTTTTGTGAGTGTATAACAAATGGACAACAAAGGCTGAGGTTAATCTCTCAAAACTAAGATATGAAAGGTGGGTAAGAAAAGGACTTTGAAAGCAAAGGCAAGCAATTTGCTTGACATGATTAAGAACTCAGCAGAGGGACACAGATGACCAAAGTGACTGGCTAGAAAAATGATTGTTGCAGAGGTATTCTGGTTATGAACAAGATTACATTTGTCGAGGCCAGAGAAAAGGACTGTGCAGTAAAGAAGACATGAGGAGATGAAAGCTGGCACAGAAGTTTTAGATGTATAAGAAAACAGGAAAGGCGCTAAGAAACTTGCAAACAGAATCTGCAAGACTCGTACAGAGCCTGGGTGTGAAAATCTGGAGACATTTGAGTCCAAAATGGCACATGGGTTACCAGTCTGAAGACAGGTAGGATCTCGGGATTGTCCACAGGGATTGAGAAAGTCAGCGAGGACTCAGGTAGATTGTTTCGTTTTCTATTGCCAGAACCTCCCATCACAAATTTAAAAATGCTGCTACCTCTGCATTGTTTCACTAATAACTCACTCAATCTGCAGCCTCCCCTTCCCCGTCCGATGTTGCAGATGATCCAAGAAATTCTGCTCTTTAGTTACGTAGGCTCCAGGTCACGGAGAAGAAAAAACGATGTCTCCCCTGTCACAAAGAATCGTTTCACAGCCGCAACAGAAGAACTCAGCCGTCCCTTAATGCACACGCAATACAAGGCCACAGCCATCATCCAGTCAGTGCTGCAGAGGTCAGGACGCGTCCCTCAGCCCTCCCTCTCCTTTCATGACTATCCAAGGCATCAAAGGACGCCCAAAGAGATACAGAAACAGGAATTCTTCTGCACTAGTCTCAACTTTTCTTCACGGTTTCTGCTGCTTTCACATGACCCACTTTACCTTTGTGACGCTTACAGTTGTCTTTGAAGCAAAGGTTTGAAGGGAGTTTTACACAGATAAGGAAAGGACTGCAGCATTTTTATCACAGCACCACTCTGAAGACCCAACAAACTGAGTGGCACCTTGTGCTATGTACTGTCCACAAGGATGTACCGCCACATAATAATTATTTAAAGGTGCTGGAAATCCATCACCGGCAAATGTCCCAGCTAGACACCCTCAGTATCAAACAACAACTGGACATGGTCTGAAGACAAATGAAGCATTTTTCCTACTATGGGAAGACTTTTGCATCTATTCCCCCGCTCACTCTAGGACTAGCAATGTTCATGGGAAGCCTAAATATTGTCAACAGTTCTGTCTGGATGCTCCAACGGAAAACACATCCCAAGGCCAGAGAAAAATCACTGAACATGAGAAGGCTCAAAAGGGAAGTGAAAAGCAAGTCTATGGCAAGCTGAATCTTCTCAAAACTACATACAAAGATGAAACACTGGGCTTCTTTGCCAAACCACAGTCCAAGCACATCTTAGGCAGTCCTCCTCACATCTCAGATAAGGGGAAATGTTATTGCTGAGATACTTCTTAAACAGACAGAAGACAAACCTACCTCATCAGATAGCATCTGACAAAATAGGTTGTTGCCTGCAAAAGCGCATGCCTCTCTGAACCAGTTTGTCTCTAAGGTGACACCCTGCCCTACTTTCTGCCTGATTTCAGCCTAACATGGCTAACTACCTCTATTTTCTTAAGCAGTAAGTCTGAAGAGAATCACTACGCGGTAGCCATCATGGCATCCGATTCAACAATTTCCTCTCATGTCAAGGCTTCAGACACTCAGCCACAAAATATAGGAGGAGTCCCAATACGGGCTTCGCCGTATCTGACTTCACATTTCCAGTACGTCACGATGTTAATTCTGCTTTAGCTTTCTTCCTTCTAACCAGCGAACTGATGGGGGAGAAGGGCACTATGTCTATACGTCAGACACACCAATTTTTCAAAGCAGCATCTAGTTGAATTGCTGCTTCTTCAATGTGACATCCTGGATCAGGCCCTCGAGGTCACCACTCTTACTCCTAACAAGCATATGGAGGCCCCACATCTCCATTACCTTCTTACTTTCACAACTGAGAGTTTTGGACGCCGCTCCCTTATTCCCACCCCACCAAAAAAGAAACTGCTCCCAATCTAGTTTCCCAGGAAGAGTCCTAAATCAGCAGATAATTCTAAAATAGCCCCAAAATTAGAAAAAGGTCTTCCCATACCAGGGGCATAAACCTCCCCATTCTCTGACCTTAGCTGTAAGAATCAATAAGTAGTGCAGGACCACTAATAATGAATGAGTGTAGTCCATCATCCTGGTAGGGAATGGTGCAGGATGTGTGCAGTTTGTGTCTCTCAAAGGACTGGGTTGTTTCCTCGTTCTCCACAGCACAGAAAGGGAGAGGCAGCGACACACGGGCTGTGTACGGAGCGCAGGAAGACGAGATTCTCAGCAGTATATAATTCATGTTCCTTAGAATAACAGGAGTTTTCTACAGGGGGTTGTTTTATTTGTTTATTGTGCAATTAAAAAAGGCACTGACACCAACATCATGCAGGAGCGTGTCTTCAGTGAAACGGATGCTCTTCTCTTCCCCTGCGCTTAAGTATCACCGGCATCTTGTCACATTATGGAAACTTCAGATGTGAGAGTGGTTTACTCATCCCCTACTATCGGTAACCAAATTCCAGTGAAACTTCCTTCTTCCTTGCCTAGAGCTCTTATATTTTTTTAAAAACTGTCTTCTTCTGAGCTTCTGAATTGTGTCTTGCATTTCTATTCACAAAAGTAACATTCTACTCAAAAAATTAATTAAACTTGAGATCTGAGAATATCCTTTACATTTTCTACTTACAGCATGAGTCTTTCCTTAGTTGATCAAAGGCCTTTATGCATGGTGTCTTTTTACAATATGTCATTAGACATACAGATATTCACATTTTCTGATAATTACTCTGCATGCAACTCCTGCAATTGGGAAGTGTTCCTAAATTACAAAAACGAATCCGCTCACAAGAGAGGGGAGGGCAGTGGGGAGTTGCCTTCTGCTGCAATGTGGGTGCAGATTTCCTGCACAGCTCATCAGGGCATGTCTCACGATCAACTGTCTGCTTTGTAGCTGGGGGCCTCAGGCCCCAGTGGACCCTGGCTTCTCCCTGATCTGACCGTGGCACAAAGTTCAGTGTCCTGTGGATTCTGGATTGGTCCAGTGGTTTGGAAAGATGACAACCAGCAACCCCCACAGGTCCCCTCTCACATATAATTGTTAGAGGTGCATCAATACGTCGGTCTAATATTGGATCAGTACCAATACAGAGAAAAATGGCTGTATCACATATCAGCCCAATGGGGACAATAATTTGGCTGATAAATGATCGCGCTGCACACAGCCACAGCACAGCACTCAGGCAGCGAGGAGAACAGGCGGCAGCGTGGAGAGCTGCCTCCAGCTGCTAAGTCCAGCATGGCACAAGGGGCATGGGTTGGGGGACAGCAGATCAATGCCACCCATGGCGAGGGAGGGGGCAGGGGCAGACACTGCCCAGTCAGGGCAGGGCGGGAGTGGGGGCACCCCCTGGATCTGCACGGGCTGCAGTCGGCACTGCACAGGGCTCTTCTCGATGGGAGCTGGGCTCGGAGCAGGCATCGACAGCGCTGGGAGGATGCTGCATCCACCCCAGATTTCACCAGTGCTCTGCTTCCAGCACTGCCACCGCCAGTCGTAGCCCTGGCTCTTCCCAATGCGTGAGTGGAGGCGGGGCATTAAGCCGGGGCTGTGCCAGGCGGCTGGCGGTGGCAGCACAGGGAGTGGGGCAGCTGCAAAATTTGGGCTGGATGCAGCATTCTCCCAGTGCTGTCAGCGCCCCTGCCGAGAAGAGCCCTGAAAGTCCCAGCTGTAGCCCATTCCATGCACATCCGAGGGGCACATGCCCCTCCCCGGGCCCACCCCAGGTTGCAAGCAGCAGTGGGAGCTGCCCGCCTCCACCCTGCTTGGGCAGCACCTGCGCCTGCTCCCTCCCTCACCTCGGGCAGCATTGATCTGCTCCCCCCATGCTCCTTCCCTCCCCCCTCACCTTCCATCACACTGGGCTTACCAGCTGAATCAAAAATTAGATCAGTATCAGGCAATATGCCTCCTTAAATATCAGCTATTGGCATCGGCCCCAAAAATGTCTACTGGTGCACCCCTAAAAATTGTCCATGCCTTTAAGACTCAAGCCCTGAGTTACCAATGAAAATGGCAGTGGTGTGCAATGTGGAATATTGCCCGCCACACCAATTATTCATGCTTTTCTTCCTACAAAATGAAAAGAAAATCAATTATTACCACCTGTTTCACAGTCTAATGAGGTGAACTGACCCACTGTAGTTCATAATGTCAATTCTAAGCGTCTGATGATATAAAAATGGGTACAGTGGCTAACCGTGAGGAGAGCTCAGTCCCATTTAGTGGCCTGAGACCAGGGACAGACGTACACCTGGACTCTTCCCTGACTCCCGGAAATGTCACCCCGCTGCCAGAGGGCTTCAAACCACTGCAACAGTGCTCTCCAACCAGGTGGGCACAATGGGGGCTGCTTGATCCTACAGCTCTGCCCCCTCACCGCAAATAGGGGGGAAACAGTAGGGCTGACAGTCGGTGAGTAATCTCCTGTTCACTTGGCCTCTGGTCTCCCAGGCCTGGAGACCAAGAAGTATGCAAGGAATCCTTTCCAGCCCATGGAAGCGGGAGACCAGAGGCTGAGGCATGCAGGGATTCCTGATCTCCCTCGCACAGGGCTGGAGAAGAGGATTCCTTGCATGCTTCTCAGGCTCTAGAGACTGCTGAGGACAGCTGAACGTGCAGGAAAGTGCTCGCTGGCCGTTTACCCCACTCTCCCTCTGCCCACCAATGCAGGGGGAAAAAAACACACTGCAGGATGCCAGAGGACCGAGCAATCCCCCTGTTGTGCTCCATAGAGAGTACAAATGTGTCAGAAAGTGCTTCAAAGATTTTGTGGGGATCATTTTGAAGCTCTTCAGCCATGAACATCTACACACTTACTGCTTGGAGCACTTCAAACATGACATCTGACCAGGGCCTGAGTGGCTTGGTTAGTTAAATTACATTTTTTATTACAAAACAATGCAAAGCCATAAACATAGGAACAAAGAAAATAGTTCACACAGAGAATGGTAGACAACTGTATCCTGGAATGCAACAACTTCAAAAAGGAACCAGGGGTCATGGGAAATTAGCAACTGAACATGACTTCCAATTTTAATGCAACGGTTATAGTAGCTAATACAGCCCTTGAATGGGTACACAAATGGGAACAGACAACAGGAATGGGAAAGTAGTGTTACCTGCATATACAGCACCAGAACAGTTTGTCCAAAGACATGGTGGATTTTCCATCCCTTGAAAACTTCAGATTAAAACTGGAGGTAAAATGCTGTTCTCAGTGAAGTCAATGGCAATGTCACATTGATGTCACTGGAGCCAGGATGTCACTGTGGAGGACTGATGAACAAAAATGTAGGAATTACTATAAGAAGTTCTGTGGGCTGTCATATGCTGGAGGGCAAGATAAACCTTTTTTTCTGACTGTAAACCTATGAAAAGTCAGGATAACTCTTAGCCCTATTCCAATGACAAGAGAGATGACAAGGTTGGCAATGCCCTACTCTCCAACACAACATAGAGCCACATTCACTGCTGCCCCAATCATACAGAAAGCACCTTCTGTGTTATAAAAAAGATAGGATGACAAAAACATAAATGGATTGGGGATGATAGGAACAGGGGAAAGAACAAGGGAAGGAAAAGGAAACAACAGCTGAGAACTAGAAAAAAAAGAAAGGAGAGAGGCATAAAATGAAATGAAAGAGGATGAAGGAAGAAACAGAAAGGGAAAAAAACACTAAGTTAAAATAAAAGAGGAAGAGAGATACTGCAGAAACAGAAAAAGGAATAAGTAGAGTGTAAAAAGAAAAATAAGGAAGAACAGAAGCAGCAACATGGGCACAGATAAGCTAAAGGGTTTTTTTAATTCAATGTCAATTTGAGCTGTAAGCTGCAACACCACAGAAAGATGGAAGCACAGCCTGGGATTTAACCAAGTCTAACTCGATGCGTCTGTGGAAAAGGTGAAAGGAAGAACTTCCTCCAGGTAAACTTAGGGGCCGCCTCATGGCAAAGCACACGGATCATTTTATACTGGCACATGCCAAGAAGAGCGAGACGCTGAAGTGCCCTCTACACGTTAGAGGTGTTGTGCAATTAACTGGTTAATTGTGTTATTATTACCTTAAGACCAGCTACAGGTGCAAAGTAGCTATCACACCATAAAAAAACTCCAGCCAGCTATTAAGTCAGACCTCAAAAACATGTACTAGCTTTCTGGCTGGTTGCTATCCATCTTTCCTTTGAATGTGTAGTAAGGTCTCCTTTGCAGCTGGGAGCCCCCACAGCAAATCAGGCTCCCAGCCAGAGGGGTGCCCCATGACCAGCCAGGGCCAGGTGTCATACAACTGAGGGGGCTCTCAGCTCAGCACCCCTGGGGACACGGTGACCCGGAGTCCCACAGCTGCAATCCCCAAGACTCAGGTGTGACTGAAACCCCTTCGCCTGGGGGATCACAGCTGGTGCAACCTCCAAGGCTATGGGGTGCCTAAAACCCTCAGGCCTGGGGAATGGCAGCTGCCACAATCCCCCAGGCTCAGCAGTGCACGGGGCTCACCCGGGGCTGGGAGCCCCTCAACTGGGGGAACTTCCAGCCGCAGGAGCTTAAATGTCACATTTATCCCGATGCAAGGGAAATGGGCCTCCCCTATACCGGCAGTCAGGCACAACAGGATCTAATGAATGGTCCCATAATCGCGCCTCCTGCCATGCTTGTGTCACATGACAGGAGGCGCAATCCTGTGGCCTGCACGCGAGACCCCATCGCACCTGTACCTGCACGTGTAGAGGGGGCTGACATTCTTTACAGGTTAATTCCTCCGGACCTCCAACATCCAGGGCTGACTAGCATGTTTCTATTCAAATTTGAAGCCTGCCCACAGAAAGAAGCCTGCTCATCCAAACCAGATCTAAGTGACTTGGGAAACAATTTCTTCTACCCAGGGTATAGCCTCCACTATTCTTTATCCCCCACAACCTTCTGCCAACCTCTAGCCATTACTTCACTCCTCTTCCAGCCTTTGTTTTCAGCTCCTTGTCCACCCTGCATAGTTCAACCAACTGATGTCTGCAGCTGCATGGAGTTTCCCCCCGAAAAACAGTAATACAGAGTGAAAATAACAATCCGTTCAGCTCCACTGCTGCCGACAGGGGTCTGAAGAGCAGCAGTGAAAGTGCCAGAGGCTTCACAGTTTCACACTTGGGAAAGTCATGATTAGGGAAGAGGCTCAGGAATGCCCTGGGTTCCCATCTGGAACATGGGATTGTTTGTTTGGGGTTTTTTCAGTCTACAGTTTATTAAAGATTTTTAAATAAAAATATTCTTGAGAAACAAACCCGGTATTTTGGAATCAGGACTGCCCAAAAAAACTTTCCTCTTTGCAACAGACAAAGGAATAGTGAGAGGGTGCTGGTACAAATGTACACACAAAAGTGAAAGATAACGGTATGAGTCTGATGTTTTTTTAACTATACCAATCTCACATTTGTCAGACAGTCTGCTGACAAAGACATATTCTTGGTACTTGAAATTGTATGTGAAACATTATACAGCTATTTCAGGAATTAGTCTCCTAACTTTAAATAAACTAAAAATGTGTAATTTTTCATCCCACTGTTTAGTTGATAAATGGAAGAGAACCAGACATGAGTTTAGTTGCTGCACTATGATCCCCTACATTGCAGCCAAAGAATTATGATCAGTGATCGGTGACAACTGGACACTCGATCGTATTATAATGGTTTACCAAAGGGTCACAAAAACATTGGCCCAAACGTGCAACAACGAGGGGCTGGGGAGAGAGATGCTCCCCACCCCTTCCCTTTTAGCTCTGTGGGGGTTGCCCCCCTTCAGGGTCAGGGCTAAATCCATCCCTGCCCCCAAAGCACTCGTTTGAGGTCACACGGTAACTAGTAACCCGTAACCCTCCCTGCCTGCTCCTCTGTTTTGCCACTAATGCTACAAATTGATGTCACGTTTAATCTGGGGTAAAACATTTCATCCCCGGAGAATGACACCCACGTCTGTTGTCCTGGGATAAGTTTTTTGTTTGTTTTTTTTTAATGTTCATGAGATAAAAAGTACTAGCAGTTTATCCCAGGATATAGCAAGGTGCATCTGAACAGTTATCCTGGGACTGCATCATTGACTCCAGGGCAGAAAAGCGGCAGTGGACTCAGCCACTCATTAACCCACTAGAAGGGCAATGTGTACATGTGGCAAACCTGAGATATTTCTCTTCTGGGACAAATACGGTACAACTTGTCTAGGGACAAATGCAACACCCATTCCTATCCTAAGCAGGGCTCTACATCTCAACCTGCCTCACGTCCTATCCTCACCCAGAGCCCAACATCCACTGTCGCCTCACGCCAAGCACCCTATATCCCAGCTACTCTGAACATCCCATCCTGATTCACTGCCTCTGCATAACATCCTCCACAGCTCCACAACCTGCACAAAAATCCCAGAGCCTGCCTTCCCCCATGATCAGTTTGCCAGGCACGCAAGAGATGTAGAAGCTAGCTCTGAACACGCTAGCTCCAGTTACCACTGTTTGCCTGACACCAAGTAATTAATCCAGGTGCAGCGCTGCATGAACATGGCTGCGTTGCTTCCTGTTTCAATGCTAGCACACACAGAGCTGGCATGGGGCATCTCTACACAATACTACCTTACCAGAGGACTGGATCCAGTTCCCGGTTAGACAGCCTTGCTCTACAGCAAAGCCTACTATGCTACATAGAAGCAAGATTTTTAGGGCCTACTAGAGTAGTCAAGGTAATATCACAGCTCAGTTTTGAACCCTATACCACAATCTTAAACCAAGTACTAAATGACTGCGCAGTGGGCGGCTCGTGTAGACGCACCCTCTGAGCCCAAACCGCACGGAGGGGTCACTCTCCGCAGCTGAGATGCTACTTCAATCTCCAGACAAGTTTGGACTCGCATGCAGACTTAGGACAAATGCCACTGTGTCGCTCGAGCTGTGCTGGCTGATCAGGGTGTTTTCTATTATGTTAAACCCTTTCTATTCTGGAATAAGGCCATGAATGCATTTCTCACATAGCCATGGAGTCACAAAGTGGTTACACTGCATGCCAGTACTGCACGCTAAAACCTTAAGAAAGTGATTGTTTCTAAAAGCTTCCATGTGCTGCAATTCAAAGTTATAATATACAGGCTCTCTGAACAATTCTTCTGTTTAATCATTTAAAACTGAACAACTGTGGCACACCAACAAGCTGTGTTAGATATCAGGTATAGGTTAATGTTGTATCTGTTAGTATAAATTTCCCTGGCAGAACGCCTACCAGCTGACAACCAGGCAACACTATTTTCAAAAAAATACTGTCATTAAATCTTCAATGGCAGTTCTGAGTAAAAAAAACCAAAAAGGAGTAATTTTTTTGCTCATTTCATTTTCTATCACCAGCTAAGCATTTCTTTCTTAATTCTACTTGCTCAACTTATCCCTCACTGGAGATTTAAATGTGAGCCCTTTTGAGATAAGCTGACAGGCTACCAAAAAAGGGAAGGAAGCCTAATGAAGCAACTTGCTTAAAAAAAATAAGAGGTTGGCACTGAACCTAAGGAAACTCGCCTGACAGCTTGTCTGAATTTCTGCTGGATTTCCTGCCTCCCTTATTTACCAAGCTTCAGTGTGAGAAACAAGACCCTAGGCGTGAAGCAGAGCATTTCCAATGAATGATAATAGCAATGTACTCCGGACTATAACAAACTCAGCATCATAAGACTAGGTCACGGGGAAAATCATGCAAAGAAAACACTGAAGAAAGGTCCTTAAGAAACCAAGCTTCCCAATGAATTTTCTGAATCTGTTTTGTTAGGCATCTGTGCATGATTGTACCATCCCCCTCACTCTCGCCGAAGCCATTTTTAAAGCAGACACACCCATTAATCTGCCATAGAAATGTAAATTTGTTAAGAGAGGAGAGTTCATTCATCCAAACACCAACTGCTTTCAGACTGCACAGTAGAAGGTCCAGTCAAGGCAGACACCAGCTTCCCGTTAGAAACAAATCCCTTGGCTCAAACCCGCCAGAAAGCAAACGTGTTTAGAAAGGGATCTTCCGCCAGGGTTTAATATTGCCATACGACGTGGAACTGCGCCGTGCAAACTTTCTTCGTCTGGTGTTCACCTAGCATTAAAGCAGAACAGAAACAAGTTGCATCTCTGATGCTACGTTGCAGATGCCATGGCAGTTTTCAAATAAAGGTCTTTTCTAACAGGCTCATGCATGACAAAATGGAAATTATTTTCTCACATGCTTCAAATTTATACAAGAAAAAAGCAATTTCTACCTGGTCAATGTTCAATTCTGTTATTTTACTTACACGACAGCCCTCAGTTTATAGGCACCTGACCCTTTAATTTAAACACCATTGGTGATGTTCACCCTACAAAACAGTACTAAAAACAACATGTAAGGCGCTAATTCAGTCTTCTCATTGTTTCCCTAATGAATTCCATTTCTTCTAGAACAGCTTCCAGGAAAAGCAAATCCTTTAGCTTCAAGTATCCCAGGGCAAGGTTATGGTGACTGCATCTGACTAGTCCAGGTGCTATTTAAATGAGCCACTAGAGCTGGATCTACAAAAGCCATGAAGTACAGATGGAGCTCACATATCATGCTAACAACCACTGAGGAATGCCAAGAAACTTAGTGCTGAATGGAAAAATCACCCCGCAGACTTAATCCCTCCCTCTCTTCCATCAGTTATCTTGCACCCGCCTCCCAACTTGGCCCATGTCCAATGTACACTTGCACCATGTCAACTCCAGGACCACTGCAGTCCTCTGGGACATGCTGACTCCCACACGGCAACTCAGTTTGATCCCCTTTCAGTTCTGCCATACTGCTCGCCAACCTGCATTATTCCTTCAGCCTCAGTAGCTTCCACATCCACAGCCCAAGATGCTTATGTTTGCTATTTCTTCTCCCTATTTCTAAAATCCTCCCCCTTCTCACTACCTAGGTATTTGGAGAAAACAAGAATTATCACCACCTTACCCCCTATGCCTTCATTCCCTTCCAACGCCCTCGTCTCTCTCTCCATTCCCCATCACTGGCAGCAAGGCTCCTCATCTACTCTGCTTCTCACCCCATCCCAGGCACCAGGATTCCAGGTTCACCCTTCCCTTTTCCACACCTCAGCCCTACATTTTCTTCTAGCCAGCTGCTGTAAACCTAACAGCATACTCACCAAATGTTCCTTCATCCTCAGAAAGCCCACCAAGCTCTCTCTTGCCCAGCCCAGCAACCCATTTCCATTTTCTTTCACCTCCAAGTTCACTGGATCAGTTCATAATTGTTGTCTTGAGCTCTTCCATCCCAATACCACACTGGGATCTTGCATCCTCAACTTCCTTTAGTCCAGTCCTGCTTGACAATGGACTGCACACCTGAAATCTCGCCCTCCCTTGCTTTTAAAGTCACATTCTCTCCTTTTTCTAACTGTTTTTCCAAGGTCTCTTTCAGTGGCTCTTTCCCACATCCCACAAGAGAGCCTGGCCTCTTCTCTTTTCCCTTGTGCAATCACATACCCCCTGACTTTAACCACCACCTTTCACCAACAATTTGCAACTGCTTTTCAACATCTGCTCCCCTACTCTCAAACCTGCATCTCAGCCTGATCTCTAGATGTCTGGGAGCTTTGCAGTCAATTCAGGCTTGACAACTGTAAACAAATCCCCCAAATTCTCACCCACAGCCACACTTTTAGTCATTTGACACCACTGGCATCTCTTCCCAATCATTTATACCTTAAAACAGCCCATCACCTTTGATTCCTCTCAGTCCCATGCCCTGCACATCCAGACAGTATCCAAATGGGGCCCCGCAGGGTTCAGTCTTTGGATTGATGTTATTTAATAGCTTCATCAGTGATTTGGACAAGGGTATGGAGAGCACCCTCTCCAACTTCGCAGATGATACCAAGTTATGGGGCAAAGTTAATACACCAGAGGGCAGGGAGCAGATACAGGCCGACCTGGACAGGTTAGATCAATGGTTGGAACGCAATAGGATGCAATTCAACAAAAATAAATGCAAGGTACTCCACCTGGGGAGGAGGAATCCCCAGCACACCTACAGGCTGGGGGACGACCTCCTCAGCAGCTCCGAGGCTGAAAGAGATCGTGGAGTCATAGTTGACTCCAAGGTGAACATTAGCCGGCGGTGTAACAAGGCCATCAACAAAGCCAATCGCACCTTGTCGTGCATTAGCAGATGCATGACCAACAGAACGAGGGAGGTGATGCTTCCCCTCTATGCGGCATTAGTCAGGCCACAGTTGGAGTACTGTATCCAGTTTTGGGTGCCGCACTTCAAGAGGGACACGGAGGATCTGGAGAGGGTTCATAGGCCACTCGCATCATTAGTGGTCTCTGTGAAAGACCCTACGAGGGAAGGTTGAGGGATCTGGATCTCTTCAGCCTTCACAAGAGATGGCTGAGGGGTGACCTTGTAGCCACCTATAAGTTTATCAGGGGAGGACAGCAGGGAATTGGAGATGCGCTGTTTACCAGAGTGCCCCAGGGAGTATCTAGGAATAATGGGTGGAAACTAGTGGAGAGTAGATTTAGGTTAGACATTAGGAAGAAATGTTTTACAGTAAGGGTGGCCAGAATCTGGAATGGGCTTCTAAGAGAGGTGGTGCTGTCACCTAACTTGGAGGTCTTCAAGAGGAGGCTTGACAGTCACCTAGCTGACGTTGTCTGACCTCAGTCCTCTTTCCTGCCGGGGTAGGGGTTCGGACACAATGATCCACTGGGTCCCTTCCAACTCTATAATCTATGAATGTGTGAATCATGTTGCTTTACATTTCTTTAATGACTCCTTTCCTTCTCATTAGACTGCCAAAACTCCTGTTCAGACCCTCTGTTCTGAGTACTGCCACCTCCTCCCTGGCAGCTTCTGTAACATCCACATTATTCCTCTGATCTTTCCAAAGTGCAGCTGCTAAGATCATCTTCGTTTCGTGTCACTGACCATATCACCCCCTTCTCTGAAATACTTCACTGGCTCCCCGCCCCAAGTTCAAGTTTATCATCATAATCTGTCTGTTACTGACTTAAATTTGATCAAGTATTGCTATTGCCAGAACTGCCTACCTTTTTATGAGCTAAAGCAGTCTAGGGTACTAGAATTTTAAATAAAAAATGCACATGTGTACACTACATGCATTATACTACTCCTTCCTCTCACCTGCTGCACAATACTCATCTTCTTAGACTAAGCTCTTCAGGACAATGACCAGTAGGGCTGTGTGAAATGGCTGTGTTTTGTTTCGGTTTTGGATTCGGCATTTCAGAGGGACAGTGATTCGTTTCAGCGTTTCAGATTACTGTCCTGTTTCGATTGGTCCAAATCTGTTTCAGAGTTTCAACACTGTTTCCATGTTTCAGCCATAGGCTATAATGGGGAATCACTAAAATGCCTATACCTTTGTCATTTCTAGCCTAATGAGAATGAAAGTTGCAGGGATGGTAGCCCCTTCAGAAGGTACGAAGTCTGCTAAGTTTCAAGGAGATAGTACAGGGGGTTTTGTGAAACTTTGCTTCAAATTGTTCAAAGCAAAACTAGCCAGCAGCAGCAGCCTGCTGTCATCCCGCAGCAGATCTGGGGACCTGTGCCCCCCTGCAAGAGTCTGGCACAGCCCCACAGCTCTCCTAGGGGGTGCAGGCTCCTGGATCTGCGTGCAGGATGACAGCAGGCTGCCACTGCCGGCTGGGACAGCGTCACCACCCAAACAACAGACTTGGGTGCTGGCCCCAGCCAGCAATGGCAACATGCTGTCATCCGCATCCTCTGCAGCTGGTAAGCAGAGCTTTAAAAAAAACCCAAAAAACAAAAAACAAAAACCACACAACCCTGCACTCACTGGCTCTGGCAGCAGCAATTGGGGCCTCTGAGGGCTTATTGCAGAGCAAACCCATGAAGCACAGGGCAGTGGGGATCGTCTCTTCCCAACCCCCGCCTGGCACCTGCGCGGCAGCTGCCCCATGGCACAGGTGCAGTACACCTTGGCAGGACACCGCATGCTGTCTGGGAGCTGGGGCCGCTGGGGTTGAGCACTGCTGGGCTCCGGCTGACAGGTGGTGCTGCCCCAGCTCCCAGACAGCACGTAGCACCCTGCCAAGCCGCACTGCACCCAAGCCATGGGTTAGTTGCAATGAGGGTCCCAGGTGGGGGGGAGGGGAGACAATCCCCACTACCCCCCCGCTGTGCACGGGGGCTCTGTCACAAGCACCCAGAGGCCCTAATCGCTTTAAAAAAGTCTTGCACTCACCAGCTGCGGCAGCCGCGATTGGGGCCTCTGGTCGCTCATGGCAGAGCCCCCCCCCCCCCCCCCAGCACAGCATGGGGTAGTGGGGATCCGCATCCCCCCGGCCCATCTGGCACCCACATGGCAGCTGCTCCATTGTGTGGGTGCAGCATGGCTCAGCAGGGTACTGTGTGCTGTACCAGAGCTGGGACAGCTCCACCTGTCAACCAGAGCTCTCGGTTTGATTCCCCAGCTCTCTGATCATTCCCCTAGCTCTTCCCGGGGGCCCTGCTGTCACCCTGTGCACAGATCCAGGGGCCCACGCCCCCTGGGAAGAGCTGGGGGAAGTGATTAGAGAGCTAGGAGAAATACTGGGTGCTGGAGAATTGAACCAAGAGCTGGGGGAATGTTCAGGTTCAATTCCTTTCAATTCATTTTGGAGCCGTTTCGGAGCCTTCCATTTTGATTCAGATTTGGTGTTTTGGGTGCTGAAACACTTCTGAAACAAAACGGCTCTGAAATTTAACACAGCCCAAACAACCAAGTGTTCAAGCAGCAACTGGTGCAATGAAGTCCCTATCCTCACCGGCACTACCACAATATAAATATAATCTCTCCAATTATTACAAATGCGATGGGAAAGCCATAAAGGAGACTCAGCTACTAACATCTAGCTTTTCTTGGATTATAGTCAGTGGGTGCATCTACATGAGATGTTTACTGCAGTTGACTAATTAGCTCCACAGTAAATGTCTCATATCTACGCATGCAGGACTATTATGAATAAATGAATACATATTTCACGGTGTATAGGTTTATACAATAGTTTCATAGTTTCTAGGGTCGGAAAGGACCTGAGCAGATCATCAAGCCTGACCCCCTGCCATGGCAGGAAAGAGTACTGGGGTCAGACGACCCCAGCAAGGTGTTCATCCAACCTCCTCTTAAAGACACCCAGGATAGGAGCCTGCACCACTTCTCTTGGAAGTTGGTTCCAGATCCTAGCCGCCCTGACCATGAAGTAGCGCCTGCTGATACCTAGCCTTGTATTGGTCAACCACAGCTTTCTGATTTAAAAGGCAAGGATTTTCATAGGCACAGTGTACAAGTTGAGGCCAGACTCAACACTTAGCTGGTGCAGCCCCATCGCCTGTGAGCTGCACTGCTGGTGCTGCTCACAGGGGATAGGGCTGTGCCAGCCAAGTGCTGAGCCTGTCCCCGTCCCTGTCCCCTGAAAGTGGTGCATCCCCAGCCGAGTGCCAAAGCTGGCCCCATCCCTGTTCCCTACAAGCAGCACCAGGCTCACAGTGGATAGGGCCACACCAGCTGAGTGCTAAGCCTGTCCCAGTCCCCTGCAAGTGGTGCATCCCCAGCCAAGCAGAGAGCTCAGCCTCATCCCCTGCCTGAGCCACACCAGTACCGCACACAGGGGATGGGACCACACAGCTGAGCTCAGCAGCGCTTGCAGGGGATGGTGATACAGTGTATATATAAATCAAGGTTGAATTTTAAGAGTTAAAAATTGGACTTCAAACCTCAACTTTACACCATAAAATATGGTAACTTCACAGCAGTAACTTCACTGTATTATCTTACTCTGCAGCAACGCACATACGGATGCTAGAGAGGCTGGCTGGGGCATAAGGGTGCTTCAATGCGGGGGACTGTCTGCTGGCTCGCCCCACACTGGAGCACATTTGTGCCCCACAGCACATTGAGCCAGGTCAGAGCAGCTCCAGGCTGGCAGGCAGACCCACTGGGTCCCATAGCACAGTAGTCTCCAAACTTTTTTGATCACGCATCCCTATCAGTAAAAAATTTTTGAGCACGCACCCCCAATATATGTCACAATACGCTGAAAGCGAACGAATGAGTGAGGGCACCACTGTCAACCCCTCCATGTTGTGGAACGCCCACTCTTCCCTCAGGATACCTCTCGTACCATACATGACACATGACCGTCTGACATACGGACTGAGTGAGGGTGCCAG
The DNA here is from genome assembly GCF_052110815.1 of Crocodylus siamensis. Classification (NCBI taxonomy): domain Eukaryota; kingdom Metazoa; phylum Chordata; order Crocodylia; family Crocodylidae; genus Crocodylus; species Crocodylus siamensis. The sequence goes on along the minus strand of NC_143399.1, from coordinate 2,837,810 downwards.
TGTCAATCCATATATTAAATATTAGTAAAGCTTAATTTCTTTCTTATTTTTTTAGATAAAACAAAATAGAAATAGAAGTTCTAATATTTTCTTACCACACCCCAACAGATCGTCTTGCACGCACCCCACTTTGGAGACCACTGCCCTAGCCCACAGGGCAGCTCTGACCCGATTCAATGTTCTGCAGTCCCAGGTGCATTTATAACTGTGGTGCCCAGGAAGCAATCAACTCTGGAGCAATGAGCAAAAAGTGCCGGAGTTTACTGCTTTGACTTAATTGCATATGTAGGCGTGCCCAGTGTTCTCATCTGAGACGGCCCAGTGCTGCCTAAGATTTTCCAAGTTATTCTGATCAAAACTCATCTCTCACCTGCATCTACCCTAAGAAATAAAAAATAATAACCAGTTTAGTTTTGCCACTAGTTCATACAGAAGTGTCTAAGAAAGTCTAGATGGTGAATACTATGGCCTAGTCCAGTTTGGATTTAAAAAACTAAATCAATATACTCTACCAGTGGCTCTCAAGCACAATGTCACAGGATGTAGGTTTAAAGAGCATTAAACTAAAGGTGTCATCTCATATTAAAGCAGTTACCCTGGCTTTCAATGGCACCCAATAAGTGGAGGGAGGTACAGAGTAAGGGAGGAGATAAGAGCAGCAGGGAATCGGTGGCTTGACGCTCTCAAAGGTTGCTGCCCTCTGAACTAATGGATTCCCAGTCCCATAACCAGTATTCAGCTACAAAATATTTTGCTACAAGTTAACAGATTGAGAATACTCAAAACGAGATTTCGTACTAAATTTTAGATTCAAGTTTTCACTGATCTTTCCCATGTGATCTGCATTAAGCTCTTCTATTTTGCAGAGATTTCTTGTAATTTTTATGAGTATTTTTAGAAGAAACCTTGATTGCACTATATCATTTATAGAAATGCTACAATCACCAGCCAGAAAACAACTTTGTATACATTTTTTATGATTTTAAAGGGCCATAAAACATGACTTACCATCTACATTACAGATGTGATTAACTGATTACTGATGCAAGTGGATGGGAGCACACATTGTTCCTTCTAGATCAGTAGGACTATACATGCACAGCCCCCATGTCCAATTCATCCCTCAGTTTTCTGTGTTCATATTATACTCATAATGTCAGAATTTTACCTTAACTGTCTTAATAATGGAGTTCTATCATTGTCAACAAGATGTCCTCCAGCTGGCAATAAAACATTTCCATAGATTTGCTATGAGACACTTAATGGTCAGCAAAATTGTAAATTCCAAGTATGGAATAGACATTAAATGGGTGTTGTTCTGGTTTTGGGGGAGGGGACTGTTGTTTTTTGGGGTTTTTTTAATACAATCTATTACATTCATCTGGGAAGAAAAGTAAGATGGAAACCAACTTTAGGTTGCAAGGTAAATGCCTCATCAAAACAAATACAGCAAACATCCTTTCAAAAGGTACACACAGGCATCTCACCAGAACAGACAGAACCTATACAGGATTTGACTTCGATCTTTCAAAACAAGCTATTCAAATATTTCATAATTTTACATTATTTTATAGCAGGCTACATCCAGTGTCAACTTCCAAATGTGTGTTTCTATACAAAACATTTGTTCTTCCTTGATTTATACATTCCTTATTCAAATGCTATGATTTTAGTCTCCAGGCATCAACAACCTTTTAATAAAAATAAAATGTACAGTTTTGTTCAGCAGTAAGGAATTTACACCATACTGTACGTTCTATTAAAGTGTTCAGGACTCTGATTGAATTACTAATGTTTAGCAGACACAAATCCTCTTTTGTTCTCCATACAAAAACTAAGCCTAGAAGTAAGGCAAATTAAAATATGATATTCATGCATCATTTGAACTGTCACCTGGGCTTTTGTCTCAAAAACTGGCAGAGAATATCAATGTGTTAATTGAAACAAGCAGTAGGCAATCCACAGGACATCTTGAGCATATGTTTCCTTCCATGGGGCTGATGAGGGGCTTCTTGAATTTTCCACTGTCAAGTTCAGAAATTTCCATTTTCAAGATGCATCTATGAAACAAATGCTACTGTCTTAATGATTTTTTTAAATACCTGCTTTGCACTAGTATTTCTTTAAACTTAATCAATCGTGTATTTTTACAAAAAGATAAAGTAAAACGTTCAAAAAGAAAGAAGCCTGGGCTGCAAATATCTTTCTGAAAGCTACATTTCTTTAAAATTTAAAAAATTATGGAAAAGTAAAAAAACAAATCAGAAGGCTGAGCGGATATTTCTACAACTATGATGGAACATTCTTACCAAAAAAGAATAAGTTGGTGCATGTAACAAGGCAAAGCTCAATACTCAAAGCTATCATAATTTAAAATTAGACATAATTATCCTTAACAAAACCAGGCACTGTGGAAAGGGGCTTTGGAACAGCTGCTCCTCTTCAATTTAAATGCTCATTTGTTTTACATTGACCTAGAAATCAGTATCCTCCTAACCAAAAGCCAATTAGATAATAGTCTCTTTTTCAGCTTGTGGAATACTAATTTTTTTAATGTCTCTAGTAATGAAAAGCAAAGCAATAAACTGCAGATGATGCTACAAGTATGCGTCTGTCTTCATAGGCACATCAAAATCTCTCAGGAAAAAAAAAAGAAGTGAAACCATATAAAGAGGAAATTTTTCTTGGGGGGTGGGAGAGGAGATTGCCTCCCTGCTCCTCCGCTTTTCAGGTTTTTAAACATTTTTCTTTCTTTAATTTCAAATCCATAATGAGGAAAAAACCACGCCACCAGAACCAGCGTATACACACACTTTCTCAGGATCCTGAGCAGCACCCCTTAAATTAGGATGGAGTCAGAATATATTGCAAAGCGGAAATATAAGTGACTTCAAGAAGACAACGATAAGGAACCAGGGAGGCCGGCTCCACTGCTTTTCCACATGCAAGGGGTGAAGTTCAATTTCCTGTAGTAGGCGGGGCCCACTACAGCTAAAAGCCAGAAGCAACATGTTAAAATAAGACCTCACACTAAAGTGAGCTTATGGTAGCCACTTTAATAAACCTAATAATTACTTCCATAGACTTCTCCATTCCTTCAAGCTGGTGATCAACATTCACATTTTTTAAGGAAGGGGGAAAAAAACCTGAAAACCAAGACATTTCTGTGCCACCACAAAAAAAGATGATGAGAAAATGTACTCTCTTCAAAAGACCACTGCAAGCTAATAATGTTTTTAGCTAATCATTTATGATTTAAACACAGAACATAGAGCCAGATGATCTACACTAAAGACTTCTTCCAAATCAACCACCAACTGCAAGAAACCTAGGGCAACTCACTTACACCAATCAGAAATGAATGACCAGAAAATAATTATCTGTAGCTTTTGCCCCTAGATCCACAGAGAAACACCATCATCTGTGCCAGTTGTGTTACTTGATTATAATCATGCACAAGGTTCAAAGATTTGTCAGTCCTCTGGGGCCTGGCAGCAGAAAAATCCCTGAAAACAAAAAGAAATAATCTTTCTGTGCAAGAAGTAGAGACTATCACTAGGGGCACCAAGGGAAATCACACTTTGTTCAGAACTTAATCCAAACCGTGCAGCAAGAAATGTCGTTCACATCTAGTACTCCAGTTTGGACCCATCTTTAAGAAAAATATGAAGTAGAAGCCGTTACAACATCACAACTTCATCACATCTTCACTGATCCACATGAACATCAGTTTTGGGCTTGAGGGGCCGTGTGAACTTGTATTCTGTAATTCTGCAAAGGTTAAATGGATTCCCCCTCCAGATGCTATGCAAAACCAGAGAAAACCCTACAGGCACCAGATGTAGTCCAGAAGCACCTCCACTTCCAATACCTCAGCTGTGGCCAACCCTGGTCAATGATAACCTGCTGCTTTGTACACCCCAAAATATTATAGAATTCTTCTATACAATTCTACATTAACCACTCCTGGAAAAGCCTACACTTTGCTGTTAAAAATACACAAATGTGTGACTAATATTAGGAGCAACAGATGCACAGCAGAACACTGTCCTCAAGGTTCACAGTAAGAGATTTTAAACAGACTGTAATTACCTAGCCAACTACAAACGTAGTTCATAAGAAAAATCTTAATGATCAGAACATGTTCCAACAGATGACACCAGCGTACATATATGCCAGGTTCACGAGAATACAATGATATTCACCAACATTTCTGTAATCACCTCTGAAGCATGAAGCACAATAAATTACAAGAAGCATCCCAGAAGGAAAGTTAACCTTTCTGCTGACGTAGTTCCCACATAGTGGGGAAACGTGAAAAAATAAAGCTATAAATACAAAGTTTGTCTTTTCACAAATACAGTGCTATAATGTTTGCTATATTAAACTATATTTACAGTGCTATAATGTTTGCTATATTTTGGCACCAAAGAACTTTCACGCAGCACTATGCACAAAGATGGATTAATAACTGGTTGAGAAACTGGCAGTTACTTCTGGACCAGTGACCATGACTGTGACCACAGCACATTGCACATGGCTGAACAGTTTCACCCCATCGTACATATGTGGTGCTTCCAATACGTTTGCTTTCTAAAAGCAAGGAAGGCGATGCAGAAATAGCAAAGGATGATGCAAAATAGCAGAGGAGTTTGCTTAGTGTTTCTATTCTGTATTTGGAAAGAAACAAGACAATACGCTCCCATTACGTGAGGATACTGAAGTATCTTCCATTCCATTAGTAATTTAGGGATGAACATGTACACTGCTGGCAACAATCCCTTGGCACTCGGTGGCAAAAAACAGGAACAAAATACCAAGCTGACAATCTGAAAGTCACATGGTAACAATGCATCAAGACGCAGGATTCAGCGAGCTCTGTTAGACGGCTGGCCATCAGTTCCTCTGGTAAGCACCAGGGAAGGATGACATGGATGGTGATCCATTGTCCTTCAAACGACTGTCAATGGTGAGATCACTGACCTGTAATGACATTCACCCACGTACATCATCTGAGAAACACTGCATCCTCCTGCCACTTCCATGGTCACTGAGGTTAAAAAAGGTAGTCCTATCCCAGAGGCGTCTTGGGGACAAGTCTTAAACTATGCGAGAGGATAAACACCAGACAGGATTTGTCACTGTACCTGGTTCTCTTCAGCCCACCTTCACCTGTCACTGAGACAACCCCAGTGGTCCAACATGCCACAACAGGACAGTGTAAAACCACATGGGCAAAAGGAATGGTCTTCATCAATGGCGACAAGTAAGTTCTTCATCACTGACCCTTCTACCTGCTGCTGGGTTTGGCCTACCATGCTACCAGTGAGAACAAGTGAACGGATCATGCGCAGACCAAGATCTCTGCAGGTAGTGTCCATGTGACAGGTCACGTTGCGACAGTGGACTAGAATGACGCATACTGTTGACAAGCACCTTCTACTGGGGAGCAATTCCACTTTAGCATTCAACATTTTCCTGAGCCTAAAAGCAAATGCGTATCAGTTACAGTGGAAACAACACTTGACAGGACAATCACACAAAAAATCTGCATTAACAGGTAAGTTTGGGTTCTGTTCAAACAAAATGTCATCGAATGCAGCCAAATAAAAAGATGATACTTCTCAGAATAAGGAACGTAGGTCACACCTGTATCCTGAAAATTGCTGACTCAGCAAAAATATTTTGGGGTCACTGGGGACGAGCAGCTCAGCATGAGTTCTCAGTGCAAGACTGGCAAAACGGGATAATGTGATGCTTGGCTGTATAAACAGAGGGATAAGCAAGTAGGAATAGGAAAAGCAATTTTACCTCTGTTTGTGGCATTGACAAGACCATTACTGGACTAGCAGACACAGTTCTGCACACTTGCACTTCTTCTGGCAGATGTTGGGGGGGGAGGGGGGCGGGAGGAGGAGGCTCACAGAAAACGAACAAAACTGACTGAGCTAGAAGCTCAGTCTGGTTACCTTACCAAAACAAAGAGGCAATCTGACAGCCACGCATAACCGCCTTCCAGAAGAAGAAAATGCCAAGTAATAAAAGTCTCTAATTTAGTAGAGAAAGGCAGAAAAAGGAGTAATGGTTAGAAGATGAAGCCAGATAAATTCAGACTAGTAATAACCTTTAAACAATGAGACTGATTAGCCACCAGAACAAACCACCAAGGGAAGTAGCAGATTTCCCATCTCAGCCGTCTATCAATCAGGAACAGCTGCCCTTCTGGAAAATGGACAGTATTCATGAAACAAGTTACAAAACTCAATCTGGGGGGATGAAGGCAGAAGGTAATGTCCTGCACTGTACAGGAAGCCAAACAAAATGAGCCAACAACCCCCACTGGCCTAAAACGCTATCAATGCATTATTTTACTCTGTAGAAAAGGTATTTGGGGTCACACCCAGATAATATATGCTTTGGTCATTAACAGATAAGCACAGCAACTCAAAGCACTGCAGCTATTTGATTGAAAAAAAACCACCATGGCTGAGGAGAATAAAACTTTAAAACATCTTCACAACACAAACATTTCAGTTCAGTGTCTAGTCTTACTCCCTCTGAGCTAGTCACCTAAATTATAATTTTTTAGAAGGCAGCAAAATGATCACTGGGTAACTCGCTATTCTTCCCACCCACAGAAGTGCTTTTTTCAAATTATGTTTAACAGGACCCCCTTTTCATCCTTTAACCTAACAGTATGCATATGAAGTCATTTCTAACAACCTGATTAATGTTTGCAATCACTGCACCTGATTGAGACACATCAGCATATAACGTTCTGTAATGAAAAATATTCTTAACTGCTAATTATACTAATACATATAGACTTTCATTTTTAAAGATTTGTAACCGCTGCAGAATACACAGTACAGGAGTCTACATAAGATCTGATAGTCTGATCTTCATTAAAGTTTCTGATGTCTCATTTGCTTCAGTTTTATATCATCCTGCTGTTACTTTTCTGGAAGCTTAAAAACATTCAGAGAACAACTCAATAATAAAAAGCCTCCTTTATAAGCAAAAAGGAAAATCACTTTAGAACTATCTATACCTAAAACAACTTCTGCTTGGCTCTATTTTCCCATAATTTCTTCCTGACCCAAGAAAGCACCTGCTTCTTTGTTCCCCTCAGATACATCTCCTATTCTCTTATATCCAGGGATGTTCTGAATCATCATAAATGTAAAAAAAATCACAGCTCAACTCGTAACTTGTCAAGGTTGGAGTAAGAGAAGAAGGAAGGTGATCACCAGCAGTAACATAATTTTCTGTCTACACAAGACAAAAACCAGTCTAAGCGATCCCATGAATACCAACCATCTGAGTGCCACATGCTAGGAAACTTGCCAAATGGCAGTTTTCTGCCTTGAAGAGAGTGAGTGCAGACAGAACTGCTCTCAATTTTCATTTTGCTGACAAACAGGTGGCATGCTGCTTTCTGTAACATGGGAGAGTTTTCAGCATTTCCAGTCTTATAGGTATGGCTATAAATGCAGCATCTGGGACGTGCAGGATCCTGGACTCACTGAAAGATCTTGGTGGTTAAAAACATTATGTTGAAACTTCCTAAAATGCTGTCAACAAAGCCAAAAGAAAGTCTTAATTAAACATACGTGGTTTGAAGTAAGTCAGGGTCTGATCTGAAGTGTACTTCTAAAAGCAGTCCTCAGAAGATGAGTCACAAAAGGCCTACCCTATTTAGGATGCTCAATACTTCAGAGGTCTGGACTTTTTAATATGTCAATGAAGTATTAACTAACTTCTTCAAGAGACTACAACACTTACTTTGAAATAGCGGTTCATCAATGTAGTCAGTCAGCATTCCAATGACTGGTTAAAATCTTTTTATTCAATATAATTTTGCATAACTAACACATTACATGAACAAATTTCATTTGCTACCTAAACAAAAAGAGAGAAAGCAGTCTAGGACAGAGGTTTCTTTCATTCTATTAAGTGAACTTCATTGAGAAAATTAACTTTACCCACAGTAATTCTTGCTCTACCTGGACTATTTTTTTCCCCAATCAATAATGTATTAGATTTAATTGTGTCTATATTTAAACTAACCAAACTTTACAAGTTAATTTATGCTGATCAATTCATGCGATGGTAGCTGACTAGCTATATTTGTCACCTGTTCAGGAAGTTAAAATCAGTCATTCTGGGAAGTACGCCGCACTGTTAACATCTCACACATTTCAATGCTATGATATTGTTTTGCTAGATTTTATTTGACTGCAAATGCAAACCATGTAAGCAAGATACCTTTTAAAATTAAATGTTTACCATGAACTACTACAACCAAGTGTAAGACTAGCCAAACTATTCATAATGGAAAAAGAGTTAGTGTTTAGGTATGGAGACCTGTATCCTTGTATCACCCACACTGCAATAGCATTTGATCACTTTCTGTAACAACAGCAATTTACCTTTTATTCTGATTTTGTTCTTAATTAAAACTGAAGCTGGAATACAACCAGTGTTTAGTCAAAGGGAAAACTCATTAAAAACTGCTACTTCTTCATTCATTGACAAATATGCAAAACCAAGTTTAAATTAAAAGCAAAGATTTTTGTTATGAAATAACTAACTTTTTGCAGATATGTTTTAAGGTTTCTGGTGCAGTTGCTTGATCAAAGAAAGGAAGTTAATAAAACCTTAAGTAACTGTGCTAAATACTGAATTTCTTTATACTGGTGAATGCAAAACAGCAATATGGTATAGCAGAATTCAGCAACAAACAATGAGCATTTTATTGTTTTCCAAAAATTAGTTCTCCACATCTTATAGCTCCACAAACATTGCTGACTCACAGACCCACTAAAAATAAAATGCTTAAAGCCTGCCACTAACAAGGAGACTGCGGGTAGCCACTGGTCCACTAGCTAAGAAATGCAAAGCCATTCAGGCACCAATTTCACCCAGCAAAACACTATGCAGAACAGAAAACCCCATTTATATGGAATACCCCAGGGGAAGTGGGGGAGTATACGCCACCCAAGAAAAACAGCTATTATGATTTCATCTGCTCTATCCCATCATTTTGAAATTATAACAAATTACTAGGAATTTTTCCCATATGCTGCATTCCCCAAACTTACAAATTAACTTAAAATAAAAATATGTACACACACAGGGGTTGTTAACTACATTACAGTATTCCATAAAGGAAAAAAACTCAAGTGTCTTATGCTGGCAAGGCTGCATTATTACATTAAAGATTGTGAGGCAACATACTGTAAAATGTATTTTTGAATCAAAAGCTGATTTAAAGAAAAGTTTCTTTCCAGATATTTAAGTTACAGATGCAAAGGGAAAAAATAAAGTGTCACAGAAATAGCTAGCCAGAATAAGAGAGCTGTAATTTCATTTTTGGCAAAAAAGGATTCTTCGTTCCAACAAGAACAGAAAAAAAACCCAGCTTTGTTTACTCGCAGATATTTGCGACAATATTCACATTGGTTTTACAAAACTTGAATAATGATAACTGGAATAAGATTATTCACTTCATCTTATGCAATCTTGTTGATAGAGGAACATATTCACATTTCTCTACAAAAAATAAAACATTTCACTGGACAGGCACAGCCCACTGGCAGGTGGGCACATGCCCCCCTTCCCCCCCCAGATTGGCTCCCAACTCAGCACTGCTCAGGACAGGGCCGCGTGGGCCAGCAGGGCGCTGGGAGGCGACACTAAGCCACAGCACGGAAGTGTAGGAGTAGATATGGGGCTTTTGGCCCACCCACAGCCATGCCCACAAACTGTGCACCCCCCCAGACTGAGGCAGCACCAGTCACCCCTGAGGACAGGCCAATTATATAACCCAGAAAAAACTGGAGGAACTGAAGTGCTTAGGTTCATTTGAATCAATAATTGTAACATTAATTTACACTGAACAGAAGCCAATAGAAATTCAACCAACTAAAGATGACCAAGATATTCATCTGGTGGACTGTCTTTTTTTTTTTTTTTTAAAGCATGTCAGGTTCATATCTCATCTTGGCAACACAAATTCCCTTTGTTGATGCAATAAAATGTGACCACAGGAAATCTAAATTGTAAACAGATATAAATCAAATATCCAATTATAGGTCTGACTGTTTCTGAATCTGAACATCTAAAACAAGCAAAGTAATATATCTGTAAAATATATGGTAAGAATAGATGCATTTATGAACTTGTGCCTGGAGGGAGCTATTATATTCTTTCCCCACTACGCTGAACCCAATTGCTTTACTACAAAATAGCAATTTTTAACGTAAGTACCACTGATAGATTTCATAAGTGCAAGCAAGACTGGAGGCAAACTATTATTTATGCTTAAGGAACAGACACACATCTCTTCTCCGAGTAATGAAAACATGTGAAAGGAGATTATTCACAGACAATGTAAGCAATGCCTGATGATAACTTTGTTAATAATGGGATGGAAATCAAATTGTTAGCAGATGGCAGGACCTGACCTACTCTGTTATTATACTTCTGTGCCACTGTATCTTTACTCTTGAAATGATAGCACTTTGTGACTGAGGCACGAGTCAGGAACAAGAAGAGTGTCATTGTCTCTCCATAAAAATCAGAGGAAGATATAAACACTGCAAATATTTGGGTTTGAGTACAAACATCTAACTCCACTGATAAGACTCACAGCTGTGAACCATGGAAGATGCTACCTTGCAGTTATTTTTTTTTAAGAGCTATAGAGTCTTGGATTATGGAAAAGCCTGGTAGTTTGTGGATTAGAAAGATGATCTAATAACAGTAAAGATCAAAGGCTATCCCATTACATCATTGCAAGATTGGTTTGACTGCCAATACACCTTCCTTGTTCAATCTATCCTTGACACTTCCCCAGGGACGGTGATACCACAGCTCTGACAATAACTTGGATAAGTGCAGCCCCTTGGGGATTTCAGTCTCTCTCATTTAAATGAAATTTTGCTGCCATTCTATTTTTTAAATCTCATTTAAATATAACTATTTTCTTAATAACTTTTAGCATTTAAAAATGGAAATCATTCAATTCAATTTAGTAGAGTGCTCTCTTGGAATGAAATCAAGGCAGCTCTACATTTAAATCAATTATGTTGCTTGCAGAAATTACCTAAATTTATAGAGGTTGATATCAGACATAAAAAGCTCTCATTTCTTTGTAATACTATTTTTCAACCAGCACATTTATTTCTTTTATTATAATAAATATGTCATTTACACACCACACTTAATATAAGTGAGTTAGCTGAGTAGAAATCATTTTTTTATGGCTTGGGGTTTTGCTTGCTTAGTGTATTTTGGGTAGAATCAGTTGTTAAATACGCCATTCCAAGAAGTCAAATCTTTTAGATACTATTGTTTGTTAGTCAATTTAGAAATACTGATGTCTACCAAAGTATATTTTAAGCTATTTTATTCCCTATTTGAACACTCTTTATTCTTACACGAAGGTTCTTCTTCTGTGGTTCAAAAAAAGGGATGCTCTTACAAGTAACTTTGAAATTAAGGAACTGGAAATATACAAATTTTCTTTCTCCTTTCTCTTATAATTGGCAAGTTTGAATGATCTCCTAAAGAAATTTTTCTAGACATTTCTCTTTCAAAAATATTTGCACTTTTCTTGAAAGTTGAGATTTGAGATCCATTTGAGATTGCCAATTCACTAACTTTTAAACAGATGGGTGAACTAAGGCAAAGGGACCTGAAATTATTTCCTCCACACTGCATAGCGAGTTATCAGCAGACTCAGGAATACAACCCAGAAGTCTGACCTTTGTCCTGAAACTCCAATTTGAGCCACCCCAAAGGGCGTCAAGAGGTCAGCAAATTCACGAGTAATGGACACCACCACATGGGCTACTGTAAGAACAGAAACAAAGGCTTGGAATAAATCGGCTTCGCACTTGTTCAAGAACTCCAAATAACTGCACATTCAAAATGACAACAAAATTGGCTACAATTTAAAATCCCACACTTTGTGAACACATCAAGCAACCTGATTTAGTTGAAGAGACACAATGAACAGATCACAAAATTAGCATGCTTTGACAACACAGTGAGTCTTCTCGTACAAATTCCAGATTGGCAGATTAATCTCTACCCCAAAGTGCTTACAGTCTAGTTTATAAAAAGATGCAAAAAGTGGGTAAATGGGAAAGGAGATAATTAAAGCATGCATATGTTTATACAATAGTCTCCATTCATTACTTTCCTAACCACTTAAAAAAATGTAAGTCAGGGAAAGAAGAGGGGAACATATATTGTGATGTTTATTATTAGACAGGTGGAAGTTTTAAGGAAGATTCAGCCAACACGCTTGAGGCTGTACAGAACAAAATGCAGATCAACTTATGACAGAAACAGGCAAGCAGGTAATCAAGGCTGGCCAACAGCAGGGAAACAAAGACAGCAGTCAGCCATATGACGGCATCACTCTCTTGCTTGGGTACCAGCACGCTGACCTCACTCTTCTACCTGTAATTCTCTACCCAGCGATGAATGCATCGTGCATCATCCCTGGTGACAGCCCATCAAGTAAATTAGTTCATTACTCAGCGCTTAGAATTTTTTACCAATAACTGCCCAACCTATAGATGTACAATTAAATATACACAACATAGACATATGAGAAAGTACTGGCTAGACGTTATCCCATAACATTTCAGACACATGCAGCAGCTATTTTTATAGCAAGCCCTGTAATTATATACTTTTTCTTTTTTTTTTGCAAATATGCAAAAGGTTTCCTGAAGTGAACAGAAAATTGTTCCTAGAGAGAGTTTTTAAATCCCAAATTTCCCCCAACGGATTATTTTGCTGGTTAAATTAAGCTCTAGTTCCAGAGCTTATACTAAGGAAAGTAGCATAGCAATCAGTAACACCATTGTGATCACATTCAAATAATGAAGCCTGAATATATCTTCAATTACAGCTTTGTTGCTCTGAGCACTTTAAAGAACAAAAGCTGCCATTAACCTAGACCTTATCCCCATATATGCACCAAACATATTAAGGACATTACTAAATTATGGGGTCACTGTGAAAATAAGTCTTGGTGGATTCCACCGCAAATCAAAACACACTGGATTGTTAATAGTATTTTTAAGGTATAAAATTAAAAGCTCTTATTAAGTTATCTGCCAATCCATTTTATTTATCAGCCTCAAAAATATTGTAAAGGTTATTTCAGAAGGTTAATTACATTTCAGATCCTTTAATAACACAAATCTCTAAATTTTAGTTTCTCACACAATCCCATATGATGAACATGGAGTTATTCCTGTTGTCAACAGCCTAAAGTTCAAACTGATACACACCCGGGTACGCTTCCAATATAGCATCAATATGGCAATGTTTCATAGTAGTGATGCATACAAGCTGCTCCTGCCTTGGCACCTACCTGCTTTCTACTGAATTTCCCCAGTGAAGGTTAGCCATCTTCTAGGATTACCATCTATCAAAATGTAAAATACAAGCTCTGCACCTACGATAAAAGCTGCAAATGGCTCTTCAGACTTGTATTTCTCTTCTGTGCCAGATCCAGAAAAGTCTGTTTGCAAGCTGTTCATAATAGGGACTTAAAGGATTACTGCCAAAGCTGAAAGGCAAAAAACTGACTTAGAAATGTATCTCACTTTTAAATGTTGTAGCATAGTGTATGCATCGATTGGCTGAACTGAAAACATGTTAAGTAAAAATATATATACGCAATCTTCTGTTAGTTTAACAATAAACTCACGTCCATCTCATTTCTTGAAGTGAACAAAATACATCTACAGGTTTCCTTCATTTTATGTGAGTTCTGTATGTGTGAATTTGCTCTTATGAGATGATGCTTTTTATACCAAAAATTCATTAGATGCAAGGTAAATTCACTCTTATGCGATCAGCGTGGTGGAAGCCTGCAGTCAGCTACATTGTGTGGTGCATTGTGGGAGTGACATGCACCAAAATAGTCTCCTGTGTGAATCTGCGCTCCTCACTCGTCTGCAACACGTTTCTGTAGTTGCCATCTTCATTATGGCTTCTAAGCATCCCACTAGCGTATCTCCTCCCCCTCTCTTTGGTCCATCAATGAAGCCTTCACCACCCTCTCTTCACACCTACTAAATGTTCACCACCACCCTGTGCTGGTGTGTACTGTCTGCTGTTGGTGAATATAAAACTGACTTGTAAAAGTGGTAGAAATGAGTCAGGGTATCTTGGAATGGAGCCCTATTTATTACACTGTAAAGTGGGTTCCCGTTACACAAATTCGAGTAATGCGCCATTTTCCAGAAACACGCGTACTGCGTAAAGCATGGGGAACCTGTAATTGGAGAACATCCACATGCCAAGACACCTCCACTAATATTGCTAAAAAATCTGTATACAACCAGGAAGTCCATCAACGTAAAACTTAAAAATCGGGGATGGAAAGCCAGTCAACTGTCCAAACAACTGACCACTTTTTGACCAGAATCAAATATTCCAGGAATCCATGTTCTGATGGAGGTACGGGCACAGGCTGCTCCAATCAGAAACACAGAGAGAGTGGGTGGGGGAGGGCAAAGAGATGGCATGGGTCACACAGGCCTAGGACCACCCCCGTAAGTCCACTGCATTTGTCACAAGGTGGAAGAGTCACCAGTTCCTTTCCACACCATATTATCTGAGACAGAATCATAGAAAATGAAGATGGGAAGAGACCTCAGGAGTCGCATCTAGTCCAACCCCTGCTCCAAGCTGGACCAGCCTCAACTACATCATTCCAGCCAGGGCTTTGTTGAGCCGGGCCTTAAACACCTCCAAGGACAGAGACTCCACCACCTCTCTGGGTACCCTGCTCCAGTGCTTCACCACCCTCCTCGTGAGAATGTTTTCCCTAATATCCAACCTCAACTTCCCTTGCTGTAGCTTGAGCCCACTGCTCCTTGTCCTGTCATCTGCCCCCACGGAGAACAGTCCAGCTCCATCCTCTTTGAACCCCCCTGCAGGGAGTTGAAGACTGCTGTTCAATCCCCCTCAATCTTCTCTTCTCCAGACTAAATCAACCCAGCCTCTCCTCACAAGTCATGAGCCCCAGCCCCCGAGATTATGGGTCAGTGGTTTTCAACCTGTGGTCTATGGACCACTTGGGATCTGCAGATTATGTCTAGAGGGTCCACGAAAGATGATTATGATCAATCAAAAGTACATGAACACCCACACTTAAAATACAAAAGGGCCTACACCTCCATTCCATATTTCCAAAGGGATCCGCAAATGAAAAAGGTTGAAAACCACGGGTATAGGTCCTAAGAGGGAAGGAGCAGTATGCCTGAAAATACTGCAATTGGCTGACATTTTCTGGAATGGAAGCAGATAGAAACTGAAGTGAGGAAAAAATTAAATGAAGCTGGAAAAGCTGTTAAAGCTAACTGCAAGGTCTGTTCTGCTGCATACGCAACACATGTAAATAGCATAGAACAGAAAACCCCTGTTGAAGACTTGACTAACGTGGAGGTCATTTCATTGTCTTCTTCTGTTAATAAGAATGTTATTATTCTGCGTGCTTCAGCTTCAAAAACTCCTTAGCCATTCATCAAATTGGTACACAGATTTAAGATCCCAAAGTCTCTAATGACCAAAAGTCGGACTGTGTGTGCTTGAATATGCCCCTCATAGTTGAAAATCTTCATATACTACAATTTTTTTCCTAAGTTATGTCAAAGTTACAAGGTTGAAAACTGCCTCCAGGAAGTCTTTTGAAGACTAAAGCATAAGGTGTGAAAGAATTTGTGCTTTTACTGTGCAAAAACCTGTTTCTAACATCTGATAGACGAAGCAATATTCACAATAAGGGCATCATCAACTTTAAGGTAACATCTTCAAAACCGCTGTTTTATTCATGCCAATGCACAAGAGTTCCACACAGCTTTTAGCCAGTTTAGAAACATAATCAATGCGCTGCATTCACAGAAACCTATTTTGTTCACAATGACGCAACAAAATACGAAAGTTGCTCGAGTTTTCTTGCTAGATTAACATCTATGCCTGTTGTAGATGTTTTGACTATATGATGCAGCTCTTCACTGCTACTGAATATTTGACAGTTTTTCCTCACTTGTCAAAACTGAAAAGCATTGTCAAGTTTTTCAAAAAAATAAAACAAAAATAAACAATATTTCAGTATCTTTTAGTATAGTACACACAACATGCACCCACACTGAATAAGTAGGAACAAGCATTCATACTTGGTGGACACAGGATCGTAAGAAAATACGGCTGGAAGGGACCTCACGCGATCACCTAGTCCAGCCCCTACTCAGGCAGGATCATCCCAGCTGAGTGTCTGTCCAACTTGCACTTGAAAACTTCCAAGGATGGAGACTGCACAACTTTTCTAGGTACCCTGTCCCACTGCCTGATCACTGTCCTACTGAGAAAGTTCTTCCTAATCCACAACTTAAATTTCCCCTGCTTCAATTCAAGGACTCTGCTCCTAGTCCTACCGCTTACAGCCATGAAGAAAAGTCTAATCTCCACCCTCTTTATTATCGCCCTTCAGGTATTTGAAGACTGCAACTTCTCTCAAAACGCTGAAAGATTTTCAAGTATGCAAGAAAATTTCAGTTGAGTGCTGCGGCAGAAGGGGTGGCCAGGTGTTGCCCTCGAGTAATCTGTGCTGACATTTTTGATGATAATGTCAAATGAACCCAAAATTCAAAATTCATCTCACTGGAGAGTCAGTAACTCAGTCTCTTCAGAACAGCGAAAGTGATAGTTCCACATTGCCTGATGCCAAGAATAAGTTCATGTTCATTAAGAAACAGTTTTCAGAGTACTGCAAAGAGTCCACTTACAAAATCTAAACAGGAAAAGGTAACAGATAAGACAGCTTCAAGGAAAAATTATGGGATCTTTCCTGCACATAATGCTGCCTATGTTCTTCTTTCATCTTTCCACCTTTTTGACAATAACCGATTCAGCTTATGACCTTATAATGTCTTCTGCAAATGTTAAAGGATATCAAAAAGCAAACACAAATTATAGCAGAGGAAGTAAGTAATAAAGCAAGAAGCAACCCATTCAGTTGTAAAATGATATGGAAGGCAAGAGCTTGCTCCATTGAGTGAGAGATGTTGTGCCCTCCTCCCACTCAACCTACAGGAGCAGAAATTCTTGTTATACATCCATGTGCCATTGCACATACACAGAACAAAACTGCCTGGTTTGGGGAAACATCCATTCAACACAGAAAGAGAGAGAAGATATCTCCTGCTGGAATGCTGGCACCCATATATCACTGTTTAAGATTGGAGCAGAAAATGAAGATGAAGGTAGATAAAGAGTTGACTTGCTATTCCAATGAACAGGAAGAGGATACCGATGAATTTTATGACAATGACAAGATATAGATACAGCAGTTCAAGCACTAAAAAAAAACAACCCGTGAAGCTGAAATCCTTGAAGAGTTGCTCTCCTGCTTACTTAGGATATGTTCATTTTTTCTTTCATAGTTGCTATGTTTATATTTAATTTTCTTTTTCTCTTGTACTTGCTTATAAAGTCTTCACGATGTTCACATTTAACTGCTAATACAACTTTAAAAAAATTAGAGAATTAACATTTTAGTAAAGTCCATGACTTCACAATTTTCTGAGTCAAAATACCAGTAGCTGAATTCAGTAACTCATTTTCTATTATGACACTAGTATCCATCCAACTGGAGATGACTGTCTCTTTTTTTGTCATTGTTCTAACAAATTAATGCTTTAAAACAAGGGGTGTCAAACATTTGGCCCATGGCTCAGATCTAGCCCCTGGTTTTGCCTCTGGGTCTGATCAGAGCTACATGGGGTACAGCATATCCCATGGCATTGGGCTGGTCCACAGGCTAGATCGGGCTCACGGACCCCCCACCCCCCAGACCCTCTCTTTAAAATATCTGACCTTTTTTTACGACAATCTATTTTAACAACGTCCTCTTACCGGTAAACAACTAAAAACATCCTAAAAATGCACAATGGCTGTTAAAATGCAACACTATTTACATTTTTAAACAAAGCTGCTTTCCAAAATCTAAGAAACAAGGTGCCAAATAAGTTCTCTTTCCTAGTGTCCATCACAAAGGTAAATGCTTCTTGGCTACTAGACAGCACTGAGGAAAGCTAGTCACACTATATAATATTGCAAAAAAAGAATAGGACAAACAATAAAAGAGAAACCAAAACCCCACAGCTCCTCAGAAGCCCTCTGCCAGTTTGCTTTTTCATAATTCTACAGCCTTAAGCAACAAACTGTGCAACAAACTTAAGGACCTTATCAATTATCTAATATAAAACTGATGAAAATAAGCCCCTTTAAGCACTCAATTCTCCAAGTCAAGTCTCAGGGAGTCTGTTTTGCTTACGTCGATATAAACCTTTGATTATTTGCTCACAGGACCCGAATACAACTGAGAAGCTTATAACGTCCCCTATGTTGACACTGTCTAGCATTTCCCATGATATAAGATTTTTGCACTCTTTTGAGATAAGCTCCAAAATCTCCACTGCTTGCACCTTTCCAATTTGGCAGGGCAAAGCTCTGAGCTTAGGCACACCTCACTGGCTTGCCTCTGAAATTCCTTTGAGGTTCACCAGAGTCATAACATTATTTGTCGTCTTCGACTTGAATTCCTCAGGAAAACTGTAGCTGTAAGGCAAAGCAGCAAGCGAACATGAACTTTCTAAAGAACCGGCCCCAAGAGACCTCCAACACAGCGGCGCACGCTGTTGCCATTGCAGCTGTAGCAATGGGATTAGGAAGGGAAGACGGTGGTACTAAGTTCCCTCGAGTCACTCCCTGGAGCCAGCTCTTGGCCCTAGGCCTCCATCTCGTACAATGGGTCACCACATCCAGCAGAAGTTTCCTCAACTCTAAAAGGAGGAAACTGGACAGCCAGACTGGGCTTCCCCAACCACCTCTCAGTTCAACATACAGCTCCAGTAGTTCACTCTTCCCTCTGGAATAAATCAACTGCAATATTGCACTTGCAACTCAAATGCTCAAAGCCTGTGTTGCACTGCTGAAGATTCAGCATTAAGCTCTGGCTAATGAATAATATATGCATCATTGAGCTTGACATACGCTAGTAGGGAAGGAAAGACTGCAGCAAGACCTGGATAGGTTACAGGGGTGGACTAACAAAAACAGGATGTATTTCAGTACTGACAAGTGCAGGGTGCTGCACTTAGGCGGTAGTAACCAGCAGCATGCTTATAAGATAGGAAACTCCCTTCTTGAGAGCACGGAGGCAGAAACGGATCTTGGAGTCATTACCGACTCCAAGATGAACATGGGCCGACAATGCGAGGTCACGGTGGGCAGGGCTAACTGGACCTTGTCGTGCATCCACAGGTGCATCTCGAGCAGGTCCAGGGAGGTGATCCTCCCCCTCCATGCAGCACTGGTCAGGCCGGAGCTGGAGTACTGCGTCCAGGTCTGGGCACCGCACTTCAGGAGGGATGTGGACAGCATGGAGAGGGGCCAGAGGAGGCCACTCGCATGATCAGGGGACAGCAGGGCAGGCCCTATGAGGAGAGGCGACGGGACCCAGACCTGTTCAGCCTTCACAAGAGAAGGCTGAGGGGGGCCTGGTGACCATCTATAAACTCACTAGGGGGGACCAGAAGGGTTTGGGGGAGACCCTGTTTCCCCTCACGCCCCCTGGCATAACAAGGAATAACAGCCACAAGTTGTTGGAGAGGAGGTTTAGATCAGACATCCATAAGCACTACTTCACGGTCAGGGCGGCTAGGAGCTGGAACCGGCTCCTACCCTGGGGGGCTTTAAGAAGAGGCTTGATGCCTACCTGGCTGGAGTCATTTGAGCCCAGTTTTTCTCCTGCCCCGGCAGGGGGGTGGACTTGAAGATCTACAAGGTCCCTTCAACCCCACTTCTATGATTCTATGAAAGAATTTTGTTCTTATTTTTCCTTTTGAACAAAAAACTAGGAAGTATTTTTTTTAAATCTGCATTAGAAGAAAGTCACTCTGGTTGCCAATTCAAATGGTCTAAGATTAAAAATGCCAGAATTCAGACCGCCAATGCCATCTCAATTCTGTCCTTTTGGGTCTGTGAATTATTTTGCAGTTACTGATTACAAGATTACATCCTGCTTTCACTACAGGATCATTACCTCAATTTAGTGGACAGGAGAGATGTACAGATTAAGTGTCCACAGGCTGTTAAGGATGCAGCTCTGCTCTGTATGACAATGTACAAATATTACATATGCTGTGACTGCTACAAAGGATGACTTTTAGTTATGACTGCTGTTTTCTTTGGATTATATGAAACCAAGTCAAATGGGGCTGTAAAGAAGAAAAACCAAAACAAAAAACCCCAAACAAATAGGAATCCTCATGCAGAAGAAGACCCATCTGGGTAAAACATTTCAGATTAAAAAGGACAGGGACTGATGAGCTACTAACTACAAAGTAAAGACCCACCTTGACTCTAAAACTTGACTCTAACAAAGTTAAAAGACACACTTAGTCAAGGTCTGGAGCTTCAGATCAAGAGGATACTGGGCTCTTCTGGAGTCTGACAAGATTCAGCGACTCGGGGAGGGAGAGAGCTCCAGAGAGGGAGAGTGAAGAACCCGGGCACCTTCAGCTGCCTAGAGGAGGTGATTAATTCCAGGCAGACAGGCCTGGTGTAAGGATCATAAGAAATTAGTTTTATTGTTTCAAAACTCTTGTTCCCCAATTATTGTGCAATGTTTTTACTACTAACAATAAAAGACCCTCTTGTGGTCAATCCTCACTCGAGATCACAGCTTCCAAAGGGCAGAACTACAGCTACTGAACCGAAGCCAGGCCTCATGAGGTCCCTCAGGTCAAAAACCCTATAACATTCACCATAATCCCCATTTTATGGGCAAACATAAGATGATAGAGAGTAAGATATTTGCCCAGAGCCATACAGCAAGTTTGTAGCACAGACCACAACAGAATCCAAATCCGACTTGTCGTTCTGTACTTAAATTGCAGGACACTGGTTAAGCCTGCAATGAGACTTCAGGGAAGTAATCCTTCTTACCAATCCAATGACAATCAGAAGTACAGTGAAACACTAATAGCCAAACACTAACACTAGTGACTGTGACACACTAAAACATCTCTGCATCCTCTTGAACACGGCTGTTTACAGGGCTGAAGAGGCCCGTACTCATCATCTCAGACATGCCAGGAGGCCTGCTTGGCATTTCTGAATGCATGTGGGCGGCAGGCCTGCCTCCGACACTCCTATTCCACCCCAGCATCAGGCTTTGCAAGGGAATTGGAGAGGCAGCAACCTGCAGATGGAAATAGTGGTTTTGGAGCCCCTGTGTTCCACTATGATCCTTCCACTCAACTGTGCTGGACTGGAGCCGAGGACTTCACCGCATGCTCCTGAAATGACCAGATCCCTATCATCACTAAAGAATGATTCACAGATGAGTCACTACAATTAAGAACGTAAGAACTCTAGTCCCATACAAAGACAAAGCACAGGATGCTGCAGATTTTGCCCATTTAAGCCACTCTACACTAGACAGCTCTAACTTGAAAACATCAGCTAGGACACTACTTGATGTCACTTTAATGTTGTTTTTTATGTATATATTGGTTGTGAAAAGTCTGATCTAAGACTTTCATTAGCTATGGCTTAGAATTTAAAAGCAAGAAATAGTTCAAGATCTGATGTTGCCCTGCTTTAAAATCAATGCAGAAGGCATGGCAGGGTGGCCCTTGGAGACTAACTCATTGTCTAAGCTTTCAAAGGCAACAGCCTACTTCATCAGATGCTGCGAATGTAAACATAGCAGGCACCAAGTTGACCAGGCTCTTGGCTGCTTTGTAAATGTTAGGCTTTTTGCAAGTTTCTATTATTTAATTCCAGGGGTGCAAACTTGCCCTGGGCCAGATCCAGATCCAGACTGCAGGGGCTCCTCCTGAGCTGGCAGCCGCAACTGAGGTAAGTCCACGATCAGGCAGTAGTATGGGATGAGGGGCTGTTTGGGTGGCAGCATGGAGCTGGGTGGCCATGCAGGACTGTGTTTGGGCGGCTAGAGGGTTGGGGAGCAGGGAGGCTCACATCTGGGCAGTGGCATGGGACTGGAGGTACACTGCCACTGGCCAGGTCAGTCAAGGTCCAAGGACCCCAAATTCTACAGCAAGCCACAGCCCCCAACTTCCAGTAGCCCACCACACTACCTGTGGGCCACTTCCAAGGCCACATGGTTGACACCCCTATTCTATGCTCTTTTGATATTTTGTTCTTACCTTAATACTGAACATAAGATACCTGAATGTAGAAAGGCCAGATAATAACTTAGAACAGAAAGCTACCATGCATTGCAGGGCTTCAAATGCAAATTATTACTAGTTTTAGTGAAGCAGCTCTGTGGTTCCTACAATAAAAGCCAAATGGGAAACATGGGTGTTTAAAGCAGCAAGAGACTTGGTATTGCTGAAAAATTAAGTAAGAGTTTTGCAACTTAACTAAGTTGCTTCATGTTCAGCAAAAACAGCTTTGGCACAGAAAGCCTAAAAAACATCACCAGAAACAAGGATAATCCTCTCCTTACACGGTCTGACCGTCTGTAGAAATATCTAACCCCAATGCCTTATTTTGACCATGCTACCTCTGAAACTTGAACAAGACAGTGCGCACACTATAAAAGGAGCCATGAGGGGATTAAGAGAGTCCAGAAAACACCTCTTGTAACAACACTTTCAAAATACAGAATCTTTGCCTCTGACACCTTGAATTCAACAGTCAGAGTAATTCTTTATATACTACTTTAGCCAAAAATTTCAAAAAGCTAATTTGCTATGCATACTATAGCAGTTTCTCACTTTACAGCTACAGTCATGCGGCTGTCAGGAAGAGAACCAAGGCTGCGTGCCAAAAATCAATTCAACATGCTCTCAGACAAAAAACAACATGCAGCATCTGAGGATAATGAGAACTGCAATCATTCAAACTGACAGTGGAGATGCCTACCAATTATCCTAAGGCAAGTTCCAAGAATTCACATTTGCTACGCTGACAAGACTCAGGGTATATAGAAAGGTGCTTGAAGATGCGTTACCACGTGGAACTCTGCTTTTAGCTCCAGAGGTCACTCAGAAATGGGAAAAACCTCACTGAAGTGAATATAAAGGTATTCATCTGAAAAGGCTAAAAACGTTCTCAAAGCAAAGCGAGATGGGGCAAGAGTTGTGTTCAAACTGTATGTACTCAGAGAGAATGTAATTCTGTAGTAAAGCCCAATGTTAAACTGTCATATGAAAAAAATTCCCATTTCATAATACAGATCAATGTGGATTGTTTTCAGTAACATGCGCTAGTTAAAACAAAAATCGATCAGGTACTGCCACACTCTGGAACTAGCCTGCTACTGTACATATTTATGGTGCCTGTTGTCATCTTTGTAGCTCAACACAGGTATTGATGTCATAGTTTCATAGTTCTAGGGTCGGAGGGGACCTGAGCAGATCATCGAGTCCGACCCCCTGCCATGGCAGGAAAGAGTACTGGGGTCAAACGACCCCAGCAAGGTGTTCATCCAACTGCCTCTTAAACACCCCCAGGGTAGGAGCCAGCACCACTTCTCTTGGAAGTTGGTCCCAGATCCTAGCCGCCCTGACCGTGAAGTCGCGCCTCCTGATCTCCAGCCTAAATCTCCCCTCTGCCAGCTTGTGACCGTTATTCCTGGTCACTCCTGGCAGTGCTCGGGGGAACAGGGACTCCCCCAATGCCTGCTGGTCCCCCCTGACTAGTTTATAACAGGCCACCAGGTCCCCCCTCAGCCTTCTCTTGCGGCGGCTGAACAGGTTCAGGTCCCGCAGCCTCTCCTCGTAGGGCCTGCCCTGCTGCCCCCCGATCATGTGAGTGGCCTCCTCTGGACCCTCTCCATGTTGTCCACATCCCTCCTGAAGTGCGGCGCCCAGACCTGGACGCAGTACTCCAGCTGCAGCCTGACCAGTGCCGCACAGAGGGGGAGGATCACCTCCCTGGCCCTGCTCGAGATGCATCTGTGGATGCAGGACAAGGTGCGGTTGGCCTTCCTGACCGCATCCCCACACTGCCGGCCCGTGTTCATCTTGGAGTCAATGATGACTCCAAGATCCTTTTCTGCCTCTGCCCTGACGAGAAGGGAGTTCCCCAGCCTGTAGGTATGGTGCCGGTTGTTCCTCCCCAGGTGCAGCACCTTGCACTTGTCAGTGTTGAATCCCATCCTGTTCTCATCTGCCCACCCCTGTAACTTGTCTAGGTCTGATGGTAGCCTATTCCTCCCTCCTAGCATGCCCACATCCCCCCACATCTTAGTGTCATCAGCAAACTTGAACAGGTGCTTTTTACCCCCTCGTCCAAATCACTGATGAAGATGTTGAGCAGTGCGGGCCCGAGGACCGAGCCCTGGGGGACCCCACTGCCCGCGTCCCTCCGGGTCGAACGTGACCTGTCACCACCGCTCTCTGGGTGCGGCCCTCCCGCCCGTTGGTGACACATCTGACTGTGGGGGGGTCGACACCACAGCCCCCAGTTTCTTAATGAGAACGGGGTGAGAGACAGTGTCGAAGGCCTCCGGAAGTCCAGGAAGACAATGTCCACTGCTCCCCCTGCGTCTAAGGATTTGGTGTTGTGGTCATAGTAGGCCACCAGGTTGGTCTGACAGGACCTGCCGCTAATGAACCCGTGTTGGTTGCCTCTAAGCATGATCGCCCCCCCAGCCCCTCGTGGACATGTGCCAGGATAACTCTCTCAAAGACCTTACCCAGGATCGAGGTAAGACTGACTGGCCTATAGTTCCCCAGGTCCTCCTTCCTCCCTTTTTTTAAGATGGGAACCACACTGGCCCTCTTCCAGTCCTCTGGCACCACACCAGAGCACCACAAGTGCTCGTACAGCTGTGCCACAATGACCTCAGCTAATTCCCTCAGCACTCGGGGGTGGAGATTGTCCGGACCAGCTGATTTAAGCACGTCCAGTCCCTCCAGACGTTCCCTGAGTAGATCCTCGCTCACCCTTGGCCTGGGTGCGCCTCCCCCGGGGCCTACGGGGGAGCTGATCTGGCCCCTGCTTAGGAAAATGGAGGCAAAGAAGTCCTTAAATAGGTTAGCTTTGTCGTCTGGTGTGATGACCAAATTTCCTAGCATGTCTTGCAGGGGCCCCATGTTACCCGGTACCTTCTTTTTGCCCCCTATGTATTTAAAGAAGGAGTTCTTGTTGTCCTTGATCCGGGAAGCTAGTCCCAGTCCCATCTCCACCTTGGCCTTCCTGACCCCACCCCCACAGCCCTGAGCAACCACAGTATGGCCATCCCTGGTGATGGCCCCTCCCTGCCATTGGGTGTGCGCCTCCCTTTTAGCTAAGAGACATTCCTGGATGCTTTTGGTGAGTCGGGGGCTTTTGCACCCTCCTGCCCCCTTTGATCCGTGTTGGGATTACCTCCCTTTGGGCTTGGAGGATCGTTTCCCCTCCCCTCCGGGTCCTCAGTGCCTCCCCGACTAGTCTCCTTAGCTCATTGAAGTCCGCCATCCTGAAGTCCAGGGCTGCTGCCTTGCTGCTGGCCTTTGCCACCTTGTGCTGGATGGTGAATCCCAGCAGGCGATGATTGCTGTCGCCCAGGGGGTTGAGCACCCGCAGCCCCCTCACCAGGTTGTCACCCATGGCCAGCACCAGGTCCAACAAGGCGTCTCCCCTGGTGGGGCTGCACACCTCCTAGGTTAGATGGAGGTCCTGCATTTGGGCTAGGAACCCACGTGAGCGGTCAGACCTGGCTGACTGCCCTTCCCAGCAGATGTCTAATTTGGAGCAGACACAGACTCACATAATTTGAATATATTCCAACTAAAAAAAGAAAGAAATATTTGCTCTTTAGTCTTCATTTGAGGCAATAAGTTTGCCCAACTAGTATTCTGCAAAAGTGCTACAACACTTTGGTACTCCCACGGAAGAGTCCAGATCGCAGGACCCAACTCACAGGGACTTTAATTATGGGGCACCAGCTGGGAGGGAAACAGCAGTGTCCATGTGGCCCAACAAATTCTTGAAGTGTGTTGGGGCAGTGGCATACTGTAGGTCTCCAGCACCTGGGGGCCAATGCCTGCATTTATGCCCTCCCCCCGGGGAGGATCCAAGGTGAGGGGCCCCCTCTCCCGCCCCAGGGCACTTCTGTGGGGAAATGAACACCACGGCACACCAGATGCCAGGGGTGGGGCAGTGGCCAGATTTTCCAGGCAGAACAGGTAAAGAAAAGTACAACCCGCCGGGCGGGTAGGCAGGTGGGCAGGCCAAGCACAGGAAGCATCGCAGCCTTTCCGGCCAGTGCCTGGGGGCAATGGCCCTCTTTTGCCCACCTTCCTCCTTCCCTCCCGGCATTGGTATATCACTGTGTTGGGGATATCTTTTCAATATAGATCAGTGGTTCCCAACCTTTTTTTGCTGCGACTGAATTGGCCACCAACAGGACCTCCTGCCCCGGTGCCACAGGGGCTGCTGGGAGCGGAGTGCAGTGTCAGCAGTGGCCCAGGGGAGCCGTCGTTGCCCTCTTTGTGCGTGGCAGCCCTGCCCCACCCGCCTACCCACTGCTCCGAGGCCATGCGTGTGAGTGTGTGTGCATGTACGGGCCCTTCGCAACCCTACTGAGGACCCCCCACGACCCTGATTTGGGTCGTGCCCCAAGGTTGAGGAGCAACAGTATTGATGGTAGCCAGGCCAGTTAGAGGGGAAGCTTGTCTCGACTTGCTGCTCACAAACAGAGACAAATCAGCTGAGCACGTGAAAGCGAACAGTAACTTGGGTGACTGGGGCCACAACAACAGAGTTCAAGCTCCTAAGAAGAGAAAGGAATGAGAGCATCAGAATCAAGATGACAGACTTCAAAAGCAGATTTTAATTCAGGAAACTGGTGGGAAGGAGCCCCTGGGAGAAAAGTAGCCCAAGAGAGGGGGTTCCACTTTAAGGAAATTTTAAAGGAGCAGGAGAAGCTATCCCAATGGATGGAAGAAGAGCAAGTGCAAGAAGAGGTCAGCCTCAGTAGACAGCAATTTCTTCAATGTGATGATATTAAAAAAACTCTGATCCTATAAAAAGTGGAAACATAGTCACAGTATTCATAGATTCATAGCTGTTACGGGCTGGAAGGGACCTGACAAGACCATTGGGTCCAGCTCCCCTGCATTTAGCCAGGAAAGACGGCTGGGGTCAAATGACCCCAGCAGTGGGCATCAAGATGCTTTCTGAAGATCACTGGGGTGGGTGACTACCACCTCTGGGGGGAGCCTGTTCCAGACCCTCAGCACATGACTTGTAAAGAAGTTTTTCCTTATGTCCAATCTGAAGCAATCTTCAATTAGCTTGTGCCCATTGTTTCTCATCTTCCCATGGGGTGCCTTGGTGAACAGATGCTCCCACAGGCCCTGATGTACACCCCTAATATACTTATAGGCTGCTGCCAAGTCCCCTCTGAGTCTTCTCTTTTCCAGGCTGAACAGACCCAAGTCTCTCAGCTTCTCGTCATATGACCTGCTCTCCAGACCTCTAAATCATGCACATGGCCCTCCTTTGGACTCTCTTGAGCTTCTCCACATCCTTCCTGAAGTGCAGCATCCAGAACTATTAGGGAAGAGAATAAGAATACTGCACAGGCACGGAGGGAGAAAATTAGAAAGACCAAGACATACTAATCAGATGCAGCTGACCAGGGACATAAAAGCAATAAAAATGAAATTCTACAAGTACATCAAAAATAAGAATAAGAGTAAAGAAAACATAGAATATAGAAGGCAACCCAGATATGGATGGTACAAAGACAACTGAAATATTTCATAGATTCATAGACATTTGGGCTGGAAGGGACCTCGGACGATCATCAAGTCCAGCCCCCCGCCCAAAGGGCAGGAAGTCAGCTGGGGTCATAGGATCCCAGCAAGATAAGCATCCATTTTGCTCCTGAAGGTGTTCAATGAAGGTGCTTGAATCACCTCTGATGGCAGGCTGTTCCAGACCTTGGGGGCTCGGACAGTAAAGAAGTTCTTCCTTATGTCCAGCCTGAAACGGTCTTGTAGTAGTTTATGACCATTCAACCTCGTCATCCCTTGGGGCGCTCTGGTGAACAAATGTTCCCCCAGATCCTGGTGGTCACCCCTGATAAACTTATAGGTGGCCATCAGATCACCCCTGAGCCTGCGCTTTTCCAGGCTAAAGAGCCCCATGGCTCTCAGCCTGTTTTCCTGACCTCTGATCATGCGCGTGGCTCTTCTCTGTACCCTCTCAAGCTTCTCCACATCCTTTTTGAATTGTGGAGCCCAAAACTGGACGCAGTACTCCAGCTGCGGCCTCACCAAGGCCGAGTACAAGGGGAGAAGGACATCCTGGGATTTGCTTGAGAAGCATCTATGGATGCAAGCCAGCGTTTTGGTCGCTTTACTAGCCACAGCATCACCTATCTAATGCTATTTTTACTTCTGTTTTCACAAATAGGGGCAGCTACCAAATGACGAGTGCAGGTGACAGCAAAGACAGGGACAGAGACAAACAGCCTAGAGCAGTACAAGAACAGGTTAAGGATTTCTTAGAGAAGCTAGATGCTTTCCGGTACACAGGGTCAGATGAACTGCACCCAAAGGAATTGGCCGAGGAAATTTCAGAGTTGTTAGCTATCCTTCTTCGAGAATTCATGGAGGCTGGGTGAGGTCCCAAAAGATTGGAAAAAAGCAAATATTGTCTCTATCATTAAGGAAGTGAAAGAGAAGGATCCAGGGAACTAGAGACAAATCAGCCTGACCTCAGTACCTGGAAAGATCATGGAGCTGGTCCTCACGGAATCCAGTATGAAGCTTCTAGAGGAGAATGAGGTAATGAGGAAGAGCCAGAGTGGATTCACCAAGAGTAATTCATGCCTGACCAACCTGATTTCCTTCTGTGATAAGGTGATAGGCTCTGTGGATGGGGGAGAGCACTGGATATGATGTACATTGATTTTAGCAAGGCTTCTAACAGTGTCTTACACAACATTCTCATTAACAAGCTAAGGAAATACAGATTTGATGAAATTACTCTAACATGGGTGTGGCAGGGCACTGTGTGCGCCTGCCACTTTTAAGGCCCTGGAGCTGGCAGCCTCCAGGTGCCTAATGAGGGCAGCCATTTTAGGCTCAGGGCTGCCCATATAAACAAAGCAGTTTGGCTACTGGAGAAGAGGCAACAACACCGCCTGGCCTGAGGGGTGCCGAATTTCATCCAGAGGTAAGGGAGGAACTGTAGGGGATGGTAGGAGGCTCCTGGTCCTAGGTAAGACCAGAAACTATACCCTGCCGGGAGTGGGTGGCCTAGTGGGGCTCCCAGTGGCACAGGAACCCCCAGGAAATGCCAGGCCAGTGATCACCGCGGTGAAAGGCAGGTTGGGACGCCTTAACCCCTACCCCTCACCTCAGGGTGGGTCACGTACACCGGAGGTAGTTGTGGGGGTGCAAGCCCCGAGAAGGAGAGTTGGAGGCCAGGCGTGGCCAAGGCCGCCTGAGCCCTGCAGGGGTTCGAGACCCCAAGGAGGAGAGTCGGGGCCAGGCACGCCTATGGCCACCTGAGCCCACCTGTAGAGGGAAGCCCCGAGACCCCCAGTAAAGGGGGCATTACGAGCAGTGTGGAGCCCCCAGCATGTGGAGCCCTGTGAAGGGAGAGGGGGCTCAGCCGAGAGAGAGAGAGAGCCGAGTCCTGACCCTAAAACTATGAAACTATGAAGTCCTCCAATGTGGGGAGGCAGAGTTTGGGTTGAATATAACATCTGAGCCCCAGTTGAGGGGGCAGTGATCAGAAGCCCCAGGGAGACGGCAATGTGGAGCCCAGTGAAGGGAGAGGGGGCTCAGCCAGAGAGAGAGAGCTGAGTCCTGACCCTAAAACTATGAAACTATGAAGTCCTCCAATGTGGGGAGGCAGAGTTTGGGTCAAATATAACACCAGTAGTAGCACCACAAACTGCTGCCCAGGGGGAGAGTGAGAGTCCCCTGTGAGACCCTGAGTTGTGGTGTGAGGTAACCCCAGCTACTCACGTCTGTGGAGAAGGACCCAGAGAGGGGGACTCTGAGATAAGAGTATGGGTCATACATCAAGGCCTGCCAGAGCTTCCCCTGACCGGCCCAGGCGGGGGCCAGGACCTGGAGGGTCAGAAGAGTAAGGAGGCCCACCAAGAGAGACACCCAAGAGCCAATGGCCTGGGGTCCCTACTGGCCTGGAGGTGGGCCAGAGCTAGTGTGAGCCAAAGGTCCCAGCGAGGGGACCACACCCGAAGGGGAATGGGTGGCAGGGAAATATGTGACCCAGTATGACGGCGGCAGAGTCCATCTGAAGGGAGGAACTCAGTTGGGGGTCCTACAGCAGGATTCTGGGCCCCATTGTGGGGGACTGGCACGTATGAGAACATCAGGATGTCATCAGAGAGGCTTGGGGTGCAGTATAGGGGAGGAATGGAGCCGGAGATAGCGCCCCCTAGCAGCAGGGCAGAAAGTGGGCAGCCTCCCACCTAATTACATATATTAATTAATCAATTAAGACCAAGGCATGGCAGGCGAGAAGACAGGTGTTTTGCCCAAGAACAGGTGGGCGGGCCATGCGGAGATCGGCCCCCTGTTACAATGGGCACATAACTAGTTGGATCATCATGCTCTCGGACAAAAAAAACGCAGCATCTGAGGGTGACACCTACATCTGAGGACAGCCATCAATCTAACATCAACTGAACAAGTAGCCATCAATAGCTGAATGTCTGCTTAGGAGGAGGCATCAAGTAGAGGTTCCCCAGGGGTCTGTCCTGGGTCTAGTATTGTTCAACATCTTCACTAGTGATTTGGATGATGGGATTGAGTACACCCTTAGCTAGTTTGTGGATGATACCAAGTTGGGCGGAGTTTCTAACCCTACTCTCTGGAGTGTTTGCATCCAGAATGACCTGGATAGACTGGAGAAGTGGTCTGCAATCAATCAGATAAGATTCAACAATAGCAAAGCCCAGCACTCAGGACAGACTAACTACATACATAAATACAGAGTGGCTAGGCTGTGGTACTGCAGAAAAGGACATCGGGGCTAAATATAAGCCAATAGTGGGCTCTTCTTGCAAAAAAGCCAATAGCACACTGGGTTATATTAACAGTAGTGTCACTTGCAAATTAAGAGAAGTGATTCGTCCAATCTGCTCAGCACTGGTGAGGCCACACCGGAGTCCTGTGTCCAGTTTTGGGCCCCACACTTCAAAAGGGATGTGGACAGCTTGGAAAGAGTCCAACACAGCAACAAAACAAGTAGGGACCTGGGAAGCAAGACTTATGAGGAAAGGCTGAAAGAACTAGGGTTACTTAGTCTGTAGAAGAGGAAACTATGGGGGAAATGCTTACTAAGCATAGACCAACTTAGACTCTACACAACCGTATTTATGCAACCCTTTTTTCTCATGCTTAAAGGACAGCCTATGCAACACTAATAGCTCAGGTACGTCTACGCAGCACAAAACAAGACCATGTGATACCGAAGAGCTAGCTCTGAAACCAGAGCTAGGGAAGGTTGCTTACCAACACACTGGCTTAGTGCTGCACTCAAAACACTGCACTGATACAGTTCTCCAAGTTCCCAAACTTGAGTTAGGATCCC
The DNA here is from genome assembly GCF_052110815.1 of Crocodylus siamensis. Taxonomy (NCBI): domain Eukaryota; kingdom Metazoa; phylum Chordata; order Crocodylia; family Crocodylidae; genus Crocodylus; species Crocodylus siamensis. Next base: position 2,806,166 of record NC_143399.1, on the reverse strand, counting down.
TGCCTGCACTGTGTAGACATACAGACTTGTTCTGAATTAGCACAAATAATTCTGCATAGCCCAGCACTGTACTATGTAGACATATCCCAAGTGATTCTTGTATGCAAACTTCTTCAACAAAGCGAAGAATCATATAAATCACAGAAAAGTAGGGCTGAAAAGGACCTGAGGAGGTCATCTAGTCAAAACCCCTGCTTAAGGCAGGATCACCCGGTCCAAACCATCCTAAACAACATTTTATCTAGCCTCTTCTTACAAGCTTCAGGCAAAACCTGCACACATAATACCAGGCATCATGTCCAAAACATCAAAAACACCCTTTAACTTGCACAGGTAAAGCAGGGGTGAACGCCCTGTCAATACCCTGCAAATGTAAGGACAAGAAGCTGTGTGTTACAATATGTTCATGTGATGCCACCTCTTGTCCAGGCTGTGACCTTACAGAGAATTCATTCTGCAATAAAAATGGATTTCATCCTACAGAGGGAACACACATCTAACTGTCCAGTAGTATCTGGCAGACAAAGACATACAGCATGCAGGTGGCATACAGTAAAGATTCAAACTTCAAACAGCTACAACTTCTTATCTAATATTAAAATATTTGTATCATCTTACTGTTGAGTATAAGCCTCGAACAGCCAGAGATAGTAAAATAACATTTTAGTATTGCATTATAACTGATAGCAAACTTATTTCGTTATTACTCACAAGAAAAACTTAAGTTATGATTATATGGTACCTATATTGTATGATCCCAACAATAATCCCTCATAAAATTTCATTATTTTTTTCCATGGTTTCTGAATACTCTGTGCAGTAATTTATCAGATTTGAAATTATACTTGCTCCTTAGATTGGCAAATCTTCACCAGCAGATGGCATTACAGTATCACAGATTCTTAACCGGCTTTTACAGAAATGCGTACAAACTAGCAAACTCAGATCGACTTAATAGCTACTGTGGAGAGCTTCAGCCTTTTACTGACACTTAGAAGAATCAGTAGCAAAGAAATAATATAGACAGCATATCACATAGTAAAGACAGATTCATCTCTAAAATGAAAGAGGGCAAAGCCATTAATACAAATACCTACTCTGTGCATTGGTTTAAGTGCTTATCTATACTAACATGCCAACAATGATATTGTATCGACATACACCCAACACGAAACCTAAAAACCAAGATGATGAAAGAGTAAAGATACTAATAGTTCCTACTCTCTCGTACACCTACAGCCACACACCTCACCACCATATATCAGAAAGCACGCGACAAGCCTAAGTCCACCTCATTAAGGTTACCAGCTTTCCAACACCCTGTCTCCAACTCCAAGCATGCCACCACAAGCAACCAAGCTTGCTGCACCACGATGCCCATGTCCCATTCTGCACAGTTCTGTGAAATTAAACACATTCACAATAGAGGCATTTTATTAGAACATGATGTTATTTTCATCAAATGAACTGATCCAATGTTACCAGGACACACTTTTAAGAGGTTCCTCAGCTTTGTCCTGATGCAGGGGCTTAATCTCTGTGCCCTCGCATCTTGGCACTTACTGCTTAAAATTTGAGAAGAGTTTGTTGCCACTTCTTTGGGAGTGAAAGCAGCTAAAGGTGAACTGGCTCTGGCACTTTTTCCATACCAAATACATTCAAGACTCGATCCAAGCCAAACTCACAGGCCTGCCCTAGGGCAGACAGTGGTTCAAGGAGTGAACGTGAATTTGTAAATCCAAGAGACCAGATTTCCTTTGAAAGAAAGAGCCTTGTACAAGTAATCCAGTTTACACTGCCTTCAGCCAATGCTCGTTTTGCAGATGAAGACAAAAACGTAGCTTTGGATATTATCCAGAGCATGTGCTGCGTGGCCCTGCAAATGGAGAAGCCTGCCTAGCCCAAAAAGGGAAGAGCCAGGATGGATTTGGAACCTCCGTCACTTGGCCTTCAAGGGGCTGCTCAGTTTTGCAGTAATTTTATGCTTCCTGTTGATCAGGCAAAGTGTAGGCAGACTGAAGCTTGTATAGAAGAAGAAAAAAAAAGGATTTTTCACAGAAGTCTCAATCTTTCTACTGAGATGTCCTTCAAAACAGTTTCTTTCCCTCAGACTGTCTTTTCCTGCCCCAGACGATGAAACCATCGTATTCTAGGAGAAGTAAGATTAGTGAGGCAACACAATATATTTTACTGGAACAACTTTATAGTTGAACAAACAGTTAGACAGACTTTCAGGCACAAAATGCCCTTCCTCAAGTCCAGGAAAGAAGAAGCTACAGACAAAGCTAAATACCAGTTTGAATAATTGCTTTTTTTTATCTTCATCCAATTAATGAACCAGATCATTTAAAATGGGAAGTGGGCAATAAACCTGCAGAGCAGAGAGAAGTTATGGGAAGTAATTACAGAGCAAGAAAAAAAAGAGTCGCTAGATTTCAACCTACTTATGTAAAGGACCATTCAAAAGGCAGGAGGATCATTATCAGCCACAGCAGAGGGAGCAGGTAACTTATGAGCCAGCAAATCTGTCTGTAGTAACCCCGGGGTTTTTGGTATCTAGTAACATTATGAATGGTTTTTTCCAGGCCAGTTTTCTGAAGGCAATGAGTAGGTTTTCTTTAAGGAAAAGGGCTGCAAAATGGCTATTTTGAGAAAAGCGTTCTCCCTTCTTCTGTGCGTGTTCATTTTTGATGCATTTCATTCTGGAGCACAGTGGCTGTTTAGTTTCCATCAAGGTATCTGGCAAGTTGGGCAAGGTATATCACAGGCTGAGACATGCATGTAGATTCTGACAGGTTTGCTGTAGTGAGTGTTGATCCCGGGCGATGGTGGAGATGTGTTGGTAAGTTCTGCGTTTGCCTTTTAGGTAAGATTTTATTCTGCTTGGAGTGATACAGATCACCAGTCTGGATATTTACAGAGCCAATGTTAATGTAAGAGTATTCATAGTTTCACAGTTAGTAGGGTCATAGGGTCGGAAGGGACCTGAGCAGACCATCAAGTCTGATCCCCTGCCACGGCAGGAAAGGATGCTGGGGTCAAACGACCCCAGCAAGGTTTCTATCTAGCCTCCTTCTGAAGACCCCCAAGGTAGGAGCCAGCACCACTTCTCTTGGAAGTTGGTTCCAGATCCTTGCCGCCCTGACAGTGAAGTAGCGCCTCCTGATATCTAGCTTGAATCTACTCTCCGTCAACTTGTGGCCGTTATTCCTTGATACTCCCAGTAGTGCTTGGGGGAAACAGGGACTCTCTCATTGCCTGCTGGTCTCCCTTGGCCAGTTTACAGACGGCCACCAGAACCCCTCTCAGCCTTCTCTTGTGGAGGCTAAACAGGTTCAGGTCCCATCACCTCTCCCCATAGGGCCTGCCCTGCTGCCCCCTGACCATGTGAGTGGCCTCCTCTGGACCCTCTCCATGCTGTCCACATCCCTCCTGGAGTGCAGGGCCCAGAACTGGATGCAGTACTCCTGCTGCAGCCTGACCAGTGCCGTATAGAGGGGGAGCATCACCTCCCTGGACCTGCTCGAGATGCATCTGCGGATGCAGGACAAGGTGCGGTTGGCCTTCCTGGTTGCATCCCCACACTGCTGGCCCATGTTCATCTTGGAGTCAATGATGACTCCAAGATCCTTTTCTGCCTCTGCCCTGATGAGAAGGGAGTTTCCCAGCCTGTAGGTATGGTGCTGGTTCTTCCTCCCCAGGTGCAGCACCTTGCACTTGTCAGTGTTGAATCCCATCCTATTCTCATCCGTCCACCCCTGCAACCTGTCCAGATCCAATTGCAACCTGTCCCTCTCTTCTAGCATGCCCACTCCAGAGACTGTATTCTTATTCTGGAAGGTTTTCAATAACTGATATCCAGAAAAGATAGAAAGTTCTCATGGCCCTGTTAAGGAGCTCCATTTTACCCAAAATGCCTGAATCCTGAACTAAGTGATCCCATTCATTAACCAACTGAGGTTAAAATTTCAGAATTCTGAAATTCACTTTCAGAAACTTTTTTACAAAGGGATATGCAGACAAGCCTTGAAAGCCTGAGACTACCTGACATCCATGCTTCTCACCTTTGGCATTATTCTGGTTGTCCACTTTCAGTACCTTTTCTTTGACAGTAGCCAGTACCAGATGCACTGGAAGAAGGAACCAGAAATCCTGCAGCAGGCATAGATGAGAACAGAAAGTCTCATCTCCACAGGTTTAAGGCAATTTCCAGCATGAGAAAGCATGAGGTTTTTACAGTTATTCGTACTCTCTCTGCTCTTTTTCTGATCTTACTTATAACAATTTAGGATGGTCTCCTATTCCAGTACGTATCTAATACCCCCTTGCAACAACCAGTTTCACTCGCTGGGTTCCACTGAATGAAAACATTTCTTCCTCATTTCTTGTAAGAAAGAAAAAACAGGAGCTCCAGATGCATCTTCTCTAGATTTTTAGTTGTTTTCAATATGCTAATCTTATGTCCCCTCACACTGAGATACCTCCTTTAAAATGTGTACTTACTAAATAAAGTGTCAGGATCTTCATCAGTTACAGTCACTCCAATATGACCAGAGCTGGCCACCTTGCTGGTGGAGAGGATAAAACGATTCAAGAGAAGAGGGTCACATACTACTACAAGCTTGAATGGCACATGCCAATGCTTGAAAGGATCTCAAAGTAACCTAGGTGAAAATCACTGCTGTAGGGTTATAGCTGGCCGGGAAAAAGAAAAATCTTGGATGTCAATGATCACCTAAGAAATTCTATTACAGCAAAACCCATTAGTCCACACTGTTCCATACATAGCAGCAGCAATAAACACCTGAATAACCACACATAGTGTTTATGAAATTACCATCATCTCTTCCTGTTGATCTATTCCATGGTGCAAATACTAAACAGTTCTAAGTGGCATAACAGCCACTACAAAAATTTAAACTATTACGAATCAATGCAGGCATTAAAATTATATACTACACTACTTTACCCAGCAATCCTTTTATGATCTATTCTTCTAATATGAGTAGTTCTGCTATCTTCTTCCTGTTGTAAATTGTAAAATGTCCTTCAATATTACAACATAGTAACACAGCCACACACATCTAAGTAGTTCCAAAGTCCCAGGATTCACTGCATTTAATTAAGTGTTCATCCTGCCACAAACTATTCAAACATTGTTCTGGAATCCAGTGAAGCATAAAATCAAATACTAAACCATTTCCAATAGATTTGAAAAGCTCCAAGTTAAATAGAAGAAAGAATATGCAGTTATGGTTTTAAATCAATTTCTTTCCATAAGTAACCCCCTTGTAAATTATTCCAGAGATAAGAGAACAACAATGATCATACATGTCCATGCCCAAGAAATGCCTCCTGTAAGTGGGTTGGTGAGCCTGTTGCCTTACAGGCTGGGTTTGCTCCCTAGAGCAGCTTCTCAGTCTGACCTTTCAATACAAAAACATAGGAAAACAAACCAGAAACCAGAAGCCTTTAGCTCTTTAGTTCTGGCCCAGTACAAGTGTGGCCCCTTCCTAACAGTAGACTTGTATGGATTCCAGTTCATCTGAAAGTTACTCCTTTACTCATTTCTATTCTCTCTGCCCTCTCCTCAGGGAGTTTTAAGCTACTAGTGGGATTTCCCCTTGTTATCTAAATGTCCTCAGCAGGGCCTTTTCAACCAGGCTGCCTGTTACACCCCCAAATTTATTTGTGTTTAAAATAAATAAATAAATAAAAATGGTGTTTTCATGAGTGCATGACAATCTGAAACACATTTGCAACGTTCTGTAAAAAGTCAACATTTACTTTAAAATATTCAATATGCTTTTTCAATCTTCCTGAAGTGAGCACTTCAGTGCCCAGATATATACCAGAGCACTTGTTTCCTTTGTTTTGTTACAGTCAAGTTACAAACCCCCAGAAAGAACAGACAGAAAATGGAAACACTGGAAGAACCATATCTAAGATGCAAACAATTAAGCTAATCATAATCATACTAGTATGCAAGACATTATTAACATACAAGAGCGCCAGGATTACTTATGGTAGTATAAGAGTGATGCTGTAGCCATGATGGTCCAGGAAATGTGAGAGAAGGCTATTTTGGGGGGTGAATGCTTTCACTGGACCTGCTGCATGATTGAGAGAGATTTCAGATAAGCTTGTGAGCACACTGTACTCTTTCTTCAGGCTGATAAAGAAACAGATGCAGCTTGAGCCTATTTATGTCGTGCATATATTTCATTTTAAAGTGAGAATTAGCAGTATTGTACATCCATAATTTTCTGTTCTTTAAAGATTAAATTTCATTTTGAACAACCCATCTGGTGCCAGACAGTCTGGTGTTCCTAAAACAAAGTCCTAAGACACTTATAACAGTAATTCATATTTCAGTTTCCAGAATTTTGGCATTCCCAGAGCTGAGGAGGTAACATATTCACTTGGAAGTCTTTAACTGAGTTTAGGATTTGGCATTCTCTCACTACAATTTAATATTCACTCTGTGGCCACAATGTGCTACATATTATATAATACAAAGGAAGTGTTTTTAATTTTAAAAACAGTCTTTTCACAAGCAAATCCAATGCACAAGCCAAATGATGACCTAAAAGCCTGGGACATTTAAAATTCTCTCTGGTGACTGAGATGCATTATCCATGCAATCTCTGGAAATAGAAATAAAGTTAAGTAAAGCTAGGTCTTCCAAAGTACATTACAAATTTAACCTTGTCAATTCAGGGGAGTCTAGGGATAATTTTAATCTACCTCTTTTCCAGTTCTGTATTTTTTTCTTTCCATCTACTTTGCCAAATACTATGTTTAAAAGAAAGAAAGGAATAGTGGGAAGAAAAAGGGATTGTATCATAAGCAATCTTGACTATAGCTCTTCAAACATTTCCAAGGGAATGCTTTTCAGTAGGAAAATGCTCATCAGATGGAAGTGAAAATTTCTGCAGGAAGTCATCACTCTACTGAATATTTCAACCACATAAGACATCATATTGTCCAACCATTAACCCGCTTTCCAGCCCAGGGTCATGTCCTTAGGCAGCTGACTCCTCGGGTCGCCTGCTCCATGCAGTGCTGGATAACAGCCAGTGAAAAGGCACCTGTGTAATGCACTATTTCCTCAGTTCCTGGGAGAGCAGCTTCCCTGGACAGCCTGACCCCACAGGCAGCCACTGTTCCAGAGAGGAAGGAAAAATGAGCTTCCCCTCAATAAGATTTTTCTGACACACCTCCCCTCCGCCTGCTGCTCCTCTCCAGCTCCAAAAAAGCTGTTGGGTTTTATCCCAATTCAGAATCCCGCCCCTGCAGAAAACTGAAGTTTTCAACAGGAAGCAAATTCCCTTTTCTGGCCAGTTCTAATCATGACAAAGTGCTCACATAACTGAATAGAAAGGTCTAGGATCCAACCACTTGCAATGTTATTTTCAAAATAAATAACAAAAATCTTCTCAGACTCACCAATCCAGCAGTCAGAGAGGGGGCAGACTGTCCGAGGGACTGGTTCCTCATACGGACCAGGTTTGAGGTATCTCCGGACGGCTGCCATACCGACTGTCCCACTCCACTGTGCACACTGTTTGATAAAGGAAGCAGCTGCTTTCCTTTAAAAGCAAGACAAATCACTAGGTCAGTTTTAACCAGCTTACCTATTGATTTACAGGTACATTGCATATTGCTAAACACAAATAACTGCTTAAATACACTTTAGGATTTTTTTCGGGTTAGGACATTGTAGTCTTTGAAAACGTCCCACCCCTAGTATCACACTAGATTACTGGACGTACAAGTGGTTACCCATTACTGTCTTCACACTATGGCAATGGGAAAATCTGAACCAGCATAAAAGTGATTTGTACCATTTTAGTTTCTACATTGTTCTCAACATGAAAGTACACTCACCTGCCAAGGTGCTGTGCACTGCTGAAGGGGGAGTGTTCCAAGTTTTAAAAACTCTTTCAACTGAAATTTCAGAATTTCATAAAAACACAATCATCATTTAATTTTAAAAAGATAATTCTGATCTAACTGTCCTGCCTGTGTAGGCATTCCTGTTTCTGCCTTCATTGCGATATCCATCGTGACTTCACAGAAATGTAGCCAGCATATACTGAATGTTCAAAGCTATATTCTATTCATATTAAAAATGATTGCTTGCAATCCATGTAGAGTGAAACCAACTGTTGCCTCACTTCTGTACCATCTTGGACACAAAAAGCACATTTCCATTTCACAACTCGGATATTTTTATTTGACTGATCATTATGAGGAAGGAAGAGTCTCCTACGGCTGAAACAAACCTATTACATGCTTGACTCAGTAAATCTGAATTTACAGAACACTGGGAATGATCCTCATGGAATTTCCCACATGGTGCTTTAAGTGAGAATAGTTTTTTAAGGGAAAGAATTGTTCTCCTTTTTAATATAGAGATTAGGGCCTTGAAAGCATCCCAATTCAGGTTTCACCAGGACTAAAAGGGTTAGCTAGGTCACTACTGAGTAAATTTAACCCTTATGCAGCAAATGTCTCAGAAAAGATGTAGTCTCGAATTCAAGTTTACTATTTAACTAGGCATTGCACTGTTCAAAAGACTGAAATGTACCCCCGCAAACTCTACCTATATCCTACTACTGTTGTGTCTAATACTATAGACATACATTCCCCACAGTGGGATTTGCAAAACTCTCTCAAGTATCTCGCTCAGTTTTACAAAAACTACCGGCTCCATTCCTTTTTGCTTTCATTGCAGGTCACTGCACTACCAGGCAGTTTTCATATTTGCTCACACAGCATGTCCTAGAATATAACACGCACTTTGTATTTGAAAGGCAAAATAGAAAGATCTTTCTTTATAGTAAGTAACTGAATAGCAGCAGCTAGAGATCTGAGCATGCTCACTGTCTACTCTCTGCACGTCACATGAAGATTTTACTTCTACTTTTGCCCAGTATCTAGCAAAAAAAGCTCTTACCATATTTCTCACATATAATGTGCAGTCAAATATCCAGGAGGTGTTTTGTTGTGGGGGGAGTACGTGTTATATGCAAAAAAATATAGTACATGGAATTTTATGTTCATAGAGTCATAGACTCAACGAGTCGGAAGGGACCTAGACAGATCATCTAGTCCGACCCCTGCCATGGGCAGGAAGGAGCACTGGGGGTGGCAGGGGTCATAAGACCCCAACCAGGTGCCTGTCCCGTCTCCTCTTGGTGCTCTCACCCTCCCTGGAGATCTTCACCTCTCTGGGAAGCCTATTCCAGGCTCTGGCCACCCTCACAGTGAAGTAGTTCTTCTTAATATCTAACCTAAACCTATCCTCCCTCGGCTTGTGGCCATTGTTCCTAGTGACTCCAAGGGGGGCCCTGGGGAACAGACTTTCCCGGAGTCCCTGCTGCTGGCCCCTGATAAGGTTGCTCATTATTTTTATTTACAATTAGAAGGCTTTACTGTAAGAATATATTTTGAACCTTTACAATAAGTCTCAGTCAGTGAAAATTTAGCTTTCAAAGAAATGTTTATTAGAAAACCTGTACACTAATTAATACTAATTTTCAAAGAATATTAAAGGAATACATAAAGCATCTCACCTTTCAACCAGTTACATTTTTGATCTATGGGATGGCATTATTTAATTTAGCTTTCAGAACTTAATTTTCCAGTAATAGTTGAATTTTTCCTTTTTTGACATAGACAGTTTGAGTGCTACGTCCACCCCCACTGTTCACATTCCAAGAATCCCAAGACTGCTATGTGCGCACTCTCTGATGTCTACTACTCTTATGCATAGTACACTTAACATTCCTAAATTTTTATCACAAATAGCAAAAAACATAAGTATCTAACTTGAAGAAGCAACATGTACAATACAATTATACCATTTTAAATTTTCTTCAACTGTAATCTCAAAACCTCATAAAGGATACTGTATTTTCTCACGTATAACACATCTCCAAATACAGCACTCACTCTATTTTTGGAAGGGCCCAAAAAAGGGAGTGGGGGGCAACTTACCAGAGAGTGTGGGTAAGCACCAGAGGTCTGGGACCTCCAGGGCTGGGACCACAGGGCCCAGTCCATCATGCCTTCAGCAGGACCCAATCTGACAAACTGGCAGCGAAGCTACATGCTGGGCCCAACCCTGCATGCTAGCTCCAGAACTGCAGGATGACTTTGGAGCCATGTGCTGGGTCCAGGGCTGAGGAGGACTGAGAAAAATGGGCATTACCTTATATTTTATTCTAAGGGGCTGTACTAACCTATACTTGTGGTAGGTTCCTTTCAGCATGTTTCCTGAACATAAGCCATGTGTTTTATAGTCATGTTCAGTGTTAGCTGCATTTAATCAACTTCATAGCTGGTTTCCATCACTGAGCACATGCTGCTTCTGGCAGCAGTTTAATGATAGACAGTGTATTTAATAAGGTTTCCTTGGATGCACATATAAAATAAGAACATTTTTTTCCCCATGCCCCTTCACCCCAACAGACTTGCCAGCTGGGCATATCGAAGCCCCCGTGGTGAGGGAGGGAGGAGGGCAAGGGCTGGGGCTGGAGCGGGGCACAGGACAGAGCCGTGAGCACCTCATCCAGGGTCATGGCTCCCGCTGCTTCTTAGGGGAAGGCATGGGGAGGTACATGCCTCCCCCACCCCAGATCTGTGTGCAGAGTGAGGACAGGCTGGGGCTGGAGGCATGTGCCCCCCCCCTCCCTCCCCTAGAGGTGTGCACAGTGGCAGAAGCTGTTCCCCCACCACACCCCCTGAATGAGCTGCTCAGGGCTTCATCCCCCACCCTGCATCACCCTGGTGGGGCAGTGCCTGTACCTGCCTTAGCCCCAGCCCCACTCCCTTTCTTACCACAGGGCCTCTATCTGTACCCCCCCCTCCTTCACCCCAACAAATTTACCAGCTGGACGCTGCTCTCCAAGCTGCTGGCCTGGCCATGTGTAGGCTACAGCTGTACGCATGCACGTGGCATTTATCAGTGACATTATCAGCCACATCAGACAAAAAAAGCAGATTGCTGATAACGTCAATTTTCCTTTTATCAGTTCTGATACAATATGGACCAATGTAATGATACACCTCTATTAAAAATACATGTCCCACTGTCCTGCTATTCTTATATATCAAAGCTGCCCAGGGAAGTTGTAGAATCGCCTTCATTGGACATTTTCAGGAAGATATTAGATAAGCATGTGTCTGGGATGGTTTAGGCATGTGATTCTCAAACAGGGAGCCACAAGATTCTTTTAAGGGTGCTGTGGGGTCCCATATTATATTAGCACTGTTAGGTGTACAGACACTGACACATGATTCACAATACAACCCAGAAATTTCAAATAGGAATCTAGTGTCAAAAGCATTCTGACCTGATGTACTCTCAGTTCTGTGCAACAGAATACTTGCTCAATCACTTTTCCATAATCAAGAAATGAGCGAAAGCGAAGAGCTGGGATTTTCCAAGGGATGACTTGAGTCTAAAAGGTTAAGAACCCTTGGTTTAGGCACAGCAAAACCTACTTCTGTGCAGGGGCATGGACCACAAGACCCTAGTATTTCCTTCCAAATTTACGCCATCAAGTAGAAAATCAGCAATTGATTCCACAGTATCACAGGAAGAAAAATACAATAGAATTGTTCAACCTATGACTGCTCTTGCTCTGATAATATCAAGCATTTGGTATTGAATGAATCATATACATTGCTCACCAGACAAAGAACTGGCCAAGCTACCCCTCCGTAGTTTGCAGTCATCTTGACTTAGCTGACGATGGAGTTTAGTTTTCCCAGTAGATGAAAAGATATCAGGGTTACTGAGCTTCCTGCACCGCAGGGGAGGGGGTTCTATTACCACATCCTGGAGGAAAGAGAGAAGAGAGACAACAATTTGTAAGAATCACCTAAAAACAGACAAATGCCTGGACACTAATGACCTCAGTTTATAAATGGTCTTGATGCCTGCCTGTTCTTACTACGCAAGTTAAAGACAAGCTGCCATTGATTGTTGACTTTGCAAGCTACCACGTATTGCCACAGAGTCCAGCATGAGACCCTACAGTCCTATTAGGGATTCACTGGCATTATAATACATAATAAGAGGAGTCAGAAAGAAAATTTCTCCCAAGCATGTAAGTAATGTCCATTAGTAGCTTCTCACTTTCCTCTAGAAATTCTGAATATGTGAAGAGGAAGAAAGAATGATTTAGGATAATGTACATATTTAAATGAAATCAGTGTCCTGAAAAGGCAGAATACATTTTATCAATTCACATGAAAGGAAACATGCCAATACCAAAACGGAAACAAAAATATAGCAAAAACCCTGTGAATAAAATCATTTACACTCAACTGGTTATTTTTATACTTATTGCACTGAAAAAGCTATATCCTTGGCCTGAACTCAGGATCATCAGATCATCTTTATAGAATGTCTTGGGTCCTACCATCAAAAAAACCCCAAAGATGTGTCCTTGTCTCTCACACACAAATTATTCACACCAGGGAAAAAATATTCAAATCAGAATTGGGCCAGGCAAAAGAACAATGATGGTTATAGTTATTCTATTTTCACTACAACATGTAAAGATTTTAGATCTGTTACAAATCAGTATTAGGTCAATTAATATTTTGCAATAATTTCCAAGACTGTTATATTGCAGAGCTTTAAACCAGTTGTTTTCAACCTATGGTCCGTGGACCCCTGGGAGTCTGCAAACTGTGTCTTAAGGGGTCTGCAAAAGATGATTAGGATAAATCAAATCCATGTGAATAATCACACTTACAATTTGAAGTGTTCAAAATTTTTTTAGGGGTCCGCAAATGAAAAAAGGTTGAAAAGCACTGATTTAAAAGATGCTGCGACACTTTTTATAAGTCTTCGCTATAGTCTTTGGCCAAGTTCCCCCTCCTCTACTGTCAGGTAAAATACTGTGCATGTATTATGGAACTGCCTGAACACAGTTCTGTGCAGCCACGCACCCCAAGCTGTGCCATTCAGCAGTGCTAAGGGAGTACAGCTGTGCACTACTAACAGCACATACTTCCCGTGGCAGTGAGAAGTTATATCTGCTTGGAAAAAATGCTTGCTGAGCACCCTGTGATGGCTGAACCAGGTGTTTCCTGTTACTTATCCATGTATCGCAAAATGTGTTACAGCTAAGAAGTTTAGTTAAAGTTTAAAATAAACTGTTTTGAGGCCTTGTGAGCGAAGGCGCAGCTGAAATTAATCATATAAGGAAAACACAAAGGCTTGTACTGCTATTGGTTAGTCACATAACGAAAGTTTGCAGCATAAAGATTGTGTGTGGCTGTGAGCCAACAGCATAGCTCAAAGGTTATAAATTTGCTAGCACATCCAGGAATCGACAGAAGGGACACGCAGCGTAGTAGAAGCAGCTGTCACTGTAAGGAGGAGCTGCTGACCTGGATTCGGCGGGCCGGTAGCTCTTGAGGAGCCCAAACACTGAATACCAGGGTCCTTTCTGGTACCCCCTTGGACAGCGCAGGTCGGAGACGCCCGACTTCACTGAATTTTGAGAGGCTTGTTGTATACCAGACATCAAAGGAGACTGCCAATAAGTTGCCGACTTGGAATTTTATTGTCTGTCATTGTTTTCTTGTTACACTAGGTGTAGTTGTGTCTTTGTAAGATCGATAAACCTTTCTTACCTTTTACTCCCAACCACTCTCTCAATCCCAAACCCTCACGCTGGTGGCTGGGACAAAAATTGGCATCCCGAACAGGATTGAGAGACTATGGTCTGGAGAGAAAAGTCAGAATGGAGGGAGTTGGGTGAGCCCCTTTGGTGGCTCTGCTTAAGGAGGTGACAGGGAGGGAGAATCCCTGGTGGGATAAGGATAGATTGAGATCTGCCTGGAGTGACCTGGAAACCATACCCAATCAGTGGGGTAGGTTTACTGCTGCCGCACGGGGTAAACCCAAGCAGGGGTACCTGTCATGACTGCTCGCCACATGCCTGTAGTTAGGGGCAGAAGAGAATGCCCACCTCCGGAAACAGGTCACCCACTTGAGTAAGGAGCTGGAGGACATAAGGGATTCCAACAGTGTGGCATGTGAGGCTGCGCAAGCTGCCCATAGTTACCTGGAGGTTTTAGAACAAAGAGAAGGAAAGATTATGATCGTGCGCGTGGCCACTTCCTTTTGGAGAAAGGCGCAGTTGGCGCAGGCTGTAGAGCCCCCCCCTTCGAGAAGGTACAACAGTACTTGCATGGCGAAAAACCGGAAGCTGAGCTCTGGGAAGATCACAGGGAGGGGACGGATGAGGGGAAGGAGACCGATGATGAGCCTTGTGCTGAACTGCACCGTATGTCCCCAGCTGGAGGGAGGAGCCCGGCCAAACATTTCCAGTAGTAGTAACTAGTACAGGGCCACAAGGGAGAAACCCCCGAACAAATATACGCTCCTTTACCCGCACAGAGATTTGAGATATACATGAGCAGCATAAGTCTAAGCTGGGGGAGCCAGTAATAGACTGGCTAGTTCTAATGTATAGCGAAGGGGCCTCTGCATTATCAGTAAGCCGTGCGGAGATGGCCCAGTGGTGAAAATTTTACTTTCTTTTCTGCCGCGCTACAGGTGACCGCTGCTAGTTATGGTAATATGGAAGAACTTAACCCCACCCCTACGGTGTGAGCCAATTTGGAAGAGGATGTCCGCTGCTTGCATCAGTTAGCGCTGACTGAAATCATTCATGAAGGGGCTTGGACTCGCACACTAGATGAGGAAGCCGTGACAGCACTGGTGTGGAGGAGGTTTTGCTGGCGAGCACCAATGGAGTGCACCTCAGCCCTGTTGACCTTGGAGCCAGAGGCGCTGGGCAACCCAGTAAGAGATGCAATCCGGCGATTAGTGCAGCTCCTGCCCATCTTGCAGAAGATGGGATTTGCCAAACCAACGAAGACCACCAAGGCCATGGTGGTGGCCCCAAGGAAGGACAAACCCCCTGACACCCCCCCCCCAAATTGTTGGGGAAAGCCAGAGAAGACTGGCCCAAGGCTCCATGAATAAAGATGTGGAAAGACTTGTTGGCTGCCGGTTTCAATAAGACACAGATCAATGGACTGTCGACCAATGTCCTGTGAGGGCTGTGGGTTGTAGCAAAGGGGCAAGCCCAAATGTGGAACCTTCTGCGCTGCTGACAGTGTCACTAGGTGGGGTTTCTGCCCCAAGGGTGGAACTGTTGACATTTTCCCAGGCACATACAGAGCTACCACCACTTACCTCCTCTAATCGCCTGGCCTAGGAAGTCTAGCCGGCTTGACCTCCAAGGGAAGGGGTCATCATGGGGGCGGTAGCGGGCTGGGGACCAGCATCTACTATTGGCTCCTTAATTTGAATACCCGTGCAGATTCAATTATGTAAAAGTGAGAAGTCAATCGATATGCTATTAGACATGGGTGCCCAGATTTGTATTTTAGATTCCACAGATTGCAAGGGGGAGAAAGGAACCCCGTATGAAGTAATTGGGGTTGGAGGCACTAGATGACCAGGACATCTAGTCCGAGCAACCTTCGCATTACCTAATGGCTCTAAGGTAATGGCGGCAGCAGTAATACTTAAAGGGGGACCAAGCTTGCTGGGACTAAATGTACTAAGAGGACAGCAGTTTGCCCTTGAGCAAGAGAATTGGCAGTTTGGGTGCGCAATGCCTTACCAGGAACCAAAAGAAATGGCTATAACAACCGTAACTCGATGTAGCATGACCCCATTAATTCTGCCTCCCATGAAAGGAGTACACTGGCCCCAGTACTGAACTAAGCCTGAGGCCACACAACCTATCCAATGTATTATAAACCAGCAGTTAGAAGACAGAACTATTATCCAAACCCACTCTCCATATAACAATCCAGTGTGGCCAGTGTGTAAGCCAAACGGGGGGTGGCTGCTGACTATTGACTTTTGAGCTTTGAATGCTAATGCTGACCCCCTGACGGCTGATGTCCCGTCTCTACCAGCCTTAATGGAAGACATCCAGTGTTATGGGCCTGCGTGGATGGGATCCGACGATATTAAGGACATGTTTTTTACTATTCCCACCCACGAAACTATTGGCCAGTGTTTGCTTTCACATGGATAGGGCAGCCATAAACTTACACCGTGTTGCCACAGGTGTAGATACACAGCCCCACCCTGGCTCATGGGTTCTAGCTACAGTAGTTCATGAGGTCCAAGAAGAGTGCCCCAACGTACACATGTGGCAGTATATAGATGACACAATGGCGGACAGTCAAGACAAAGAGGCTGCCATCAAGGCAGCGCTGGATGCACTGCCATCCAGCACAGGGTGTCAAGGGCCAACAGCAAGGCGGTAGCCCTAGACTTCAAGAGGGCCAACTTCAATGAGTTGAGATTAGTGGGAGAGGCGCTGGGGTTCTCAAGGGCAGGGGAACTCAGTGCCCAAGATGAGTGGTCGTTCCTTAAGGAGACGATACTCAGGGCCCAAGAGGTGACCATCCCAACAAAAAGCAAGGGGGGACAGGTGTGCCTGAAAGCCCCCCTGGCTCACCAAGGGCGTTCGGGAATGCCTGATTGCCAAAAAGGCAGCGTACACCCGGTGGAAGGGGGGTGCCATCTCCAAAGAGGAGTATACCTCCTCTCCTTGGGCCTGTAGGGGGGTTGTCAGGAAAGCTAAGGCGGACATAGAGCTAGGACTTGCGTCCAAAATCAAAGATAATAAAAAAGTCCTTTTTCAAATATATAGGGAGGATGAAGAAAGCACCAGGAAACGTGGGGCCCCTGCAAGATCCTCTGGGCAATCTGGTGGTTGCGCCAGAGGAGAAAGCAGACCTCTTTAACCAATTTTTCACCTCTGTTTTCTTGGGCGGGGACCAGGACTTCCCCAAGACGGACTCAAGGGGAACGCCTCCAGACCTCAGGTTGGGGAGGACCGGGTTAGAGAGCTTCTGGAGGGGCTGGACATGCTCAAGTCAGCGGGTCCAGATGCTCTCCACCCCAGGGCAATGAGGGACCTAGCAGCGGTTATTGCAGGGCCCTTGGCACGGCTTTATGAGCACTCGTGGTGCTCAGGCCAGGTGCCAAATGATTGGAAGTTAGCCAACGTGGTCCCCATCTTTAAAAAAGGGAGGAGGGAGGACCCAGGCAACTATAAGCCCATCAGTCTTACCTCAATCCTAGGGAAACTCTTTGAGAAGATCATCATGGAGCACATCTGCAATGGGATGGCTTCAGGGATGATGCTCAAGGGCAACTACACGGTTTCATTAGGGGCAGGTCATGTCAGACCAACCTGACTGCCTTTTATGATCAGGTCACAAAAGCCTTGGATGCAGGTGTTGCCGTGGACGTAGTCTTTCTGGACTTCAGCAAGGCCGTTGATGCCGTCTCCCACCCCATCCTCATTAAAAAATTGGGCGACTGTGGCATTGATGCCTACACAGTCAGATGGACTGCAGATTGGCTCAAGGGTCGTACTCAGAGGGTGGTGGTGCACGGGTCACATTCGACCTGGGGAGAAGTGGGCAGCAAAGTCCCCCAGGGCACGGTCCTTGGGCCCGCGCTGTTCAATCTCTTCATCGGCGATTTGGACAACGGGGTGAAAAGCAACCTGTTTAAATTTGCTGATGATACCAAAACTTGGGGTGAGGTGAGCACGCTAGTAGGGAGGGAAAGACTGCAGCAAGACCTGGATAGGTTGCAGGGGTGGGCTAGCAAAAACAAGATACGCTTCAACACTGACAAGTGCAGGGGGCTGCACGTGGGCAGTAGTAACCAGCAGCACACTTATAAGATGGGAAACTCCCTTCTTGAGAGCATGGAGGCAGAAAGGGATCTTGGAGTCATGACTGACTCCAAGATGAACATGGGCCGCCAATGCGAGGTCACGGTTGGAAGGGCTAACCGCACCTTGTCATGCATCCACAGGTGCATCTCTAGCAGGGCCAAGGAGGTGATCCTCCCCCTCTATGCAACACTGGTCAGGCCACAGCTGGAGTACTGTGTCCAGTTCTGGGCACCCCACTTCAGGAGGGACGTGGACAACATGGAGAGGGTCCAGAGGAGGGCCATTCGCATGATCCGGGGACTACAGGGCAGACCCTACAATGAGAGACTGCGGGACCTGAACCTGTTCAGCCTTCACAAGAGAAGGCTGAGGGGGGACCTGGTGACTGTCTACAAACTCACTAGGGGGGACCAGAAGCATTTTGGAGAGACCTTGTTTCCCCTCGTGCCCCCTGGTATAACAAGGAATAACGGCCACAAGTTGTTGGAGAGTAGGTTTAGATTAGACATCCGCAAGAACTACTTCACAGTTAGGTCGGCTAGGATCTGGAACCAACCTCCAAGGGAAGTGGTGCTGGCTCCTACCCTGGGGGTCTTTAAGAGGAAGCTTGATGCCTACCTAGCTGGGATCATTTGAGCCCAGTTTTTTCTCCTGTCCTGGCAGGGGGTCAGACTTGAAGATCTACAAGTTCCCTTCCAACCCCACTTCTATGATTCTATGTTCCTAGGGAAGAACTCTACACGTGGTAAGACAACCAACCACATTTTCCCACATACAGCACAGCACTGTATATAATACACACTTTGTTTTTGAAAGGCAGCATGAAGAAAAAATAAATCTTCCTTGTGGTAACTAAACAGTAGCAGCCAGGTGGCCAAGCCTGCCAACAGTCCTATGTGCCTGATGAAGCCCACAGACCAACCTGGCACACAAGGCCATGTTATCCGGGCAGAAGGATTCCTAACAATCTGGATATCTGGCAGTGGAGGACCAGAGCCAATTACCATACTGCCGGAGCTGCAGCAATTAACCCTGTCAATGCTCTCCTACCACCAAATTTCCAAATCCATGGGGATCTGTATTTCTCACATGTAATGCACACCCAAATTTCAACAGGCTGGCTTTGGGGGACAAGGTTCGGGTTATATATGAGAAGACACAGTATATTTTTTCTTTTAAAAAAAACCACTGTATTGTATGTAAAAGTTCCTGTCAAATAATCTTGTCTTACAGAAATCTCCTTCAGGTTTTTGAAAGGAGAAAAACAAGCTTACATGTGAAGAATTCCATCAGCAGTCAAACCATTTAAAATTCTTTAAAGAGTAGCATGAATATGTATTTTTTTAACAGATATCAACAGCTTCCAGTCAACACTCAAAAGGGTCACACATTTAATATGCCCTCCTATTCTGCTAAATGTGTTCCCCCAAAACCTGCAGAGAACATTGTACATTGAAAGGGAGTAGAACAGGAGTAGGGACACCAGGGAATTATTTATAGAAATAAAGTGTGCTCTGGAGAACAGTCAGACAGACAGCTATTCATATATTCACACCTTCACCAGAGGTTGCTCCCACCTTCCCTTCTCTGCCCCTGCCACCTCTTCAAGTTCTTCTTGCTAACACAAGATTTTTTTTTCTAGTTCAGGCAAGATAAACTAATCACATCAGCTAGCATCTACAGAAAGTCACAGAATCATAGAAAATTAGCACTGAAAGGGACCTAGGGGGCCTAGTGCAACCCCTGTTCAAAGCAGGATCAACCTCAAACATAGTATCCCAGCTGAACTGTTCAAATGGGCCATATTTAACCAACAGTGTCTCTAAAGCAGGGGTGTCCAACCTTTTTGAATGTGGGGCCGGATCTCAAACTTTTTATCACCGAATGGGCCGCCAAGCCATATTCAAAGACCTCACAGAAAGTGGTATCACACCAGGAAGTGATGTCACGTGACCTTTGACACCAATGAAGTTGCAGCAAGTGACAATGAAAGGGTCTGGAAATGTGGTTTAAAATCCAAAATAAAAACAATATAAAAGCAAGAATGAAATAATACCAAGCACTTGACTAAAATAAACACTTTCGCTTCTACTCACTTCTCAATGAATGAAAGAAGCATAATGCAAGCTGACAGATCAAATATGGAAAAGCTATCAGCCAGAGTGGAAACTAATCAAAGCAACAAAATATGGGCATTTTTGAGAATAATCTTCAAGAAGATTTACTATTATTGAATTAATAACTTGTTAGTAACACATCTTTAACAAGTAGTAACAAGTTGAAACCCCATCCCACACAACGAGAAACAAAAGCAAACACAATCCAAACACTGGACAGTATTTTACAGACCTGGTGCCCCGCCGGCCTGGTGCCATGCCTGAGTTGACATGGTGCTGCATGAGCCACTTGGCTACAACCAGGATGACCTGGTGTTGGAGAAGCTGCGGGACCAAGCCGGGGTTGACCTGGGGCCCGCCTGGCCTGCCGGTGCCATGCCCCGGTTGACATGGTGCTACAGGACCTGCCCGGGCAGAACCGGGTCAGCACCTGCCAGGAAAAGCAGCACGGAGCTGCAGCCGGCTTCCCATGGGCTGCTGGGGACGGGAGCAGCCTGGCTGGGTCTGCACTGGCCAGCAGAAGCGGTGGTGGAGCTGTGCGCCGCTCAGGACTGACCGGTGCAGGCTCATCCCATACACCAGTGTCGCCTCAATTATCCTCTTATCGAAACTATGAAACTATGAAACCACCCAGTGGCAAAGTTCTCCCACGAAGGCTCCATCCTGTGCCTGCCCCGAGCCTGCAGCACTGGCTGCGGCTGTCTGGGCAGGCACCGGCTCCTCGGCGAGGGCAGGGCCACTCAGCAGCTGCAGCCAGTGCCGCCCCCAGCCAGGGACGGGTCCGGCCCCACGAGGGACCCGAGCAGGCCGCACCACACTGACGTGGTACGTGTGGGAAACCTTGTCCCTTCCCCAGCCCTTTGGAAGCTGCTGAGGGGCCGGGGGAGGGACAAGGGGTGGGAACAAAAGTAAACCTTGTTTACTTTCGTTTCCTGTCGCAGCACCACGGGCCACAGAAAATGCCTCAGCAGGCCACATGGCAGCCCACGGGCCACAGGTTGGACAAGCCTGCTTTAAAGCATATATTCAAAGAGACATTTTTACAGAAGTGTTCATATGTATACAAAATTCTTATTTCTTAACCCACATGGAATATTTTCCATGGGCACTTTTCACTAAACAACCACTGAAACTTGTTCTAAAGCTTACACGACTGTTGAAGGATTGTAAAGAGAAAGCTCTAAACTTGCTTAGTGGATTAGCAAACCAAGCAGAGAGCTCTGCAAGAGTTAAAAAAAATTAAAAGTTACATTTTTCTCTGCTCTTTAAATCAAGTCATTATGTTATGATCTCGTAATGAACATTTAATGACAATGTACTACAAAGATAACCTACTGCCTAATTAAAAAATCTCATGTACATATTGTGTCAGCCAAAATCCAGAGAAAGGAACTGATTTGTAACTGACAGAGTTACCTTTCAGAAGGCTGTCAATGCAAACGTTAACCAGGAATATTAATCATCTGTAGCTCACTCATGGAGCAAAGCAGGAGCTGCAACTTCAAGTAAAGACACCATTTTACAAAAAATAAAAAATATGAGAGTGAGAAAGCTCTTGTCCCACAGTGGGATATGTTATATGAAGGGGGCTGATAAGCCAGGCAAAGAAATTCTGAAGAAAATCATCATAACCTTTCATTTCTCTTCAACAATGAAGTGTCTCGACCAGGTGAATTCTGCAAAGCTTAGGCATCTAGACCAAAAATTAAAATTCTTGATATTTTTGTTCATTTGGGGAGGGGATTCTTTTCTTTTCTTTTCTTTCATGGAAGTAGGGAATTGAGTCTGGAAAACGAGACTGGCTTGGGAAGGGGAGGATGCTCTCATAGGTCAGAGGCAGGAAACAGGAAAGGGCGGGGTAGAGAGGACTGCTTTTGAATGAGGGGCAGACTTCCTTATTTTAATATTTTATTCTGGTTTTATAACTTATTTTGTCTTTCACTGCAAGTTTTATTTTGTCTTTTTTACACAGTGTGTTGTTAACTTGTACAACTCATTAGGAGGTTAGAGGCAGTTAACACAGCCAGGTTAAAAAAAGGGACTAGATAAATTAATGGGTAATAGGTTTATCAATAGTGATTAAACAACAAAGAAATGTGTCCTCTGGCCTCTCTAAATCAATGATGGTGGAAAAAATGAATAAGGGATAGATCACTCTAGATATACCTGGTTTAAAGCTTTTCCTTGAGAGCATCCACACCTGCCACTGTCACTAGGATAATCGGCTAAATGGACTATTGGTCTGACCCAGGATATTACTTCTTATGCTCTTAACCTATCCTGAACCTTTTTTGGAATGGGAAGCATATAAAATCTAATAAATAAATGAATAAATACAATTTTAAAACAGCAGAAAATTCAACTCTCAACCTAGAAGTGAATAAGGACATTTTCTTTTGTAACGGAGAAGAATAGGGCAGCCTGAAGAGCAAAGCTACCCCAGGAACAAGCAGTTCCACTCACTTAAATCAGGAGTGTCAACCTCATCCAGCCCCATGGGCTTGTAGGTCACTGGGGCTGGTGAGTGGAGTTGGCGCAGCACCACACATTGCATGGACCAGCCCAGAGCTGGACTGACTGTGCGTGCCGCACTCAACACAGAGCCAGCATGGGGCACACACGGCATGTAGCACCCTGGCAGATCAGCTCTTCATGCCCAGCACAACCCAATACATACTAGTCCCAGAGCCAGCGCACAGGACCAGTCCAGCAGGGTGCCACCTGCAGTACATGCCCCAACCGACCCCATGATGCATGCAGGGCACGCAGCACCAGGTCCAGCCTGCATACCGCAGGGCTGGTGTGTGGGGTCGGTCCAACGGGCTGTATGTTCAACACCCATGAGTTAAATGGCTGCAGCACTAGAAGTAACAGCACTTCTGCTTTGCTAGGTTGAAGCCTTATCTTAAGGCAGATTACTATGATCAGTCAGATCAAGTAAAGCGAGGGTGTACAACATGAGACACACATGCCAGAAGTAGCATGGGCTGTAAATTCTGTGTAGCACACAGCAGATTAGGGAGGAGACAGGCAGCCCAGCAGCAGATACAGCAGGAAGCAGAGGAAAAGACTGGGCAGGGAGCAAAAAATAGAGCAGCAGACTGGGTAGAGAAAGGGGATCAGACAGGCACTCAGGGAAGGTGCGGAAGCTAGTTTGTGGCACTGCTGATTAACTCTATAGCACAGGTACAATATAAGGTACAATGTATTCAAATCTCCACTTATGACTTATCAATTCTACACTTTTACATCTTAAGGCAGCAGCACTACAAAGTAACTGTAGTTTATGACACTTTTGGACAATAATTGTTAAGTGGATTCTACATCTACAGATGGAAGTTACATGGCAATAGAAGCCAACCTTTTTGGTAGATATGCCACACATTAGCTTCACCCCCACCGTGCCACTCTGATCCCTTTCCATTACCCAGTCTGCTTCCTGTCCTCTACTCCTTTCCTGATCTGACGCTTCTTTCTGCTCCCTGTCCCATCTGCTGCTTTGCTGTCTGTCCCCTCCCTGACCTGCTGCAGCCACACACACAGACTGCCTGTGCCACTTGTGGCAACCATGACAGATTAGCCACCTCCATTATAAGGTATACACTACTATTACCCCACATCAGTGAGCCTCAGAAGCTAGTAATATTGGTTACAAAAATAGCACGGTGATTTGAGCAGTTTTGTGGACTGTCCAACGGAAGACGGCACATGTTAGTGCCCTACTGTTATCAGAAAGCTTAAAGGAAAGAAATAAAAGATTCAGACATACCTAAAGCACAGTAGAATAATGAATTAAAATCCAGGAATGCCAGCAAACTCAGTAGAGAGCATCACAGAGCAACTGAAAATAGACATAAAACACTTTTTCCCTAAAGAACTTATTTTATTAATATTCTCTGCCACACAAACAGGAGAACACAGGCTTACTTAACTCAGGGTCAAACCAATCACCAGATTTGGGATCAGGAAGGAATTTTACTCCATGGTCAGATGGGTACTGTGGGGATTTTTACCTTCTCTAGCAGGGGGAATGGCCTTCCTCCTTGGATTTCTCAAATGCGTTTTAACAACCTTTGCAACAGCAGGACACTGACACCCTCATCCCCCTCTACCTGTGGCAGGTCAGGGTGCTTTTGGTATCTTTGAGCAATATGCCTTGAAACTAGGCAACAGCATTAATGGTGTAGTTTTAGTAATAGATTAGGACAAGGATTTGTATGGAATAGTTTGGATGCAGATGATCCTGCCTTGAGGGGGTTAGACTCACTCAGCAGCGCTCAGCCTCTGACCTTTAGGCCAAATCCAGAAATGTGGTAGCAGGGGAGCAGTGGTAGTATTAATTGCTGCTCCAGCGCAGCCAAATTTCCATGCGCCTGGGAAGACCCACAGGCTGGATAACATGGCCCTGTATGCTAGATCAGGTTGGCATATGGCTAGATTGGGTGCACAGGATCAGTCCTGTGCAGGATCTGGCCCATGACCCAGCCCATGGGACTGGAAGGGTTGAACACTACTAGACTTCCACTGGTCCTTTCCAGCCCTACTTTTCCATGATTTTGTGAACTGATATGCTGAAAACAAATATTCAAGACTTAAAAAAAAAAAAAAAAAAAGCAAAAAAAACCCCCACACAGTAGGTACTAACATTTTTTTTAATCAGCTCAACTTTATATTGAGGCAGAAGGCAGAGTGGATTTGCACCTTTAAAACTAACTAAACTAGGAGACTTCCTAAAAATCTGATTTTAGTCTAAGATGCAAATCTACCCTGTCTTCTGCCTGACTTCAGGCTAACACAGCTAACTGCCTCTCTCAATTTTATTTTCCCATTTGTTTTAGATCATTTGGGGATTTTTTTTCCTTGTCATAGAGCAAATAAAGAAACATTTCCTACTGCACTTTGCCTTATAAAGGAGGAGGAGAGCTTTGTGAGTAGGATGATTCTTTTTTGCTACAGCTAAAGACAGTATATATAGATTTCCATCAGAGATGATATGTTGCATGCTACCATTAAGTCTTCACGGCAAGATATTTTATAATATATTGAAAATGAAAATTGAAGGTCCATGAAAGACGTGAAGCCAAATTTCCATAAGTAATACTTAAAGCAGTGAAAGCATGCTAGTTATGCTATAATTGAGCATAAACAAGTTGTCCCGACTCCCTAGTTGACAAATCACAGACTGAGAGAGCATAGCTAGCACTTTCCTGGGAAGATGAGCCGAGTTCAAATTAAACCAAAATTGTATGCTGAATAAAAGGAACCTGAACTAAGGTTTTAACTCTATATTATTTCACTCATGTAATATAAGAGGTAGGATCCTAAAGAAAAAAAATTCAGAAGGTAATTGAATCAACCAGATAAATCTCATCAAACTCTCCAAAACTACACTGTAAGGCTCATTAGACCAGACACATCAAATAAAGTTTTGTAGTGTACCTCATTCTGCAAAAAAATTGATATTTTGGTTAACAGAATTTTATATTATTTTACTATTCAAGATATTTGATAAAGGTATTCTGCAATAACTCCTAAAATTACCCACAAACTTTAAAGGGATTTGATTAGAAATATATTAATAAATTAGTTATTTATCCTGTAGCACAGGTTGAGAGAGAACTGTTACCATGCTACAACACAAATTCAGAATATACCTGTTGGGTCAAACCTGGCTGCTGACACTGCTGCTTAAGATGACTTCTAAGCGAGCTATAATAAATTTTTAGGACATCTAGACAATCTGTGCTTGTAAAACCAGGCTGAGATGACAGATGGCTGAAAGATATGCAAGAAAAATAAACGTTCACCTCCTCCTCCAAAATAATTCCAGCTTCTTAAGAAGTACGGCAACTTGCTTTGCGTGGTGTCATTACAAGAGGGATCTTTTTCTAGATATAACCAAAACCATCACAACTGACAATATGTTTTAAAGGAATGCTATATTATAAGCCTTACTGAACTTCATAGAGGGAAGTTCAAAGAAACACCGACTAAAAATAACTCTGTAGCATAATTGTGGGAATTCACTGAGCTGCCTGCTCAAACATTTAAATATTTTTGAATGCAGACCAAGGATTGGTAACTTATGGGCTGAGGGCCAGATCTGGCCCAAAAAGCCAGAATGATGGTGGCAATTTGGCAGCTGGATCACAAGCAGTGTTCTCCCACTGGACAAACTATGCTTTGCTAATTCAGCTTGCCACTGCTAAAAGGTTGCTAACTTCTGTCAGAGACTACTCTCATCTCTCCACGAAGCATGCTGAGATGTAAACAGATTGGGAATGTGATCACAGTTTTGAAACATAATGAATCCACCATTAACAGTTCTTAAAACAAAGAATTATTGCAGATCCTCAGCTGCTATAACTATGGTAAATTTAAACTGGTGATATACAATACTAACCTCTTTTAATACAAGGAAGGAGGACAAAGAAGAGATCACAGTATCACTGAAAAGTACAGCTGGAAGGCACGTCAAGAGGTCATCTGGTATAACTCCCTGCATAAGGCAGGATCATCCCTGGGTAAACCCATCTCACCCAAGTCTTTGTCTAACCAGCTCTTATAACTTTTCAAGGATGGAGATTCCACAACCTCTCCAGGCAAACTGTCCCGATACCTAAGTGTTTCGTTTTACCAGGTTTATATCTTTGTGTGAACCATGATATTGGATGTAAGTATATTTTTGTGTTTTATAAAGGAACTCTTATTACCTGCCAAGTAATTGCTGATTAGGCATCAGGATGGATTAAGGCTATTCGTACTTAAGAGGAAAAATGCCTGGTCAGCTAAGGAAAAGCAATCACTGAGATTTCCCATGTGAACTGGCTCGCATAATGACTAGCTAAATGGATCTCTCCAAATGTAAAACACAGCGCATGAGCTGAGGCCCATCCCAGACAGTGATTTCAAAAGGGGAAAGGCGTTACTTGAGAAAAAGTCTAATCAAAGACTTTTTGTGGAGAACAAGAAAGAGAGTTAATGGCTAAGGACTGGATGAGTAATCTAGGTATCTGAAAAGATGTAAATATTTCCTACATGTGATTGGATCAGGGAACATGCCTAGCTTGATAAACAGATGCACCTCTGGGGGAGGAGATTATATGCATAGTATATGAATAGCAATTATACAATCTATCTATGATGCTGTCTGCTGCAACTATTAGGAGACCCATGGGAAAAAAAACAAATACCTTCACTGGAAACTGCTTTAAGATCTTTCAAAAACAAATTACCTATAAAATTTGAACTTCCACCAAACCACACCAGAGATGGCTATTATGTCATGGGCCCCAACCTCATTAGCTGAGAAATACTTACGTTTATTTTCATTCAGATGATCAAATGAATAGGCATTTCATTCCCTATACATTTCTCCGTAGAAAGTCTTTCAACTTCAAAATGCAATTGTCCAAAGCTATGAACATGAGGAGTTTTGTACAACACACTACAACAGAGTTAATGGGTAAAAACCAAATCCCTCTTCTGCTTACAAGTTTATTTTTGACCAACGCTGACTGAATTCAATGATGGCAAAAATCAGGATGTTACAAACCGAGAACCCCTTCGTGTAGCAATGATGCTATAAGAAAGATTAAATGTCACTGTTAAAGGGGTCAAGAAAACAGAAGATGATAGATGTTGATAATGGATACAGATGTGAAAGAAAATTAGTTGGTGTCATATAAGTTTGGCAGAAGCAGCTCCATATTCTAGATTGTGTGTATACTTATTGCAACACTGGTACTAAAATATTTTTTTAAAAGAGTTAGTAGACATTTAAAATCACAAATTTAATTTTGTTTTCAATTTTTTGTTACAATTATCTAAACAATCACATTGCATCCATGAATAAAACAAAATAAATGTTAATCTTAATTCATATCCACACACATTCTAATGCAGGTGGGGGCAAAATGGCAGATCCAGCCAGTGGCCGGACTCCATTTCCCAGCAGCCCCTACCCACGTGGCACTACAACAGCGCAAGGCCAGGGTTTCCATGGAGACCAGCCCCAGCAGCGCAAAGCAGAGTGCAAAGCTGCTCCAGGCTGGGCTGGGATCTTGCAGCGGTGATGGCACAGTCTGGAGCCGGGGCAGAGCCGCAATCTGCTGTCTGCATGCTTCTGCTTGGGCATGCAGGCTGCAGATCACAGCTCTGCCCTGGCTCTGGACCACGCTGTCACCACCGCAAGATCCCAGCCCAGCCTGGAGCAGCTCTGCACCCCGCTGCACACTCTGCCAGCAGGGGAGGTGCTGGGGGTGGGGGGAGCTATAGCCATCCTGAAAACTCCCCAAATCCCCCTGTAGCCACACCTCCCAGCAGCACAGCTGCTGCTACCATTGCCCACCCCACACAGGTGGTGGCTGCTGGGGCCAGTCTCCACAGAAACCCCAGCCTCATGCTATCACAGTGCAGCTGCTGCTGGGGTCTCCATGGAAACTGGCCCCAGCCACACAGGCAGGGGCTGCTGGGTAAAGGAGTCCACTACCATCTGGATCTGGCCCACAGGTCGGACTTTGACTGCCCCTGTTCTAACTAATGCCTAAATGTAGTTCAACCACATGAGACTGTCAATATTGCAATTTCTTTATACACTTCTCTAAATGAAGTAGAAAAGGAAAAAACAATTTAAAGGTTGATCCAATTTATATAGGCAAGCATTTCTGGTTACATGCAGAGCTATAAAAAAAAATGCACATTTAGTTTTACATTAAGAAAATGTAAAAAATAACAATTCAGGGTCATGTTTCAATAACTGTCCCATATTGTCCCAGGCTGAGATTTAAACCTCAGTCCAAAATATCCTAAATTACAGATTAAATAATATAAAAAGAAAGTATATTAATATTCACATTTAAGAAATATTAGTTAACAAAATATGAAGTTTGACAAGGAAAAAAGACAATTTATAAAAATGGGCATGTATGTTAAAGTAACTGGCTTCATACTGGTGCAGAGTCCAATCTTCTTATAAAAGGGGGGCAACTTTTCAAGTATTTTCAAGTTAGGGGCATTGTGTATAATCTCCAACAAAACAAAACAAACTTCTGCTAGTCCAGTGTGGGCTTTAGTTCAAAAAAGTCCCCAAAACTAAAAAGGGGCAAGAAAAGCGGGAGGGGAAAGAAGGGGGAATCCATGCCCAACTGCTACTCCAAGGCTTGTTTCAAATAATGCTGCCTACAAAAAAAGAAAGATGTGATTGATGAACCAAATCTTAGATGGAAGGGAAATGGAGCAGATGTCCTAAGACGGCTTTTCAAACTACACAATGATTATTTAAGTCAGTATGCCACTACATTATACACTAATCAAGATGCTTTAAAAAATAAAATTACACTAAAATAGAAATTGCAAGTCATAACTTACTGTGTGAACAGAGATTACCCATACTGAAATGCTGCCCACCAATACACGAACCTTTGTCAGAAAGAGCAGCATATAAATAAATTATTAATATACTACTGTTTAAAAAGAAAAAACCAAGCAGCTGTCTATTTGAGTACTGACAGGAGTCATTATGTATTCAGCAAAAGGAATAACAGATAGTGCAAGTGTTTTAGTAATATAGCACAACAGAACACGGCAACAGTGGTAAAATGAAAGCTTCCAGGAAGCAGCATCCTCACACCAGACTACAATATATCCATGAGGAAAGAAAAAGGAGGAACTCATTTTGGCTTACTTCAACAACAGTAAGAAAGAAAATCCCTCTTTTGCAGAGGACATACAGACGACCAAGTAAAGAGCATGCACTTCCCCACAAGTGAAAACTCCAGAATTGTTTGGCACCAAAATTGTTCGGTCTACATCAGCAATTCCCAACCTCGGGTTGCAACCCAAATGAGGGTCGCGGGGGCAATGCTGGCAGCACTGCATACAAGCGCCAGGAGCTCCCCTGCCCCCGAGCTACCGCACTCCACTCCAGCAGCAGGTTAGCAAAAAAAGGTTAGGAACCACTGGTCTACATAGTCATAAACCGTCTGTAAGCCACATATTCCCTATCCCAAGCAAGACAAACATGCCAGTAAGTGGCAAGAAGCTCTGTTGGAAAGACTTTCTCAGGTTGAGGGGACACTAACCATATCTCTGAATTTGCCAGAAGCACTACAAGTTTTTCAATCATTTGGCTGTAAAATATAAAGTTGTATATGAAGCTGGCAAACGTCACTGCCACTTGAGGACAAAGTACAAGAACAAAACACATGGGAGCTGAATGGTACCCTTAGAAGCTTCATAAACAAGGCTTTTTATCTCCAACTTCTCCTTGACAGCAGTCCCCCAAATAGAAGCAACAGCAAATGACAAAAACAGGCAAACAACAAAAGAGCAGCTAACTTGACACTCTTAACAGCACTTAGACAATACAAAGAAATAAAATGCCCTGTCTGGCACAAAGCTTCTGCAGACTGAGAAATCTACACACTCCCATTCTCTTCCAAAGAAATTGCCCCATAGGGTACCCAAAACCTGGGTAAAATGAACATCTGTACAACAAATATTTTAGAAGCATCTATATAAGATATCCTTATACCCTGCACACTACCCAGCCAGTTTTACTAACACCAAATTAAATATACATTCAGCATCTACAGTAATATTAAGTCAGTACAATAGATTTCATAGATTTCATAGACATTAGGGCTGGAAGGGACCTGGGAAGATCATCGAGTCCAGCCCCCCACCCCAAAGGGCAGGAAGTCAGCTGGGGTCATAGGATCCCAGCAAGATAAGCATCCAATTTACTCTTGAAGGTGTTCAATGTAGGTGCTTGAACCACCTCCGCTGGCAGACTGCTCCAGACCTCGGGGGCTCGGACAGTAAAGGACACATTATAGGACAACACCATAACTTCCTCCACCCTAACAAAACTTAACATTATAGGACAATATCTTAATTTCCTCCACCTTAACAAAAAACAGGGCCATTCAATATCTGTGCAGTAAAAGATGTACATAAAATTAACTAGAGACAATCAGAAAACTAATGGGCAGTGCCTGCATTATTATACAGAGAAAAGTGAGTTTGAAAAGTAAAAATAAAACAAAAAAGCACATAGTTTTGAAGTTAGGAGGAGGAAAAAGAGATAGATCCATATATAATACTAGACAGATAGACAACAAAAATCAGTCAAAATTCTACACCTTCAGGTAGGCCAAACTGATCGGTTCATTGGCTCAACTCTTGCTTATCTGTAAGAAAAGGGCAGCTTCACCTTTACAGAAGATAGATGGAATGAAGTTTTATTCAAGAGAGATATCATGACCATGATTCAACAAGGCACCCAAGTGCATGTCTAACTATGTACAAAAGAAGTTCCACAAGCCACTTATAATCCTGATTTCAGTCATTATTTTAAACATAAATTAACATTTAGTATATTACCTGATGTGGTGCAAACAGATCCAGAGAGGTGCTCCTCCCCCTCTATTCAACACTGGTGAGGCCACAGCTGGAGTACTGCGTCCAGTTCTGGGCACCGCACGTCAGGAAGAATGTGGATAAGCTTGCCAGGGTACAAAGGAAGGCCACCTGTATGACCAGAGGCCTGGAGGATAGGGCCTATGAGGAGAGACTCTGGGAACTGGGTTTGTTCAGTCTGAGCAGGAGAAGACTGAGAGGTGACTTGATAGCCACCTACAAGTATATCAAGGGTGAACACCAAGATCTAAGAGGAGCAACTCTCCCAGTGAGGACTAGGACCAATGGGCACAAGCTAATTGAGGAAAAAAATAGGTTGTACATTAGGGAAAACTTCTTTTCTGTCAGGGTATCTAGAATCTGGAACACACTCCCAGCAGAGGTGGTCCAGTCACCATCCTTGGAGGTGCTGAGGAGGAGGCTGGACAAGCACCTTGTTGAGCTTGTTTGAGCTCAATAACCTCCTGCCTGTGGCAGGGGACTGGACTTGATGATCTTACAGGTCCTTTCCAGTCCTTTGATTCTATGATTCCAATCACAAGAAGGTAGTAAGAAGAGAAATGGGGAACCCCTTCAAGTTCTGCAAGAGATCCCTTCTGTATGTCTGAGGTTGTATGGGTTTAAGAGGAGGAAGTATAGTACCTAATTTAATTAAGGCATAGCTGGCAAGTTTCCTTAACCATTTAAGTTACGTAAAGTGGGGAGGGGGCATGCTGCAAGGAATCAGGTCTTCACTGCTTCTGTAAGCATCACATTTGCTACTGCCAAAGCATAGGCAAGTACACAGGGCCAAGACTTGAGCCTGAAAGCATGGAAAACAAGAGCTGAGCAGGAACACTGCTTCTTAGGAGCCTTCCTTTATGCTAAAATGCTGTGCCCCCAAATAGGACCTCAGTGATTTTATACAGCAGTGTCACGTTTTGAGGTTCTCTTCTCCCTTGGTAATGATTTTTATTGCTGTCGCTAAAACGGTCGATTAAGAACGAAGTGGGACCAAATGCTAAGTCAAGACTTAAGCGTGAAGCCTGGAAGAGAAATTCAAGCAGTATGACCAGCTGGCTCAGAGGAAGGCAAGGCAATCCGCACCTTACAGTAGAGATGTTATAAATAGATAAAATATCTATATTTTATATAGAGAAATATCTATTAAATATCTATAAAATCTCTACTGTAAGGTGCAGATCTACCCTGCCTTCCATTTTCCTCACAAGACAGCAGAGTGGTTCCTCTGAGACAGCTGGCCACACTGCATGAATTTTTCTTCCAGGCTTCACTCTAAGTCCTAATTTAGCGTTTGGTCCCACTTCATTCTTAATCAACCATTTTAATGACAGCAATAAAATTCAGTACCAAGGGAGAAGAGTATATATGCATAATATATACTCAAAACATATACATACACATCTATACTAGCACAAGTGTTCGTTGGCTGAAGCTTACTTCATCAGATGCTTCAGCCAACAAAAGCTTATGCTATACATATTTCTACTTTGGTTAGGCTATAAGGTACAAATCTACCCTACCTTCTCCTTGGCTTCAAACTAAAACAGCTAACTACATCTCTCTTCCCAAGGAAAGTCAGTGAACGATGTACTGAAATAATCAATTGGTTAGACTATCCCACACTGATATGCATATGCTGTGGAAGTCGGAAAAGAAAAGATTCAACACAAAGGAGACTCCACCCATCTTAAAAATGATTAATAGCATCCAAATAATGGAAACTCAATTTCTCGGTACACACATTTTGTTTTCTTTAAGCTTGAAATGTGCTACATTAATAACATAACAGTAGGTCATCAGTATTGAAGAGGCAACAACACTGGGGAACTTAGAAATCCCTGACCTTGGCTTCCTCCTCTAGAAGTTAGGATTTTCCTCCACCATTTAATATTTAGATCAAAAGCCAAATGGAGACAAAGGCAGACAAGGTTCTTTGGGTGAATCTGATATCTTTTATTAGACCAACTAAAATAGTTGGAAAAATTCTTCTTTATAGCTTTCAAGTACAAACACCCTTCTTTAGGCAAATGGGGACAAGATCTTCTGCACATGAGCAGGGGAAAAAAAGAAAGGATCCAAAAGCCATTGAATAGTACGACCTTGTGAGACAACAGCTTGTTTCTGAAAGGGGAAAAAAGGTGTGTGCAGTCCCACAGAGGGCCCTGAACCCATAGCCATTTTGAAGCCAAGGAAACGACTTTACTATATCTAACCTACGGGTTATGAAACATAGGAATTAGCAAGCCAAAGACATGAGTAGGAACGTGACTGAGTTGCGGGGAGTCAGGAACCTGGCTTGCAGAAATACTAAATAGCCGATAGCTGCTGCAAAATACCAACTTCAGCCCCAAGTAAAGTAGTTGGCTTTTTAGGTAGGAGGGAAGGCAAAGAGAACAAGTAACTTTTGTACTGGGTAGTATTCACTCTCCCAACAATGGCAGGCAAGATACGTTGAGGAAATAGCTCCTACTATAGCTTCAGCTATAACCAGCCTTTCTCCTTAGTTTCAGAAAATCCCTCTGCTTCTTAAATTACTACTCAAAGGCAGAGATGGAGAATTTCGTAGAGAAAAACTGAGACAAACAAGCACTCAGAGAGCTAAAAAAACCCCATGCAGAAGCAAACAGTGGGATTCCAACATGAATGCAGTACTTTAACAGAACAGTTGGGGTATGGAAATTATCCAACAGTCAAAATCAGGAAAGAGCTCTTGGTTTCTACCTTAATGCATGAGAACTACTTGGACAAACTTTTCAAATATCCTGAGCCAACTGAGGAGCAGATATTTGCATCAGAGAAACCTGGAAAACAGCTTCATACAGCCTGGCCTGAAGCACTAAATTAATATCATAAGGGTCTGTGACAAATGCTAAAGTTACACTGGAATCAAAGCATGAGAATAGATATGGCTCTTCTACCTCGATCCTGTTTGGCTTTACAATTTCCTAGTCTTCTCCCTTTGGTCAATTACTTAAAAGTATCACCCCATCTCCCTGGTCTTTTGTCACCTCCATAAGTATACAGATTTAAAAACACTATGCCTTAACTCATTTTTTCTTAAGAACTTTCATTGTCTTATCCCCAACTGTTCCTTTAATAACCTAACAAGCTTTGCAGACTCGCCTGAAAATGCTCTTCTGGGATTTACTCCAACGTTTACCATATGTCCTCTCTCCAAAGCAATTTCTATTATTCAGTAAGATGTGGACAATAAATCTTTGTCAGAAAGTCCTAAGCTGCCACAACTAGTAATATTTCTTCAAGCCTGGATTTTTCAGCTCGTTCAGAGAAAAATAAAGCCAATTTAGTTTTGCCTAAATGATTATCAGAATTCCATTCTTCCAAGTAAAACTTTTAAATTACACCATTTATCAAAGAACTTTCTGAGCAAATATAAAGAAAACAAGAAAAATTAAAGAGAAGTTTTGGGAGCAGTGTCATCCTTATGTTATTTTTCCTACTGAATTCCAGCCAAATGAATGAGATCAATAAAAAGTCTTTATGAAAGGGATAAACTAGTCAGAGAGGATTAATGCATTTGGAAGTGGAAATTAAATTATTCAATGGATGCTACTTCTCAGCGAGATGGAATGCTAGTGACTAAACTGCTAAGTATAGGGGAAGTAAGCATCTGATTTAGTTCAGTTTTATAGTGGAAGCATACAACTACAGTTACTACAGTCCTTTTTCAGATATGTGGGGAGCCAGAGGAAAAGCAAGGGCAACACTGGACCCCTGCTGAACCAGATGGGGCAACTGATGCCTAGAAAAAGCCAGCCTATTAAATGGGTACTCTGTGTCGGTCTTTCATCAGTCCCATGGGATGCCCATGCCCGCTACGGGAGAGGGAGGTCCAGGTGAGGGAGATCCCCCCCCTCCATTAATGCTGCCCTCGTGAAGGAACACCTTAAGAGGCTGGATACCTTCAAGTCAGGCAGCCCTGACAACCTACACCCCAGGGTACTCAAGGAGCTGGCGAGTATCATAGCCCAGGCTCTGGCACAGATCTTTGAAAACTCCTGGCGCTCTGGTGAAGTGCCCAAAGACTGGAAGAAGGCCAATGTGGTGCCGATCTTCAAGAAAGGGAAGAAAGTGGATCAGCCTGACTTCTATCCTGGGGAAGGTCTTAGAAAAGTCTATTAAAGAGGCCATCCTTAATGGACTGCCCAACACCAACATCCAAAGGGATCCAACACGGGTTTGTTGTGGGTAGGTCTTGCTTGACCAATCTCATTTCCTTTTACGACCAGGTGACTTATCACCAGGACAAGGGAGAAGAGATTGATGTATCTTGACTTCAAAAAAGCCTTCGATCTGGTATCCCATGATCACCTCTTGGCCAAACTGACCAACTGTGGCCTTGGGTCCACCACGATCCACTGGCTGGAAAATTGGCTCCGTGGTCGGACCCAGAGGGTAGTAATTGATGGCAGTCACTCATCGTGGTGCCCTGTGACCAGTGGGGCCCCCCAAGGCTCTGTCCTTGGACCCATATTATTCAACATCTTCATTAATGATGTGGACATTGGAGTCAGAAGTGGACTGTCCAAGTTCACCAAGGACACCAAACTCTGGGGCAAAGCATCCACACCAGAAGACAAGCAGGTGATCCAGGCTGACCTGGACAGGCTCAGCAAATGGGCACATGAGAACCTGATGGTGTTTAACACCGAAAAATGCAAGATCCTCCACCTTGGGAGGAAAAACCTGCAGCATCCTTATAGGCTCGGCAGTGCTACGCTGGATAGCACTATGGAAGAAAGAGACTTGGGGGTCATCACTGACCACAAGATAAACATGAGCCTGCAATGTGATGCTAAGACTAGTAAAGCGACCAAAATGCTGGCTTGCATCCACAGATGCATCTCAATCAAATCCCAGGACGTCCTTCTCCCCTTGTATTTGGTCTTGGTGAGGCCACAGCTGGAGTACTACCTCCAGTTTTGGGCTCCACAATTCAAAAAGGATGTGGAGAAGCTGGAGAGAGTCCAGAGAAGAGCCACGCGCATGATCAGAGGTCAGGAAAACAGATCTTACGATGACAGGCTGAGAGCCATGGGACTCTTTAGCCTGGAAAAGCGCAGGCTCAGGGGTGATCTGATGGCCACCTATAAGTTTATTGGGGCGACCACCAGGATCTGGGGGAACGTTTGTTCACCAGAGTGCCCCAAGGGATGACGAGGTCAAATGGTCATAAACTACTACAAGACCTTTTCAGCCTGGACATAAGAAAGAATTTCTTTACTGTCCGAGCCCCCAGGGTCTGGAACAGCCTGCCATCTGAGGTGGTTCAAGCACCTACACTGAACACCTTCAAGAGCAAATTGGATGCTTATCTTGCTGGGATCCTATGACCCCAGCTGACTTCCTGCCCTTTGGGGTGGGGGGCTGGACTCAATGATCTTCCGAGGTCCCTTCCAGCCCTAATGTCTATGAAATCTATGAAGTATAGGGGAAGTAAGCAGCTGATTTACTTCAATTTCATAGTGGAAGCATACAACTACAGTTGAAAAAATTGGAGAAGTTTCTGCAATTAACACCTACCTATTAACAGGGTTAAATATTGAGCAGTGATTTCTCCCTCCCAAAAAGGACAGACACAATAATGATACACCTTACTTGGCAGCATTTTACACATGGAAAATCTGCACTTAAACCATTAACAAAAGTTACCAGATGAATTAAAAATAAAGTTTCCCCATTTCACACTACAGAAAGCTAACTCTTTATAAATCACTTAGGACAGGGGTGCTCAACCACCGGCCTGCAAGCCACTGCATCTGGAACACAGGGTGGGAATTTTGGCAATGGGGGAACAGTAGCCATTAATAGTCACCCTCCCCCTTCCAAATTCCCAAACCCCAAGCTCTGCACTGCCACTCGCAGCCCGGTCACACCCCCTCCCTCCCTTGCATCTGGATTGGGGCTAAGCCACACCCCTTCCCCCATTGGGGCAGTTTGAGAGCAGGCCACACCCCCTCCCCTGCAGGGCCAGGCCACACCCCCTCCTCCCCCCTGCAGGACCAAGCCACCCCATTTTCCTTGCAGGACCAAGCCATGACACCTTTACCCCACAACAGGGGTACCCCCTTCCCTAGGGGGCCATACCCCCTTCCCCTCTGGGCCCAGGTTGTAGCTGGGCTTCCCTCTGCCCCTCTCCACATGGCCAGATGGTGCCCATCACACCCCACACACCTCCCCAGTGCCAGGTCAGGATCACTGCCAGGATCCAGCCCATGGACAGGTGCGGCACTGCCCATCCAGCCCACCAGGGAAAAAGGTTGAGTACTGCTGCCACAACCTTTGAAAGCTAACTTCTTTATAAATCTCTTAGGTCAAGGGTGCTCAACCACCAGCCTGCAAGCCAGATGAGGCCTGCAGAGCCACTGCATCTGGACCACAGGGCTACCCAGCCACTGGATCACAGCCCCAGGCTGCTGGCAGGGGGCAAAGGGCACTACTGAGCCACCAGGGGCTGCTGCCCAGCTGCTGAAGCCACAGCTCTCTTTGGCCCCACGGGAAGGGCTGGGGCTGCAGACCTCTCCTGGGCCCAGATCCCTCTGCCACAGGGAGTAAGGGAGGTGCTGGGCCGCCTACACTGAGTCAGGCGGGGCCTCCCAATGCAGCATTAAGACTCTGGGACCCACAGTGGGTCTGCCTGGCCCCTCGCATGATGATGGGCTGCCACAACCTGGACCTGGAAGCTCTTCCACCCTGCCAGGCCAGGCCCTCCCCAGCTCACACCAGGGGAAGGGCAGGGTTTGGTCCCAGTGGGGCACCCTCTGCCAAATGAGCTGTGACCTACCCCTTCCCACGCGTGCCACTGGAACTGCATGGGGCCTGGCCCAGCCCCAAGCATGTGGATGGCTAGGCCAAGGGAGGCACTACAGCAGCTGGAGCAGATGGTACTGGGTCTGAAGGGGTGGCACCGGCCCCTCGCATGGTGAGCATGGCCTCAGGGCATTCCTGAGACGTGATGGTAAAGCAGGGTGGCACAGCAGGGATCCACAGAAACCCTGGCCCAGCTCTGTAACAGCTCCACTGCTCCTGGGGTCTCCATAGAAAAATGCTGCAGCACCGTGGGCAGAGGCTGCTGGGAAATGGAGCTCAACACAGGCCTGATAAATCCTGCAGGCTGCACTTTGCCTGCCCCAGTCTAAACAGAAATATGAGAAACGTTAGTTTGAGGGTCCGTTGCAACAGTCATCTCATCCATTACATAACATGCTGGAATTTAAAAATAAAAAATAAAAAAAAGAGCTGCGAGGAACATCTAGTTCTGGGGAAAATGTCTTAGAAACCAGGGGTTAACAACCTACAGGCGGTGGGCCAGATCTGGCCAGCAGAGCCATGCCTTCGCCAGTGGGGGACCCTCACCACGTCAGCCACCCGGGGCTCCGGTGGAGGGGAGATTGACCCACACTGCACCAGTCTGGCACTACAGGCTCCAGTGGAAGGGGACTTTTTGTGCACCACGAGGGGAGCAGCAGTTGCATAACCAGGTCCTCATGCCCACCAGCCTCTGACCTGAGCCAAATCATACTGCCACTCCCCGCTTGTCTGAAAAAGTTGCCGATCCCCTTCTCAAAGCATAGCCATAAAGATCTAGGCAGTTTAAAGCAAGGGTAAGAGACTTTATTTACTTCTGAAATTAAGCAGATGCTTCAGATACAATACAATCTGACTCTGCAAAGTATCTATTCTCTAGGTAGCGTCCTTTTTGTTGAAGCTGATGCACTAACAGCAATTACACAAATCACTTCTTTTTTCAAGAGCTATTTTCAAATATCATGCAACTATGCACAAAGTTTTGGATTCTTCCACACATGACTAGGCTTTCACAGAAAGGGTTCTTTCCACTACAAGAGACCAGGGTGATCCAGTTAGCAGCTAAGTCTAAGAGCCGTGGTCTTGTTCAGCACTAAGAGAGGCAACCAACAACACTTTCGCTCTCTCCTGTTGTATAATTCTAACGGACGAGGGACCTAGTGAGAAAACCACACTACACATTTCAGAGAAGACATCTGCTGGATTGGGCTTTTGGTTTTTCTCACTGAAGAAGAAATTAGGAGCACTGCTGAATTCAGGAAACTTGAGAAAGTTTAAACTTTTCTTTAAGTCTGCAGTGATGTTTCTCTTGTGGTCTCCCTAGGAGGAAGAGGAGACCGTTGTCACACATACTAACAACCCAGTTCCTTCCTGCTCCTTGAGGAGCAACAGCTGAGGTAC
The DNA here is from genome assembly GCF_052110815.1 of Crocodylus siamensis. Taxonomy (NCBI): domain Eukaryota; kingdom Metazoa; phylum Chordata; order Crocodylia; family Crocodylidae; genus Crocodylus; species Crocodylus siamensis. Next base: position 2,766,640 of record NC_143399.1, on the reverse strand, counting down.
TGGTGACTTTCACTCGGTTCTTGGTGTTCACCAATGCGATCGCTCTCTGAAGATGATCTGTATTTCCCTGAGTCCTGCCTAACTTACAATTTCAAAAATACACTGCAGAATGCAACAAGCTCTCTTCTACAATACTCCTCACTTTTTATTCCACCATTTCTCTCCTGCTTCTATCCACACATTGGTAAGAGCCCGAGAGGCATGCCCAGATGGTTATGCTGGGAGCTACTGCAGACAGCACCTTCATTATTAAGGATTTTCCAAAAAAAGGCTCTAGAGCCCCAAAAACTAAACGATATAATTTACTGAAGAGCTATCACGGTGGGTGACTCCCTCCTTAGGGGGACTGAAGGGGCGATCTGTCGCCCTGACCCCCTAGCTCGTGAGGTCTGCTGCCTGCCAGGAGCTCACGTCTGGGATGCAACAGGAAGGATCCCCGAACTCATCTGGCCCTCTGACCACCACCCCATGCTACTCATCCATGCAGGCACCAAAGATATGGCATGGAGAAGTCCGGGCTGGGTCATGCGTGACTACAGAGCTCTGAGAGCTGGGCTCAAGGGTCTGGGGGCACAGGATATAGGCTCTGGAGGGACAGGTGCACTGGCAAGGTGAATAGAAGACTCTGGCGATGGTGCCATTGTGAGGGGTTTGGCTTCCTCAACCACAGTCTGCACTTCAGAGAGAGGACTGTTGGGAAGGGATGGCCTCCACCTCACCTGGAAAGGGAAGCTCTTCTCGGCCAGAATGGCTGACCTTCTTGACAGGGCTTTAAACTGAGACTGCGGGGGGACAGGCAGTCTACTAACACTTCTAGCCCAGGTCACATTAGCTGTGCTACCAATACCTTGGGCAGCCCAAGAGAACCCGCTCTGGCAACAGGAAACGTCCCGCTTCACGCCTCAGGGAAGCATCCGGCTTCTCACGGCAGACTTAACCGCCTGTACACAAACGCCAGGAGCTTGGGAAATAAACATGAGGAACTGGTCCCTCTCCTATGTGAAAATAACTATTATCTAGTTGCGATTACCAAGACCTGGTGCGGCTCCACCTACGATTGGTCGGTGGCAGTAGAGGGTTACACCGTGTATAGGAGAGACCGTGTGGGGAAGAGGGGTGGGGTGTTGCTCTCTACATCAAGGGATCAGCTCACCTCCCTGCAGGAGGAGTTTCCAAACCAGGAAGGGCGTCTTGAGACCCTCTGGGTCAAGACACGAGGAGGACATGGGGAGAGTGACATACCTGTAGGAGTCTACTATAGACCTCCCCACCAAGAGGAAGAACTAAAATTGGGAATTCAATAGGGAACTGGTCAAAGCCGCCCGCTCCCAATGCATAATCGTCACGGGGGACTTCAACTTCCCTGACATCTCTTGGGATGACTAGACAGCCAAATCTGACAGGGCTCACAGCTTTCTCACATGCACTGATGACCTCTACCTAACCCAGGAGGTCTATGAGCTAACTAGGGGAGAGGCATTGCTTGATCTGGTCCTAGCCAAAGGGGAGGACCTGGTGAGCGATCTGAGGATCGAGGGGAAGCTTGGTGAGAGCAACCATGAGTTGGTCACCTTAGTTCACCGAAGAGCAGGCAAACCCCTCAGTAAAACAGAAATCCTTAACTTTAGGAAGGCTGACTTTTGCAAACTGAAAGAATTGGTCAGGCAGGCAACTAGAGGCCATACCCCACCCCAGAAACGGGAGTACACAAGGAATGGTCATCTCTCAAAAACATTTCTGAAGCACAGGGAAAAGCTATACCATCTCGCAAGAAATGCAGTCAATGGGCAGGGAAGCCCCTATGGCTGAATAAGGAACTGTTGGACCTCATATGATCAAAAGAGTAACCTACACTAGCTGGAAAACAGGAAGCATCACCAAAGAGGATTACTCTGCACTTGCCCGCACCTGTAGAGAGTGGTCAAGAAAAGCCAAGGCACAAACCAAACTCAGGCTAGCTACGGGAATCATGGACAACAAAAAGTCATTCTTCAGATACATGGAAAGTCGAAAAAAGGATAAAGATAGCATTGGACCCTTGTGAAATCCAATAGGGCCAATCCCCTAAATGAATTTTTTGCATTGGCTTCTCACCCTCCCTCCCAGGAGGATCACACTATCAGGAATGGCACAAGCCATTCCGGGAGTGGGTGATGGGCCCAAAATCGATATGGATCAGGTGAGGGAACACCTTGAGAAACTGGACACTCACAAATCCACGGCCCCAGACAGGATGCACCCAAGAGTCTTGAAGGAGCTGGCAGACATCACTGCATCCCCCTTGACAGAGATATTTGAAAATTCATGGCGCTCAGGTAAGGTCCCGAATAACTGGAAAAGAGCCAAAGTGGTCCCTTATCTACAAGAAAGGGAGGAGGGATGATCCGGGGAACTACAGACTGATCGGTCTGACGTCCATCCCTGGAAAAATCCTAGAGAGAATTGTCAAGGGATCCATCAACAGCAAACTGACAGAAGGCAAGCATCTGAATCCCAGCCAACATGGCTTTGTGGCATTCAGACTGGCAGGTCTTGCCTGACCAACCTCATCTACTTCTATGACAAGGTAACATGTGCCCTGGACAAGGGAGACGATGTGGACATTATTTATCTGGATTTCAAGAAGGTCTTTGACTTAGTTCCCCATGATATCCTCTTGATTAAGCTGGGGAACTGAGGCCTTGATCATCATATGGTCCAATGGCTAGGCAACTGGCTACAGAGTCAGACCCAAACTGTACTAGTACTAGCTGACAGGACCAAATCAATGTGGAACAGGGTGACCAGTGGTGTCCCTCATCGGGGCTCAGTACTTGGGCCAGTATTCTTTAACATCTTCATCAATGTTCTGGATTCAGGAGTCAGATGTGAACTGGCCAAGTTCATAGATCATACCAAATTATGGGAGACAGCGGTCACACGCAGGACAGGCTAGAGATACAGGCCAACCTGGACACGCTCTCAAGGTGGGCCAATCAAAACCAGATGCCCTTCAATGAAGAGAAGTGTAAGGTGCTGCACCATGGTAGAAACCCGCCCCCCCCCAACATAGTCACAGGCTCAGCAATCCTACACTCGCTAGCACCACAACCGAAAGGGACTTGGGGGTCTTGACTGACCACAAAATGAATATGAGCCACCAATGCGATGCTGTGGCTGGCAAAGCAAACCAAACTCTGACATGTATCCACTGATGCATCTCAAGCAAAACCAGGAAAGTCATCCTCCCGCTTCACTCGGCCCTGGTGAGGCTGTAGTTGGAGTACCATGTCCAGTATTGGGCCCCCCAACTTGAGGAAGGATGTGAAGACCCTTGAGTGAATCCAGAGGAAAGCCACTCATATGATCCAAGGCCTGGAGGGCAGGCTGTACAAGGAGAGGCTGAGGGATTTGGGACTCTTCAGTCTGGAGAAGAGAAGGTTCAGGGGGGACTTGGTGGCAGCCTACAATTACATAAAAGGGGTACATCAGGGCCTGGGAGAACAGCTGTTCACCACAGGTCCCCAGCTGGATAACGAGGTCTAACAGGCATAAACTCCAGAACAGCTGATTTAGACTAGCCATAAGAAGAAAGTTCTTTACAGTGTGTGTGTTCAGGGTCTGGAACAAACTCCCCCCAGAGGTGGTACAAGCACCTACTCTGGACTCTTTCAAAAAACAGGTGGATATATTTCTTGCTGGGGTCACTTGATACCAGCTGAGTTCCCACCTATGGCGGGGAGGCTGAACCTGATGATTTCATGAGGTCCCTTCCAGCCCCTAATGTCTATTTTACAGATTTCATAAAATGCAGTAAGACAACAGTTGCAATAAAAGGATCCTATTTTCATTTGATTTTCAGTTTTGCTGAAAATGCAAGAAGGAGAATGTGGAAGGGCCTCCTGAAGCTGAGGTTGCAGGAACAAACACACCTGGGACTCTGGAATTTGGCCATTCCTCCCTTCCAGGAACTGACTTGCTTTCTAAGCTACAAACAGAATGAAAAGTAAGCATAAAAGACCTGTGGGCCTTTCTGCACAGAAAAATACCAAATGTACAGACATCAAATTAGGAGGAGTAAACTTACAAAATACCTTCAAAATAAATTAAGAACAAGCTAGCATAAGTGAGATAGCTTAGTACTAATTCACTGGAATCCCTGAACATGGACAGCAAAGAAAAAACACAAAAACAAAATTAGGAAGTTGTAGTTTATTAACTGCACTCAAAAGGGATTAATGCAATCCTTAAATGTATGCAAAGGGAAATACTGAGTTGAAATAGGGAAGTGATCTCACCTGTGGTCACAGCAGTAACAGTCCTATGGTCAGTTCTGATGTCCACACTTCAAGGAGGATATGGAAATGCTAGAGGAAGGTTACTCAAATGACTGAGGGCCTGGAGAAGTCTTTCAGTATAAAGCTTAATGAACTCAAATTATTTGTCTTATCAAAATAAAGGCTGAAAAACAATGTGATCACTATATCCAAGTATTTATACATGGAAACGATACCAGATGGTAGAGAACTTTTCGACCTTGCTGAACAATATCAAATGGCTGAAAGATGTATCTTATGTCAAGGTTTGATTTCATTTCCTTGCTCTGAAAGTAAGTGCTCCATGACCCCAGAGAGATGGGAGTTCATGAAGAGTGGTTTCTTCTCAAGGAAGCGATCCTCTATGCACAAGCTAAATCTATTCCAACATGGAGGAAAGGCAGCAAGAAGGCACAGCAGCCCCCCTGGCTCTCCAGAGACCTAGTGGACCTACTGTGGCTAAAAAGGAAAGCCTACAAAGGATGGAGGACGGGATTCACCTCCAAGGAGGATTATTCTGCACTGGTCCGGTCCTGCAGGGAGCAAACCAGGAAAGCCAAGGCTGCAGCTGAACTCCAACTAGCTTCAAGCATCAAGGACAACAAAAAGTAAACCAGATGGGGCAACTGACAACTGACGCCCAGGAAAAAGCCAACCTATTAAATAGGTACTTTGCGTCAGTCTTTCATCAGTCCCATGGGACGCCCATGCCTGCTATGGGACAGGGAGATCCAGGTGATGGGATCCCCTACCTTCCATAAATGCTGACCTCGTGAAGGAACACCTTGAGAAGCTGGAGACCTTCAAGTCAGCCGGCCCTGACAATCTACACCCCAGGGTACTCAAGGAGCTGGCGAGCGTCATAGCCCAGCCCCTGGCACGGATCTTTGAAAACTCCTGGCGCTCTGGTGTAGTGCCCGAAGACTGGAAGAAGGCCAATGTGGTGCCGATCTTCAAGAAAGGGAGGAGAGTGGATCCGGCTAACTACAGGCCCATTAGCCTGACTTCTATCCTGGGGAAGATCTTAGAAAAGTTTATTAAGGAGGCCATCCTTGAGGGACTGGCCCAGGCTAACATCCTAAGGGACAGCCAGCATGGGTTTGTTGCGGGTAGGTCTTGTTTGACCAATCTCATTTCCTTCTATGACCGGGTGACCTATCACCTGGACGAGCGAGAAGAGATTGATGTCATATATCTTGACTTCAAAAAAGCTTTTGATCTGGTATCCCATGATCACCTCTTGGCCAAACTGCCCAGTTGTGGCCTTGGCTCCACCACGATCCGCTGGCTGGGAAATTGGCTCCGTGGTCGGACCCAGAGGGTTGTGATTGATGGCAGTCACTCATCGTGGTGCCCTGTGACCAGTGGGGTCCCTCAAGGCTCTGTCCTGGGACCCATACTGTTCAACATCTTCATTAACGATGTGGACATTGGAGTCAGGAGTGGACTGGCCAAGTTTGCCGATGACACCAAACTTTGGGGCAAAGCATCCACGCCAGAAGATAGGCGGGTGATCCAGGCTGACCTGGACAAGCTCAGCAAATGGGCAGACGAGAACCTCATGGTGTTTAACACCGAAAAATGCAAGGTTCTTGGGAGGAAAAACCTGCAGCATCCTTATAGGCTCGGCAGTGCTACGCTGGATAGCACTACAGAAGAAAGAGACTTGGGGGTCATCATTGACCACAAGATGAACGTGAGCCTGCAATGCGATGCTGCAGCTAGTAAAGCGACCAAAATGCTGGCTTGCATCCATAGATGCTTCTCGAGCAAATCCCGGGACGTCATTCTCCCCTTGTACTCAGCCTTGGTGAGGCCACAGCTGGAGTACTGCATCCAGTTTTGGGCTCCACAATTCAAAAAGGATGTGGAGAAGCTTGAGAGAGTCCAGAGGAGAGCCACGCACATGATCAGAGGTCAGGAAAACAGATCTTACGATGGCAGGCTGACAGCCATGGGACTCTTTAGCCTGGAAAAGCGTAGGCTCAGGGGTGATCTGATGACCACCTATAAGTTTATCAGGGGTGACCACCAGGATCTGGGGGAACGTTTGTTCACCAGAGCGCCCCAAGGAATGACGAGGTCAAACGGTCACAAACTCCTGCAAGACCGTTTCAGGCTGGACATAAGGAAGAATTTCTTTACTGTCCGAGCCCCCAAGGTCTGGAACAGTCTGCCAGCGGAGGTGGTTCAAGCACCTACATTGAACACCTTCAAGAGTAAACTGGATGCTTATCTTGCTGGGATCCTATGACCCCAGCTGACTTCCTGCCCTTTGGGCAGGGGGCTGGACTCGATGATCTCCCAAGGTCCCTTCCAGCCCTGATGTCTATGAAATCTATGAAATAAATGAGGACACAAGGTGAAAAAGAAGGCAGTAGACCCACCACTTGGAGTCCTTCAGACAAGTTTAAATATTTCTAAATTATGTTTTAATCCAATTTATAAGAGAAAGTCTATAATCTTTATGTGGAGGGGCAGGGGTTCATCTGAACTAGCCATGGCATTCTTGTCTGGCTCTGAATCTGTAGATCTAAAACTCCCTGCTCAAACCCTTCATCCATGGACGGTTATTTGCCTTCCTTTCCTCAGCCTTCTCATAGAATCACAGGTTGCAGCTGCTCTGTAAATGATTATGATGACACTTACAACTAGACCATTTGACATATCCTAGATCACTTTATTATATCTAATAATTTTTAATACAGATTAGCTAGAAATTGTATGATTCAAGTTTTAAGCTCGTCACCTGGAGGGATCAGAAAGGAATTTCTTTTCCTCCATGATGTAGTCTTCTTTTCTGCCTTCCTTTTATGCATCAGAGGTTAGCCACAAGTGAAGAGGAGACTGACAGCACAGCGGATTATCCACAAACAACAAAAGAGGATACTTGATGAGACAGTGTTCCAAGGACAGCGACCTAAGATGGTACAGAAAATCGTCTTAACTGCTTGACCAGTGTGGACATCCCACATAAGCAAAAGATTAGAGACTGCTCATGTGACCCAAGGAAAATTCCTTCCCAAGGAATCTAGATGGGTTTTCAATTTGCTCTGAGATGGGTTTTCAATTTGCTCTGCAGCATAGGTATAGCTCACCAGTTGGGATCACTTGCTATGAGAGGGGCATCAGGCACTATACATATCAGTGCAGAAAAGGGAGACAGAAACAAACCAAAAAAACTGCATAGCTTCTTTCTGACTTACCATTGCCTAGTTAAACTACTACATGCAAATAAAAGACACTTTGGCAAGTGTGGACCTATCAAGGACTGACTATAGTTCAATCTTCTTATGCAAATACAGCAGAAACACCATTTAACTTTTAAGATCTAGTCCAGGAGTCAGGAAACCTGTGTTCTAATTCAGCTGATGCTGACTGTCATCTTAGCTAAGTCAACTTCTCCACCTATAAAATAACCATCTATGATAACATTTACCATACCTACAATGTCACATCGTTCTCCAAAAGAGAATATATAAAGGAGGCCACTTTTCAAAGGCACAAAGGGCAGTTTAACACTCAACTCCAACTAACTTAACACTTGGTCACCTAATTGCTCTTTGCATCTTCAAAAGTCTTCCACTATATATTTATAAAATATAACAACAAATTCTTGAGATGGAAAATAGTGTAAGTCACAGAAAGTAGGGTTATTAATACTGGCCATTAATGAGATCTGGCATAGTTCATAAGACCTTTTTTTCCAGTTGCTTGTAACTTTTGACATGTTTCTACCATTTGGGCTAAACTTTTATACACAGAGTCTGCTTCAAACTGAATGTTTCCACAGTTATTTCAACAAGGCTGGAAGAAAAATGTTTTGCTCATATTAAACTATGAACCTTTTTCTGGAAATCTCTAACACATCCTCCTATGCTTGAGAGCAAGGGCTTGAAATTTGGCATGGGATTACATCTTAATACAGAGAGACATAGTTAGCTGTCAGAACTAAAATCTGACCTTCTTCAAGTGTAACCAGTTAGCACTGCACCCTGGGTGGTGGCAGTGTACAGAGCAGGAACAGCAGCTGGAGGTTTGCTGCAGGCACCTTCGGGGGGGTGGGGGGGAAAGGTGCCACTAACACTGTCAGGTGGCCATTTAAGCTGATCTGTAGCTGCCAAAAAAACAGTAACATCTCTGCCTCTCAGAAGGGTGAGGTACCTTCTTGCCCAATCTCCATTTTGGTGCCACCCTCCCCTGGCTTGTGCCCTCATCACCACACACAGTTACAGTACTTGCGCTTAAGGGCACTGCATAAAACCAAGACCGCTTCTCCACAAAAGTCTCCAGCAAAAAGGATGTTGGTGGAGACATCAGCTCATGACCTGCCCTCCAGGCAACGAGAGAGGTAGAGGAGCAGGAATAAAGTATACATGTGGACTAGGAACAGTGGTAGTTAAAGATGATTTGAGAAAAGAACAAAACAAATTTTAGAAGTGAAGCAAAATTTAAATTATTTTGCTTTCTCTTCATGGCTGCATCTTGTAAAGTCATAGCTTAAGAAACACATACAAGTTACTTTACTCATGAGTATTCTCACTGAAGTCAATTAGAGCACTCACGTACAAATTAGCAGGATCACAATCTTGGACTGTGAACTCTCCTGCTTTGGCATATTTCTGATGTTATCGCAATTCAGGACATGATTTCCGCTTGAGAAACATTTGGCATCATTCATTTTGTTTCTGCTTATTGTACATGAATAACTATACTACTTTGCACAAAACTGTAGCACTACACACTAGCAATGTCAAATAAAAAAATTCCTTGTAATAACCCTGTATTGTAGAACAAGAAACTTACGCCAAAATTTTGGGCCAGCTTACATGCCACTTTTATAAAAAGAACCCAACGGTTGTCCATTTTTCCTTCTAAAGGGAAAAAACATCCAAACTGAAATAAACATTTTTCCTGCCAACTAGAACAAAATTATTACCCTTGAAAGAAATATAAGTCCTACAATCTTAAAATGTCAAGGTTCAAGATATTTGTGCTGAAATGAATATAAACTTGTCCAACTTCAGACAACTACAAAATGAGGATGTGTGCACACAGCATATTTTTGAGAAAAGAAATAATGGATATTGTCTTCATAGTCTCTATTATACACTAGGAAAAACACATTTCCTAATTTATCTTAAAAACAGTTTCAATCCGATAAACCTTTTATATAGCTGGATATATGCTTCTGCCTTGCAAGCATAAATGTATTTCTTGTATCTATTCCTTCCCCCTCACCTCCTTGCCACCAAGTAAGATCTATGTTCACAAAAGAGGACCGTCTATTATTTATGTCACACTAGCGCCTAAAGGTCTAAAATGAAAATCAAGGTTCCACTGTGTTGAGTGCTCTGCAAATATATAGAGACACAGCATTTGCCCCAAAGACATCACAACATTATTTAAAACAAGATACAATAAATAACTTAAGACAGGATGAAAGGGAGGACAAGAGTAACAATAATAAGATCAAAAGGTTAGAGCTGGAAAATGAATATGTTGACTAACAATGATTTTAGCACGGTACCTGACAACCTCTGTCTCTACCCTTATGGTATACTCACACTAACAGCCCTGTCTGCCAAGGACGTACAGAGTACCGAGATGAGCACGGTATCCAGGTTATAGGCATATGGGTCTAGCTGCAAAAGGAATCAGAACTCATGGTAGAGGTGTTATCTTTTATTAGATCAACTAGATTTTTGCAAAAAAAATCTTTAATTGCAAGCTTTCAGGCACAAGTACCATTTTCTCCTATGCCTGAAGAAGGGCGCTTGTGCCCAAAAGCTTGCAATTAAAGATTTTTTTTGCAAAAATCTAGTTGGTCTAATAAAAGATAACACCTCTCCCACTAAGTTCTGATTCCTTCAGAGATGAGCATGAGAGAACAGTGATATTTTAGCATTATCCAGATTCATTTATTAATACAGAATTTGAAAAAGACCAGTCACCAGCAGTGATCAATAGAACCTACACCATCAATCCTCAAATTCAAGTGTTAATGCCATTTAAGCTTTCATTAAAAGACTAGTATTCTTCATAGTTCCAACAACAATTTTTCAAATTTTAACTAAATATGAAGCACTTGTCTCATCTTCCAAGTTCACAGAGTTCTCGTGGTTCTAGCTCTACACTGCAACCCCATAGTAAAATTAACAAGACTTCAATCAGTTTCTCAGTTAATATTCTAAAACCACAATCCCAACACTGACAAGAACATCAACTCTGTTCCAGAAAGTGATGAGCAATGGCAGCAAGAGGCAATGGAGTACTCAGAGGGTGGAATGAAACCTTGAGGGATGATGCAGGCACAGATTTCCATCCCCCACATCAGTCATAAACTCTGAGGTAGCAAGGGTGGAAATTAAGTCCTCTCCTATTTCCTTCCAGCAGTTACTCAGGTGACAAAGTGTGCCAGGTATTCACTACCCAAAGGTCAACACAAAACAGAGACCTCCATAGGCAGGTCCAGCAGAGAGCACACCCTGTAAGGTTTCCTTCAATTTTCTTCTGCCAGAACCCACCATGACCTGCTAGGAACTCTCAATAATGCACTGACCCATATAGTTTACCGGCTGATCCTCTACTTGTGTTCTGAATTAGTCCAGTTAATTAGTCCGGGCTGATAAAATAAATCTCCTATTAAATTGTAACATTTTAACAACTAACAGATTTGATATGAAAACAGTTAACCAACAACTGATTGTTTTTATATCAAAAAGTTATTCCGCCTTCGATAGCTCAGCCGGTTGACATAAGACTGCAGAATACTTGGCAAGATTTCCTTAAGTGCTTGGTTCAACTCCAAATTGAAGGACTACTTCTTTTCTGAAAGCCAGAAGCTGCAGCAGGAAAGAAGCAGGGGCAACAAATTCTGGGCTTACTCTATGTGTTGTATAATGATAGGGAGCCTGGACCCACCAGGAACTACAAGCCCCACTCAATGGCTTGAGGGAAGCCATTAAATGCACAACAACTGATTTCTTGGGGGGGGAGGAGGAAATAACATCACAAGAATAGGAGTAAAGGTTATGAATTAATAACCAAAATGCCAAGAAAGGACACTGAACAGAAAACTCCACTGGCATTCGCTAGCCCTCAAAGGCATCCCAGGAGTTAGTGGTGGTCACTAAAAAGGTCACCCAAGTGGTGGTCACTAAAAAGGCTGACTTTAATAAGCTCAGAGGACTAAGAACCAAGAGCCTAGATGCTTTGGGGGTCCAGGATGGGTGGTCATTCCCCAAGGAAACCATCCTTTGGGCTCAGAGTGAGACAATCCCCTGGCAGAGGAAAGGGGGCAAAGGGACCTTTGGCTAACCAGAGTCATCCAGGATACCGTAAGGGCAAAAAAAAAGCATACAGGAAGTGGAGGCAGCGGGTAGCTAGCAAGGAGTACACTGCTTTGGCCCTTGCCTGCAGGGAGCCAGTCAGGAAGAAAGCAGCTCTAGAACTCAGGCTAGTGGCGGGGATTAAGGACAATAAAAACTCCTTCTTTAGGTACGTTGGGAGCAAAAAGCGTGCGCAGGGTAGCATAGGACCCTGCAAAAAGAGTGTGCAGGGTAGCAGGGGGGCTTAGTGACAGATAGCAGAGACAAGGCAGAGATCTTCAATGAGTTTTTGGCCTCTCTCTTCTTAAATAGGAACCTAGACAAACCGTCAACATGCATCATGGACACCAACAAGGGGAACATCAGCCGACCAACGGCCAGTACTGACATGGTAAAAAGACACTCAGAGGGACTGGACATGTTCAAATCATCAGGACCAGAGGGACTCCACCCATGGGTAATGAAGGAATTTGCAAGTGTCATAGCTGAACCACTGGCAAGGATATATCAGCACTCACGGTGCTCGGGTCAGGTCCCAGAGGATTGGAAGAGGCCCATTTTCACCCCAATCTTTAAGGAGAGGAGGAAGGAGGATCTGGGGAACTATGGACCAGTCAGCCTTACATCTAGCCCTGGGAAAATCCTAGAAAAAAGTATCAAGGAACACATCTGTGGGAGCCCACTGGCTAATGTGATGCGGAGGGGTAACCAACATGGGTTTATAGCAGGCAGGTCCGGCCTGACTAACATAGTTTCTTTTTACAACAAGGCCACCAAATGTTTAGATGCAGGAGTCGAGGTGGATGTTATCTATCTGGACTTCAAGAAGGCCTTTGACGTGGTATCCCATGCCATCCTTATAAGTAAATTGAGATCTGCCTTGGATGATTATATGGTAGACTGGGTAGCAAACTGGCTTGGGGGTCACACTCAGGGAGTGGTGGTGGATGGGTCGGTGTCAACCTGGAAAGATGCGTGCAGTGGAGTCCCTCAGGGCTCAGTTCCGGCTGTTCAACATCTTCATCAGCGATCTGGATGAGGAGGTAGGAAGCACCCTGTCCAAATTTGCAGATGACACAAAAATATGGGGTGAGGCTAGCACCCTGGTGAGGAGGAACCAGATCCAGGCCAACCTAGACAGGTTGGGGAAGTGGGCAGAGAGCAACAGGATACAATTCAATAAGGACAAGTGCAAGGTGCTGCACCTAGGGAGAAAGAACTGCCATCATACCTATAGGTTGGGGGGGGCGACCTTCTCAGCACCACTGCTCATAATTTCAATGTCTATCATTTTGTCTTGGAAAAAAAAGGTGCTTTTCAGGATCTCATTTCAAAGATATAAAATACCCTTTTTCTTCTGTCTAAACATACATCAACACACAATTTTAACATGACTAATAGGGCTACCTTTAACTAATACAAAAGACCTAGAGGAGATAATTTTTTTTAAATCTGTAGGGGTGAAATGAGTCTGAACTCCAATTGCAAAGATTTACTCTTCCTAAACACTAACTAAACAATCCTGAACATCAAAAAGTTAAGTGCTAAATATGTTCAACACACTCATCCAGGCATTGTAGTCTCTATTATCCATCAGTGAGACAGAACTATTATATAAACCTTTTAAGATAGGACTACAAATTACACAGAATAAACATAGCTACGTCCAAAGAAATCTAGGCCCAAGATTTATTTACTTGAGAACCAACTGAGTCCCAGGAAGCACTATTTACCTCCCAAAGCAGCAAAATAAACAATACACTACAGTACCTCAACTGTATGGATACTGCATTTTTGTAGAATGGCAGATGGCAACTTTCCAGAGCCACAGGTGGGAACAACCTAAGTCAATCCTAGGTGGGGTGATGTCCTGATAGGCTGCCACTTCTCCCTGCCTCCGTCCCCTCAACTATAGCACAGACTTCCTGGCTCAGCCCCTCACCACCCAGCCCCAGAGCAGGCAAAGCCCCCAGCTCTGGATCCCACCCACAGCATGTGGGCTATATACGCTGCCAACCTCACCCCCATTTTACAGGATGGCAGAAAGCGCAACTGTTTCTATTTTAAAAGTTTACCTGTCTTTTCCATGTGCTCTTACTTCCTATGTTAGTCCCGTCCACAGACATGTAAAGAAGATTTAATAATTAGGTTGCTTTTAAACAGATCCAAAGCATAGCTTTGAAGGTCTCCTATAATTGTAATCATAGCATTCAGAAGACCTCAATTATCATTATTTTTAATTTAAGAAGTGGCTGGACAGATTTAAGCGGGGAAAACATAAGCTGGGATTTAGAGGTTATGATGTCCTGGTGCTGTCCAAATTTTTAAAATAATCTTCCAAGATTTCAGGAATTATCATGTGGAGGGGCAAAGTCCTCAACCCAAAACAAAAATTCTTCTTCCATTAAGAACTGAAACAAGTTTTAAGGATGCATCATATCAGCACTTGGATTCGATGCAGACAAGGGTAGAATCCTTCAGAAAGAAAGATGCTAAAATTACTAGCATTAGTCAGCACTTCAATACACAGCTAGATTCTGCTATGTTTTTCTTTTTTTAATTTCCATGATAAGGCGTAGCACGGTCACTGGATGATAATCAGGTGCATGATGACAGTACAGAAATTTTGTGCTCTACACAGCAATTTACATACATATACACAAAAGCTTGTGCTCTCCCTCTCCTCCCTATATACAGATATCTATATCAATAGATACATAGAGACATAGAGATACGAGGGGAGAGACAGAATAGATATGTGTGTGTGTTACATATACATATGGATAGGCATGTGGCTGGGGTCACGCGACCGCAGCGCTCTTTCCTATCTAGGCAGGGGGTCAGGCTCAATGATCTAGAGGTCCTTTTTGACCCTAGCATCTATGAATCTATGGGGGGGGAGAATAGACATACAGTAAAATCCCTGATATCCAGCATTAGTGGGAATGATGGGTGTCATTCCCTAACCTAAAAATGCCCGTTACCTGAGGCACGGGGGTTTCCCGTCAGGCGCAGAGCAGGAGGAGGGCTGGCTGGCGGCAGCGTTGGCTACACACGGAGCAGGGGACAAGGGGCAGCAGTGGCGACTGCAGCACGCGAGCTTCCCCCCCGCCACCCTAGCAGAAATTCCAGTTAATACAGCATTCTGGTTACTCAAATGCCAGATAACAGGGATTTTACCCCATGTCTATATATCTAGAGAAAGAGATCTATATATATATGTGTGTGCATTATATAGACACACACAGGGAGAAAGGATAGACAGTCAGACAGACAGAGACACGTGTGTGTGCAACAGAGAGAGAGTGTGTGCGTTTTATATATACACATGGGGAGAGGGAATGGGGGGGTGATACATATAGAGAGGTCTATCTATATATAGAGATATCCATCTATGTATATCTATATGTAGACATATATAGAAAACAAATACACATCTAGATATATGCATGTCTGCACATTACATACACATGGGGAGAGAGAAGATATAGATATACAGATGTGCGTGTGTTATATACACATGGGGAGAGAGAATAGATCTATCGTGTTATGAGAATATATATATTTATGGGGCAGAAAATAGATATATATCTATATTTATGGGGGAGAGAGAACAGATATGTGTCATATTACATATGAAGAAGAGAATATGTATTTTTACACATCTGTGCACGCACCCATGCACACATCACAGAATACCTACATAAACCACACACACGCAGACAGCTCTCCCTACGCATACCAATGCGCAGATGTCTGTTCTCCCCGCCGTCCATATCCCCACGCGCGCACGCACACGCACACACAGTGATACCCATCGCTGTGCCGGTCTCTCCACACGTGTCCCCGCGGGGTCCCCCCGCCCCGCCCCGCGCCGCCCCGCGCTCTCCGGCCCCGCTACCTTGTCGGCGGCGCCCTCGGGCTCCCTGGGCCCGCCCGCCGCGGGGGCCGCGCGCCGCTCGGGGTCCCGGCGGGGGGGCGGCGGCGGCGGCGGGGAGGGGGCCGCCTTGTCCCCCCGGGGCCGGCCCTTCCTCATGGTGGCCTCAGCGGCGGCCCACGCCCCTCCCGCCGCCACGGCCGGCCCGGCGCCGCCGCCTGCCCCCGCCCGCCCGCATCCCTGTCAGCGCCGCCAGCCCGCTGCCGCCGCCGCAGCACGGCCCCGCCCCCGCCCCAGCTCTCGCGAGAGCTCGCCGGGGGGCGGGGCGGGCCGTTGGGCCGCGCGGGCCGGGGGCGGGGCTAGGTGACGCCACGCAGGGGGGGAGGGGCACGTGGCTGAGGGAGGTGCGAGGCCCCGGCGCGTTGTGGGAGGAGCCTGGGCTGTGGGTGGGCAGCAGGCGCTTCCTCGGTGTCAAAGCCGTCTTCAGGGCCACGTCCAAGGGTCAAGGCCATCCTCACGGCTAGCGCCGTTGATCACTGGCCAAGGCCGTCTTCAGGGCCAAGGTCGGGATCAAAGCCACCTTCTAGGCCAAGATCAGGAGTCAGAGCCATCTTCAGAGCCAAAACCAGGGGCCAAAGCTATCGTCAGGGCCAAGGCCAGATTGGCCACTGGTCAAAGCCATCTTCAGGGCCAAGGCCAGGTTGGCTGGGGTCCCAAAGCCATCTGGAGAGCCAGCCACGCCATCAGTGCCTTGCCTCAGGGAGCTGCATGCCCAGGGCTGAAGAGGAGCAGCCAGCCTCGTGCTTGGAGAGCCCTCCCTGAAGGGGCCTGGAAGGCAGGTGCAACTCACTGCCCTGCCCACGTAGCCGTCATGGTCTTCACGCTGAAGGAAACGAGAGCGGGTGTGATTGTACGCCAGATGGCAATGAGCCGCCAGGCTAGCGCAGACCCCACCAGCACTCGGCTGCCTGGCAGATGGACGCCTCCCCCACGCTGCCATCTCAGGCTGCATAATGCCAGCTTTCCCTTCTTTTTTTTTTTAAAGAGAAAAGGAAAAAGGAGGTGGTTGCACGAGAAACCTCAGAAATACGAACCGCCTGTAAACAAAGGCGGCGGCGGCAGCTGCCTGAGGCTGGAACATTGGCTCTGAGATGTGAGCTGCCCCAAGCAGCTCCTTGACCACATCCAAAAATGATAAATGTAAATACTAGTATTGTTAATTATGTCATTGCTCATGAAAACAAGTTGGTCGTTAAGGTGCCACTTTGCCCTGTTTTCTGCATAAGACAGGAAAATCACAGATGGATACAGTGTGCTTTGTATCATTTTAACACCAGGGATAGGAGCATTTTGAAAATATGACCCTCCTCCAGCTCTTTTTTTCTAATCTCAATCAAGGAGCCAAGCCAAACCTAGCAGCATCCAAGCTGACTGAAACGAAACCAACCACAGGAACCTCAGAAAAAGCCCATGGCTAGATTTAAACCCCTCTTGAAAAGTAACCAAACAGTACAACACATGCCATCATCATGTATAACACTGAGATAAGATGTTATGAACAACCTCTGGTTGTGCACACACATTCAAATGATCTGGAAGAATTCTCCCAGATTTGTTTTCCTGGTTGAAAAACTTACCTGGAGATGTCTGAGCAGACATTTGACTGCTGAGCCCCTGAAGTACCCCTGTGCACACATCTCCTTGTGCTCTGCAGGCTCCCTTAGTCTGCCTGGAGACAGATGGAAGCAATGCACCTGGCAACCCTGACTGATTTACCCAGGCTGGTCAGGGTCATCCTGTGACTCCCTGCAGCATAATGTGAGATTTGTGAACAGAAATGTGTTCTACTCCCTGCTTGACTGGAGCAGCAGAATCCAACCTGAGCAGGCACAAAGCACCTTGGGATACTATACAGACACTCACTCTCCCTCTTAGAAGTCATTTAACCCTGATTGTTCCTGGATTATTTTTCTCCCAGAACAGCCATTTTTGCTTTGGGAGAAAAAATCCTGAGTATCTGTACACTCATTTCTACCAGGAGAGCCATGACTTTCCCAACAGAAAATGAATGTCTGTGCATGGCTTCTGTGTGATGATGTGTGTTTATTTTGTCAGCAGATCTTGGAAAAGTCCCACTTTTTTGTTTCCCAACTGACCCTCACCAAATAGCAATAATATAATAAAACAGTAGAAGCAGTTTTCTCCTATTGCTTATCTCTAGCCTCATACAGCCTAGATAGATGTTGGGACCCAGAGTGTTCTTTGTTAGATGGCTCTAAGTATTTTGCAAAAAAATTCAAGCCAGTAGCATTCAGGGAAAAACATCTTAAAGTTAGATAACGGTTGTCTTAATGAAATATTTTCTTGTAGTCAAATTGGAATAAGGAAGAAATAAAGCTTCCACCATTTTTACTTGAAAAAAATAACTATATTGATTCTTTAAATGATTAACTAAACTATAGATCCTTAATTCCTCCTCTCCCAATTTATCTGAAGAATTGTCTTACATGAACATGAAAGGACTTTGCCTTTACGACCTAACTGATTTTTGATAGTGCATGATGCCTTCTTCCGCACTCTTTTCCAGCAGAAGCCTCCTTAAAGTGTTTCCCCCTGTATTGCTCTGCATAAATCAGGAACCATTTCATTGGTATGGAAAAAATAGTTCTCATGCTGAAAATGTTAGTACCTGCCCTATTACAAGTTATTTGGTTTTCAATGGAAGCATAAGGCAACAAAATAAACTTTTTAAAAAACTGCTGACAAAAGTGAGTGGGAGAATGTTTAAATTATTGTTTGAAAATTATTCTAGCTTGATGCTGGATTAGTGACTGCAATCCCTTTTGATCATAATGGTGTGAGATTAAGATGAACAGCTGTTTAGAAATTCCCGGCTGGGAATCCTGTCCTCAGTAACCATCAATGATGTACATGGTGGAATCTTGGCTGCCTGTACTAATGCTAGTCTATTAGGATGGCATAATGCCTCTTCCTAAATTGTCTGGATCCTTGCCCTAGAGCATGCACGCCAGTGAGCTGTGATCTTAGAGAAACAACCTGCTATTCAGGTTGTTGATCTTAGAGAAACCGCCTTGCTATGCTTGATCACACCTGCCAATTTTATGTGCCAGAAAAGAATACTCAAATAGAGAAGTATTATTGCTAATGGTGTTAATGGCAACTTGTATATCACTTTCTGCATTTGAACCCTATTAGCAACTGATCATCAGTTTATAATAAACTAGGAAGAACTGGTTCTTCGCCTGGGTTGCTAATTTTGTAATTGCAGTGTATGTTTATTTTCAAATAACTTAGTACAACATATTTAGGGCAAAAATGTTTATTTTTAAAGAACGGAGTACAACATATTTAACATTTAACGTGGAGCAAAAAAAAAAAAAAGGCAAGTGTCACAATTTAGTTGAAAAAAAAAGGCAAGCATCAATATAATAATGACAACTGAATTCACTGCATCCAACGCTGCCGGCTCGCTAGTGAGAGACAAGCTCATCCTCTGAAGATACTTTTGCTTTCTTGTTTCCTTTTTGTTCCACCCTTCTTGCTAACAATTACTGCAGCTCCATTTTTATGTCAGTTGGATGCTTATCTTGCTGGGAGCCTATGACCCTAGCTGACTCCTGCCCTTTGGGCGAGGGGCTGGACTCGATGATCTTTGAGGTCCCTTCCAGCCCTAATGTCTATGAAATCTATGAAAATGGAGTAGTACCAGTTTGTTACTAGAGAAGCAAAGGAATCCCAGTCAATGCTGAAAGCCCCAAAAAGTGTCAAGTGAAAAACAACCCGCCTATAATTTTCCTCAGGTGGTAGTCAGTGATTTTGGAAGGTTTAGAGTAGATAGGACCAGCCGTTCTCAAGTTATAAGCAAACATACAGACATACACTTCATTTTATATATATAGATTTACCAAGGAAATTTAAGAGAAAGGTGACATGACTTGCTCATAGTCCAGCAGTGGATCATTTGTTAAGATCTGATTTTCCCAACTAACATAACATTTCAAACAGTTTTATTAATTGTAATACTTAAAACTACATCTTAAAAATATTGTACAGATATTTATTTCCCTCATTTTTTATATGTAATGGGAAAGAACAGGTTGTAAGTAGAACTGTGGAAAAATTACTTTCTTGGTGCCCTGGCAGAAATAATAATATTAACAATATAATAAACACTTTTCAGTTTTTATTTTTGAAACAAACATGACACTTCTAATTAGGCATAACATGTTTCATTTTCAGGTGTTTTTTACTTTTCTTTTATAGTTATAAAATCTAGCCAAATTTCAAAATAAAGCATCATTTTGGAATAAAAAGTGTAATGGTTGTGTTTTGAAAATGTAGCAACAATTTTTTTTTGGTGGGATCTCCATTTTTTGCAGCTGTAGTTAGTTTTTTTATTATGGGCAAATAATAGAGTGATTCTTCTGTTGCAAAGAACTCGGGAAAGACCGCAGTGAGTCAGAATGCTTTTGACATGACAGATTCCTATTTGAAATATCTGCGTTTATTCTGTAAATCACGTGTAGGCATTTGTACACCTACCAGTGCTAATTTTTTACAGCACCCTGTAACACCCTTACAAGGATCTTGCAGGGTGCCACAGTGTCACAAGCATCCTGGTTGAGAATCACTGGGTTAGATATTCAAACAGTTACCAATACTGTGAGTGTGCACTGCTCTATTGAAATTTCTCTTTTAAAAGAAAGGATGTAAACTCATTCTTCAGGGTGTAAACCAAACACTAATTAGCTGGAATTAGGAAAATTAGGACAATTCTCCTGTAGAGAGGTTATTCTATAATTGTCCACTACAGAAGTTTTTGCACCTTCTCCTGAAGCAGAAGTACAACACCTGGGATATTAATTGTTGTCAAGTTGTCCATAGGCATCACAGCAAAGGAGAGTTTTTAAGGATGGATCTGATGGAAAGTAACGAAGTTGTTTCATGGATATTTACAGCAAGCTCCTTCAGACATAAGGAAAAGCACAGGAAAAAGTTAGAAATTGTTTAAAAATCTAAAAAGCATTCACTGGATGCTGATCTCATAGGCCAATCAAAGGCAAGAGTCAACCTCCCCGTACCGAATAAGAGATCATTGGTAAAGTGGAGATAAACTGAAGAATTTAGAAAAAAATAGCAAGGAGCTTATGTTTGGTATGACACAGTAGGTGAGTCTTTGGATGGGCACATAAAGATAGGTGACATGGTCAAAGCAATAAGCTAGAAAAATGATCTTTGCAGCAGCATTCTAGTTGGATATCACGGAGATAAAGAATAAATCATCATAATAAGCATCTGCATCTATTCACTTCCCCAGTGAACTTCTTTATGGCAAGCAGGGTCTTAATACCACAAAATGGAGTCATAGGATTAGGAGGCACATTTCTCTGACAACTGCATGGGAGGAGCTCCTCATTAAAGTGAAGTGAACAAAGACACCTCATTGTCCTCTTTTTGTGTCCATCCTTAAAACAATCCTCTGTTATGACGCCTGTAACAACTAAAACTGGTTGAACAGGTAGCGTTCTGCCACTGCTGCTTATCACGCTAACCAGTATCCACTCACTGTTACCTTTTGCTTCCTTTAGTTGTATCTCATCCTACACTTAAGCTGTGAACTGTTTAGCAATTACCTTCTCTTTGTTATAAGTCTATACAGTGCTAGCACAATAGTGCTCAGGCAGGAGCATCCGGGCATTACAACAGCAACAAAAGCAATAATCGTAACAGAAGAAGAACCAATTCCAGAAGAACTGGTATTTCAAAGCTGGAAAAAAAAAAACATATTTTAAATGAAATACTGGGAACTGTTGTACTGTTTTCTTTGATCAAACATTAACAATTTGACCTGAAGTCATGATAGCTGTTGTTTAGACATGGGCTATTGGCCAAACTGGACCTGGTTTTTCTTCTGCTGATTTCAAAGTCCAGGTCATACATGTATATTCCAAAAGAAATACAAGCATTGTCCAACACAAATACTACTTTTTCCTAAAGGAACCAAAATCTTTGCCAGTAATACAGCATTCAGTCCCACCGTGACAATCCAGCAGAAATGCAAAATGCAAGAGAAAAGATTTGAGTACAGGAACAGATTTTATCAATAAACTAAAAAAACTATTATGGCAAAACATGCCCCTTTAACTCTGTTTAGTCTGAGATACCTTAAATTTACCTTAAAATAACACTGTTTTAAAAATAAAAAAAAATAAAAATTGTTTCTGGTGGGGTGTTTGCTTACAATACAAGTCCATCAAGAGCCCAGTTTCTTTTTCCACTGATTCATTCTCCAATTTCGTGTAAAATTACAGTTTCTCATGCCATTCCTGGAGAATGAGACTCATATACATTTAATTGTCTATTATACAGAAACATATGTACATACTCAAATTAAAGGAAAGCCACTAAGTCTTTTTTTCAGACCTTTCTAAAACTGTAAGTGCATTCTCTATGGACAATATAACCAAGCCTGTTGAAGTCAATGACAAAATTCCCATGCACTTCAACCACGCCAAGATTTTACTCCATGTGTTTTTGTTTACATAAGGAGTGTAGGATTGGGCCCCTCTGGAGTGTCTCCTTTGATTTTTATCCACATTTTACAGATAGGAAAACTGAGGCACAGAAGATTACATTCAGCTTTCCTGGAAGTAAGGGGTAAAAAGTCCACTGAGTGCATTAGAGATGCATCTACTTATCCCAGGGCTGAACGTCCCCAAGAAATGCAAGCATGTCAACTCCATGGCAATCACTGAAACACAGCCTTGATTCTTAACCCTGTGCTTTCACTTTAAAACAGCCCAGTTAAAACTGCTGCTGTTTTTTGGCCTGCACTCCTTCCTGTTCTGCTTTGCCAGAGGTGTCACAAGTATAAGGGAAATTGTCCAGAATTATGTTCTATCACCAGCAACCACCACATGGATTTAATTAAGAAATCCAGTGTCTGCAGAGGGGATTCTCTATTTGAGTAAAGTAGATACATACGGACTTATAATATTTACATGTAGTTGCAACACATTTACTGCTGCTCAGATCCTAACTGGAGGTCCCACTGATTTCACTTACATGGCTTAGATGAGTAAGGCATGCACAATTTAGTCGTCTGGGCTGAAGTTAAAACCACAGTCATCTGTTAACCAATTCAACGAGTGCTAAAGATTCTACAGTGACAGTTTTTATAAGTTTTGCTATTTGAGGGGGGGGAAATACACATGAACCCAGTAGTATTGACTTTATATAAGCAAGCAAACTCCCTGGGTTTTATATTTAGCAAGCTTACAATTGAAGCACTGGGTGCCTTAGGGCTAATGCACCGCTGACCTCAAAAAGACATTTTCAGATCAGTGAGCACTTTGCCTTCTTTTCCAAAATAATATAATGAAACATTCTTTATAGCGGCATAAAATAATCTTATAAAGTACTGAAGTACATCTTATTGACTGCTCCGTCACCGCCTGCAGGACTTGATGCAGTTCTTACCGAAGGCAATGGGAATCTTTACTGATTAGTAATGCACAGGGTGTGATGGACTGGAGTCGTTTTGTGATTTTTTTTTTTAGTAAAATGTGTCTTTTGGGGGGTTGCTCTTTTTTTACAATAATATTGCATGCCTCGGTTTCCCTGAGTTTCTTGCACACTAAGAAAGAATGGGTTAACATTGCTGTGAATTAGAGTTGGGAGCTTTGCACTGAAGTGGATACTAGGGTCCATCCAGAATACAATGGCTATGTTTATACATGAAGATGTACTGGACCACTGTTGGATACAAGCCCCAGCACCTGAAGACTCCCTGCTTTCTTGGGTACCCAGAAGGGCCATCGGAGGAATTCCAGGACAAGAAACTGGCTCAGAAAGGAAATTTCTAGAGACACAAGGTGGGGTGGAGAAAAGCATGACAAGGAGAAAAAGCAGCCAGGGCTATTGGTGCATCTGGAACTCTACCTAAGAGTTGACCACAGCATTGTGACCTAAGGACTCTGCAGGCTGTGCTGCAGGAAGAATGGCCCGCTTTACTGCATGTGATTTTGGCTGCAGTCCATACCCTTAAAGAGGTAAGATCCTCCAAGAGCTGTGCCAAAAGGTAGCTCTCAGGAGGGCCAAAGAGAACCAGAGGATGTAGAGACAGAAGATCCAGTCTGAGCCAAGGAGCCAGGAGATCATAGAATGATAAAATCATAGACAGACCTCAGGAGGTCACATCTAGCCCAATCCCCTACTCAAAGCAGGACCATCTCCAACTACATTCTCCCAGCCAAGGTTTTGTCTAGCCGGGTCTTGAAAGCCCCAAGGATGGAGCTTCCACTAACCTTTCTGGGTATCCTGGGTGCTTCACCACCCTCCTTGTGAGAAAATTCTTCCTAATATCTAACCTCAACTTCCCTTGCTGCAGCTTGAGCCCATTGCTCCTTGTTCTGTCATCTGCCCCCACTGACAACAGCCCAGCTCCATCTTCTTTGCAGTCCCCCTGCAGGGAGGTGAAGGCTGCTATTCAATCCCCCTCGGTCTTCTCTTTTCTAGACTAAATCAGCCCAGGTCCCTCAGCCTCTCCTCACCAGTCCTGTCTTCCAGTTCCTGAACCATTTTCGTTGCCCTCCACTGGACCCTCGCCAATTTGTCCACAGCCTTTCTGTAGAGAGGGGCCCACAACTGAACACAGATGTTGCCTCACCAGTGCTGAATAAAAGGGAAAAATCACTTTCCCTGATCTGCTGGCGACGCGCCCTCCAATGCAGCCCAATCTGCAGTTAGCCTTCTTGGCACCAAGGGGCACACTGTTGGGTCATATTCAGTTTATTGTCCAGGTCCTTTTCTGCTGCTGCCCAGCCAGTCACCCCCAGCCTGCACCAGTGCAGGGGATTGCTCTGTCCTTAAGTGCAGGACTTTGCACATGTGCTTGTTGAACCTCATGAGATTGCTTTCACCCACTCTGGAAGTGATGCCTGGGCTGGCTTCAAGGAGGTACTCAGAAGACACCATACTAAGACTAGGAGTCCCAGGGAAGAGTTCCTCTGGAGGATTCGTGCAGGTAGTGGTAGCACTCAGATTCCTGGGTTACAAGTGTAACCCTGGTGCTTTTGAACAAGTTATTGTAGCTGTGGAAGCCCTTCTTGCCAAGGGTCAGTATACAGCCAGCTCTTTAAGGAGAGGTTTACAGTGTTTTGCCAGGAGAGAGGTATAAACTTTGGGAAGTGTAACCCAGGTGCTACTCCAAGAGGTACCCCCTCTCCAATTGAAGGGATCAAAGCAGGTGCACAAGTGCTGTGGGAGGTGTAGGGACTCTCCTCCTCCTACAGAGCAGAGCCAGACCACCAATGGGGACTTAACCATATACCTTTTAATACTGGGAACACAACAGGCATAAAGCAGAGGGTACAGTGGACACATCCACAGATGCATCTCGAGCAGGTCCAGGGAGGTGATCCTCCCCCTCTGTGCGGCACTGGTCAGGCCACAGCTGGAGTACTGCGTCCAGTTCTGGGCGCCGCACTTCAGGAGGGATGTGGACAGCATGGAGAGGGTCCAGAGGAGGCCACTCGCATGGTCAGGGGGCAGCAGGGC
Organism: Crocodylus siamensis; assembly: GCF_052110815.1. Taxonomy (NCBI): domain Eukaryota; kingdom Metazoa; phylum Chordata; order Crocodylia; family Crocodylidae; genus Crocodylus; species Crocodylus siamensis. Next base: position 2,741,558 of record NC_143399.1, on the reverse strand, counting down.
AGGCCCTGTGAGGAGAGGCGACAGGACCTGAACCTGGTCGGCCTCCACAAGAGAAGGCTGAGGGGGGATCTAGTGGCCTGTTACAAACCAGTCAGAGGGGATCAGCAGGCACTGGGGGAGTCCCTGTTCCCCCGAGCACCGCCAGGAGTGACCAGGAATAACGGTCACAAGCTGGCAGAGGGTAGGTTTAGGTTAGATATCAGGAGGGGCTACTTCATGGTCAGGGCGGCTAGGGTCTGGAACCAACTTCCAAGAGAAGTGCTGGCTCCTACCCTAGGGGTGTTTAAGAGGAGGTTAGGTGAACATCTTGCTGGGGTCATTTGACCCCAGTACTCTTTCCTGCCATGGCAGGGGGTCGGACTAGGTGATCTGCTCAGGTCCCTTTCGACCCTAGAAACTATGAAACCACTAGTAGCACAGCTCCAGCCTGCTAGAGGTCTTGACCTTCCTGGAGCCCCGGCCTCACATCAAGCTGCCTAGCCTCTGATTGTAGGAGCTGGAAGCAGAGCTGCGAGCCTCTCAGATCGCTGCTCAGATCCTTGCTGGGAAGCCTCTCTCCCGCTGGCCACAGCCTCTCATAGGGGATCCTGGAGCCCAGTGGGGAGCCTCCCCTGCCGGCTGCACGCCACGCTGCTGAGGGTCCAACTGCTGCCTGCAGGTCCTGCTCCTTCAGGCTCTTCTGGGGCACTGCTCCTGCCCCGCTGGCCCAGCTCTTGCCAGCTCTGTGAAGCTCCTTCCTTGTTGTCCCTCGCTGGTCTCCCCTGAGTCAGCCCATGCTGCCCCTTTTATCCCCCTCCAGGTGACCGAAGGGGCCAATCAGGGGACATGGGGGGGTGAGTCTCTGGGGCCTGATTGGTGCGGAAAGGGAATCCCAAGTCCTCCAATCATCTTTTGCCCTTTCAAAACCCCTGGACTAGGTCACTGCCAGCTAGCCCATCACAGAAGCTAACTGAGGCACAGCGGGTCAAGCCCAGAGCCTTGAACCATTTCCAGATCAAGTACAAGGACAACAGTCCAATTCGCCAGTAGAGGAGGGGATGGTGTCCAAGGTAGGCAGTGTTATTGATATCCACAGGACCCAGAACAGCAGCTGAGCTTCATCACAACCCATTTCCCTAATCTTGACCTGAAGCAGCTTAATTCTGAGCTGGAGCAGCAGAGGCTAATTCTGAAAGAAAAGGAGCTTTATGGAAAGAAGCTTTGGATGGAGGTAGAGCAAGAAAAGCTGGAACAGAAGGAGAAAGAAAGAGAAGATGATGTACGCTTGTAGGAGCAGCAGAAAGAATACAGGGTGCAGGAGCAAGAGACTGCTTGAAAAGGAGAGTCCCAGAATGCAAGGAAGTAGATGTGCACCGATACATCAGCCCTATATCAGATCGGCACCAATATAAGGAAAATTGACAGTATTGGCAATCAGCTTTTTTTGGCTGATGTGGCTGAAAATGTGGCCGATAAATTCCATGTGCATGCATGCAGCCTCAATGCAGCATGCAGGCAGCCAGGAGTGCAGCCCAGCAGCATGGAGAGTATCTGAGTCCAGCTGGTAAGTCTGTTGTGAAGGAAGGGGCATGGCAGGGTGCAGATCGAGGCCCCAGCCGCAAGGGAGGGAGTGGGCTGGAGCTGGGTCAGGTGCTGCATAGCTGGAGCGTGGCATGGATCAAAGCCGTGAGTGGCTCGTCTGAGAGGTACGGGGAGGAGGTGGCGGCTCCTGCCACTGCACGTACCACAGGAGGGAATGGGGAGCATGTGCTTGGATCTGTACATGGAGCGAGGGCAGGCTGCTGCTGCAGGATATGGCTGGGGCTGCGTTGAGCAATTTCCAGGGGGGAGGGGAGAGGTGTCAGGGCTCTGCTTGGGGCAGAAGGCAGCAGTGCTGGGAGGGGGGCTATGGCAAATTTTGGGGTGGCTGCAGCCCCACCCCATAGCCTCCCTCCCAGTGCCAGCACCTACTTTGATTGCTGCCCTGGCCCAGCCCCCCACTAGGAAGAGCTCGCCCCCTGGACGAGCTGTTCACAACTCCATCCCATCCCCTGCCCCACTGTGCAGCGCCTGCTCCAGCCCTATTCCCCCCCTCACTGCGGGGGCCTCGATCTGCCCCCACACACACACTCCTTCCCTCCCCCCTCACCTCTTCCCCCACAACAGACTTACCAGCCGGGCGCCGCTCTCCAAGCAGCTCAGCTGCATACTGGCAATCAGGTCAGAATCGGCCAATATTGGTCGTTAAAAATCGGCCATCAGGATCAGTGCCAGAAATCTCTATCAGTGCACCCTTACAAGAAAGTGATGTGGGGGGGGCCCAGGTGGCCAAAAGCTGCAGGGACCAAAAGGCCTGGCCTCAGAAACCAAGGAGTCCAGGGATCACTGACTCTAGAAGCTACAATTGGCTTCAAGGGGGCAATCAAAGAGACTGTGCTAAGGCCAGGAGTCCCAAGGAAGAGCTCCTTGGTGAGATCCATGGCATAGGGCTTGTGCATTCATGCAAAATAAGAATGAGTGTTTAAAAGTAGTGTTCATATTCAGTACAGAGATGAACATATGTGCAGGCCATAATATTTTAAAATGGTAGAAATAGCATTTGTTATACTTGGCCTATGTTCAGATCACATAAAAGATGCATACAAACTCTTGAAAGTATCTAAATGCCAGCAGGTTTCTTGAAACTTCCCCATTTACAGGCTAGCATGTAAACTATACTAAGCTACAAGAAACTGGGATACTTTTTCAGGCTTTCAAAGAGAGCACTTGCCTACGGATTAGTCAGGGTTTCCACTACTGGGAAGGAGAACAGTATGTTTGATATTCCTAACACTTGGCTGAAGTCAAGAATAATATACTTATGTGAGAGGCCTCAGGCTTGGGATCTGTAGCAGGCCTCAGGGTTTATCATACATCATTATGTTCCAAGCTGAAGATGCCTTTTCTTTCATTTTCTTGATATATTCTCTGAGAAATTATTTTATGTGTTGTTTTATATTGGGAAGTCACTTAATAGGATATTCTGCTATCATGTCTGCTCTAGAATTGGAGTGGGTCAGATAGCTTTCTCTGTAGTAGTTATAACTGAGTTGTGTTCTTTTAGGTACTTGCTGATAATATATTTATCTATTTGCCTGTGGTACTTGTAAGACCTCCCAATACCATAGCATCGCAAAGTGTTTCTACAACCTTTAATGTCCGTATCAATGTACTGTAATATGTTTTTACCTTTTTAATAATTTATAAAAATTTAAAACACACATATTAAGATATGTGTCTTACAGGAGTTACAAATTTCATGTAATGTAGCAATTAACTATTCTGGTACAGCTAAATGTCAGCTTAATCATGGAAAAATGGTTGAATACATCAACTGGGCCATCTTAGACAACAGACTAAAAAGTCAGTTCTGTTCATTTTAGTAACTGAGGTACGTTTTCACTGCGTTGTATTCCTCTTTGGACTTCAGAGGCAACGTAGTTAAACAGGAGAACATTTTACTTCCACATGGGTACCATCGAAAGAATCGCTTGTGCATTTCCAATCAGTTACACCCAACAATCCCATTTACATCCATATGGCCCCTACCGCGTTACACTTAAGACATGATTCACCAATAAATCATGTCTTAAATTGTAACCCAGCCACACATTAAAGCAATCAATGGCATCATAAAATAAGGAATACACCACAAAGTTTTTCCACAAAAAATGTGTAAGCTGTTCCTGTCATGCCATTAATGGAATGTGTGGCCAGGTGTGCTTTTGTGACTGCAACCCCTGTCAGCTGGTGGGGCTCCCAGCAGCAAGAGTGCACCATACCTGCGAGCCCCATCAGCTGACATGGCTGGGAGCCTTATCAGCTGCCGACTCCCAGCCTTGGGGGGTGCATGCTGCACCCCCATGGCTGGGAGGCTGGATCAGCTGACAGGGCTATATATATATATATATATATATATATATATATATATATATATATACACGGCGTTTCATTTTAATCATGGAAACATATAGACTTGGGGTTAGTTTTTTTTAACTGAAAATTGAGGATTTTTTTAAATCAGAGAAAACCAGAATCCCTGATGATGAGTGACAATATACAATAATTAAAGAAGACAGCCTGTCTTATGCCTCAAGTAAAGCCTTCAAAGTTAGAAACATTTTATTTACTAGTAAACTGGGCATACTTGGTTTAGAAATAAGTAAGAAGCAATAAACCTTGGCTGTTTGCCTTTTTGAGGGTCATTCTTAAGAAAAGTAAGTTTTAAAGCTACCTTTAGCCTGCGATGACTTGTACGTTACCCTGTTTACCAGTTCAAGCAAACACTAGTCCTTTTTCATTTGTTAGAGTTCAGAACAATGCTTTGGAGTTTATATGGTTCCCTGGAAAAGGTCATGGGGCCAACAAGATTAATGCCAAAGCAAGCAGCAGCAGGGTTAAGGAGTTTAGAACTGAAAACACTGGTGAGGAGATCCGTCCCAGTGATTACCATGCACCTGCTATGTAACACCAGGAAGCTCTTGTCTTAGATCAATTTAGCCCTGGAATAAGTAGATGCATCACTAATGCATCCTCTGGGGTCTGCCGCTCACAGAGGGCTGCATTTCATCCACTGTTCATCAGTTTCATTATCTATAAAATGTGGGTAATGGGACTTATCCACTGTAGAAAGTGCAACTGAGTTTAATTAATGTTTGTAAAGTGCCATGAGATCCCAAAATAAATGGTTTAAGAAAAAAAATAAAGTATTGTTATTTTTATTTTAAACTGAAGATCCTGATTGATATGCTTAATATTTCTATAAGTGAAAATGATCAAAATGTTTGTGATAAACATCTATTTTCAACCGTTTTAAACATACCTTAAAAAATGCAATGTTTTAAAATTTGACATACAGAATAAATTGCAGGATCAGAAGCAATTATATTCTCAAGATCTAGGGCATATCAGTTTTCCCTTTTATGTTTTCAGAGAGGAAAATTACTTCTTTCAGGTGCTATTTTGTGTATATAACCCTTGATTTATTTTACATTAAAATTTACAGGTGATTATTTAATAATCTGAATGAACAGCTGTCTATTAAAAAATATGATCATGTTTGTTAGTAACTCTTTTTCCATACTATATTTTCTCCAAACAGCATGCATCTTTTTCCAAAACTAGCCTTCCAAAATTGAGGTGCACATAAATAGCAGGGAAGCTGCTGTTCTGCCCAGGATAAAAGAACCCTGCTTTGGTTCCAGCTTTACATGACAGTACGGTAGCTGTTACATTCAAGCAGCTGAGGGAGTCAGTTGACTTCATGGGTCATTGTTCTTCACTCCAGAGGTGTTAATGATCTTCTCTCCTTTTTAATACTCTTAATGTTCCACTAATCAAGTTAACCTTTCTTAAGGCAAGTTGGCTGTCTGCTAACTGCTCCTGGCCTCTGGCCTCCAATTTCACAGCCTTGAAGAGTGTTTAGGTCTTTTCAAAATCATTGACCCACCCATGGAGTCTGCCTTCAGCAGCAGCTGGAGTTTCAGCTGTAGTTAAGCAGGAAAGGGAAGGTGGCTGAGATTAATTTTCCTGGTTCTGTATAGCCACATCACTGGAAAAACCTTTTTTTTTCATTCTGCCCTTCAAAAACAAGGTGTATATCCATTGCAAAGCTGGCAGCTCAATCAGCAATGCAGAAGTCTTTGACTTTGGGAAAGGTGACTTTAACAAGCACAGGAGGCTTGTTGTTGAGGCCCTAAGGGACCATGACACAACAGGGAGAGGAGTTCAAGAGGAGCGGCTGCTCCTTAAGGGAGCGATCCTGAAAGCACAAGGGACATCCATCCCACCTCGGAGGAAAGGTAGCAAAAGGGCACAGCAGCTGCCTTGGCTCAGCAGAGAACTCGTGGACTTCCTACGTGTAAAAAGAAAGGCTTATAAAGGGTAGAAGACAGGAATCACCACAAAGAAGGAGTATTCTGCACTGGTCTGCACCTGTAGGGAGCAAACCAGGAAAGCCAAGGCTGCAATCAAACTCCAGATGGCTACACGTATCAAGGACAATAAAAAGCCCTTTTTCAGATATATGGGGAATTGGAAGAAAAGCAAGGGTAATTAATATTGGACACCTGGTAAACCAAATGGGACAACTGACACCCACGAAAAACCCAACCTGCTTAATGAGTACTTTGCATTGGTTTTTCATCAGCCCAAAGGGACCGCCCTGCCTAACATGATGCAGGACAGCCAGAGTGAGGGTGAATGTATATCCAGCATTGGTGTAGACCATGTAAAGGAATATCTTGAAAGGATGGACACCTTCAAGTCAGCTGGTCCTGACAACTTACACCCCAGGGTACTTAAGGAGCTGGCAGGCATCATAGCCCAGCCTCTAACATGTATCTTCGAGTGCTCCTGGTGCTCAGGTAAAGTACCCAAAGATTGGAAGAAGGCCAATGTGGTGCCTATCTTCAAGAAAGGGAGGAAAGTAGAATTGGGGAACTACAAGCCAATCAGCTTGACTTCTATCCCTGGAAAGATTTTGGAAAAAAATTATTGAAGAGACCATTCTAGACAAGCTGGCTGATGGCAACATCCTGAGGAACAGCCAGAGCGGGTCTGTCGCAGGTAGGTCTTGCTTGACCAATCTCATTTCCTTCTATGACCCTGTGACATATCACCTGGACAAGGGAGAAGAGGTTGACATCATATATCTGGACTTTAAAAAAACCTTCGATCTGGTGTCCCATGATCTCCTAATGGAAAAACTGGCCAAGTGTGTCCTCGGCTACACCACAGTCCAATGGCTGGGGAATTGGCTCCATGGTCAGACCCAAAGAGGGGGTAGTTCATGGAAGTAAATCATTGTGGTGCGCCGTGACCAGTGGGGTCCCAAAAGGCTTTTTCCTTGGACCCGTACTCCTCAATGTCTTTATTAATGATGTGGAGACTGGTGTCAAAAGCAGACTGGCCAAGATTGCCGATGACACCAAATTTTGGGGTAGAGCGTCCACACCTGAGGACAGGCTGGTGATCCAGGCTGACCTTGATAGGCTTAGAAAGTGGGCATATATAAACCTGAAATACCTTCAATATGGAAAATGCAAGTTACTTCACCTTGGGGGGGAAAAAAACCACATCATGCTTATAGGCTTGGCAGTGCTACGCCCACTAGCACCACGGCCAAAAGGGACTTGGGGGTCATGACTGACCACAAGATGAACATGAGCCACCAATGCGATGTCGCAGCTCGTAAAGCGAGTAAAACTCTGGCTTGCATCCAGAGATGCTTCTCAAGTTAATCCCAGGATGTCATCCTCCCACTGTACTTGGCCTAGGTGAGGCCGCAGCTGGAGTACTGTGTCCAGTTTTGGGCTCCACAATTCAAGAAGGATGTCGAGAAGCTTGAGAGAGTGCAGAGAAGAGCCATGTCCATGATCAGAGGGCAGGAGAACAGGCCTTATGATGAGTGGCTGGGAGCTATGGAACTCTTCAGCCTGGAAAAGCACAGGCTCAGGGGTGACTTGGTGGCTACCTATAAGTGCATCAGGATCTGGGAGAACATCTGTTCACCAGATCACCCAAGGGATGACAAGGTCCAATGGTCACAAGCTGCTGCAAGACCATTTTAGGCTGGACATAAGGAAAAACTTCTTTACTGTCTGAGACTCCAAGGCCTGGAATAGACTCCCCCAGAGGTGGTGCAAGCACCTACTCTGGACACTTTTAAGAACTGTTTGGACGTTTTTCTTGCTGGGATCATTAGATGCCAGATGACTTCCTGCCCCTGGGGTGGGGGGCTGAACTCAATGATCTTCCAAGGTCCCTTCCCGCCCAAATGTCTATGAAATCTATGAAATTATATTCTGGGGTGTATTGGATGTGAAAAAATGCAGTGTGTCATCAGGTTTTCCATTAAGTTACTGAAGCTAAGTAGATAAAATAAAATGGTTCCTAAGGTATCAGCATTGTACTAGTACTCTTAACCATGCCTACAGAATGAGAGCTGTATCCTGGAAAGTAATGACTATAAAGGATTTGGGGGTCATAGTGGACAAGCAGCTCATAGGAAATTGGGGCCAGGAGGAACCTCCAGTCATCTAGTCCAGCCCTCTGCATAAGGCATGGTCACCCTATCTAAGGCCATCTCATCCAAAAGTTTGTCTAATCTGCACTTAAAATGTACAGTGAAGATGATTCCACCCTCTTTCCTGGGAACGGTTTCCAGTGTTTAATATCTAACCTAAATTTCCCTTGTTGCACTTTAAAACTATTGCTTCTTGTCCTATCCCTCGCAGATACAGTCAATCACCATGCTCTGTATAACAATTCTTTCTGTATTTGAAGGCTGTTATCAAATCCCTCCTCAGTCTTCTCTTCTCTAGACTAAACAATCCTAGTTCTTCCAATTTTTCCTTGTGCTTCATGTTTTGAAGACCCCTAATGATTTTTGTTGTTCTCCCCTGGACTCTTTCCAACATAGTTACTGGCCTGAATGCAAGGAAAACTGGGTCAAGGTACCTGGCCTGTGTTACTTCAGAGGTCAGATCAGATAACCTACTGTTTACCTCTAGCCTTAAAAATCTAAGAATCCACAAAAGAAATGATCCCGATTCTCAGCTGCCTTGCACAATGTATTATCATCTGTGATAACCAGAGGGTGTACAAAGTGGATTTAAAGTGCTGGCAAATCAAATCTGCTTACCTCGTGTCAGAATTTAGCTGATAGTTTCATACACGGTAGTTATGCCCTGAGGTCCAATTCTGGGTGGAAGTGATCAGAATACTAACTATCGTGGTGGGTGATAATATTGTTTTTGTTGATCGAATGCCTCAGTAAAGGAAGTTTGCCTCGTGCAGAATGAAGAACTGATATCCTTGTTTTGAATTGTTTAGGATGCTTTGCTCAATTGCGGAAGGTATCACATCTCCCTCCTCTCCCCTCCTCCCCTCAATTGAAAATGTGGTGTGCTAAAATATGTGGCATCTTGGTGATGGAGAAACTGTCCCATGATGTTAAAAGTTTAGGAAAGAGACCAAAGAGAGAGATTTAGAAATATGGATTCCAGTCCTACCCTCTGCACAGGACAAAAATTCACCAAGCAGCAAGTCAGAGTCTCTATCCAGAATTTCTGAATATTAGTGAACATTATTTAATTTTATATTTACATACATCATCACTATAGTCATAATGGAGATGATCTTCTTCAAGGATTTCCTTTGTAAAGATGTAGTAACTTCAAACCCATGCAATTCCTGTGTACTCCTCCTGTGTTGCAGTTGTGGTTCTATAATTGTATTAATAAAGGAGTTTTTTTAAAAATAATTTGTCTGAAAGTTTAACCCAGAGGTGGGCAAAATGCGGCCTGGGAGCTGGATGCAGCCCACCAGGCCATTCTATCCAGCCTGCAGGGCCCCTAAAAAGTTTAGAAAATTGATATTTATCTGCCCCGGGCTGCCTATTACGCAGCCCTTGATGGCCTGCCAAAACTCAGTAAGTGGCCCTCTGCCCAAAACAATTGCCCACCCCTGGTTTAACCCCTTTCTACTAATTACGCTGCAAGATCTGCACTGCAACATGCAAGCAAGGGTGCTCCATATTTTTTATCTGGTATCTCCAAGGGGACAATCATTGATACAAGACCCTTTTATTGAACATCAGCTTGAAAATGGCCACATCCATAGTCAAAATGAGGTTAAGCATCGTTAAATTCTGCAGAATTCCTATTTAAAGGAATATAGTGGTAGTTTTATTAATCTAATTTCACAAGGTCCTGATCAATGATCACCCTCCCAAGGCAATACCATAGTAGTAATGATGAGTAATATCATTCATAATAAAGGTACCTAAGAATTACTGTACTACAGGGCAGTCCAACCAGCAGCCTGAGGGTGGGGACCACGGGAGGCCAGCATGTAATCCGCAGGCTCTTGCAGCTGTTTCTCCCACAACCATGTGGCAGGGGTGGGCCCGGGGGGGCACACACCACCAGCACTGCCTGTGCGCCAGGAGAGTAGAGGGCCACATGCCACGTATGCAACCATGCAGGGGAGAGCTGTGCAGTGCCAGTGCTGCCTGCATGGGGTGTGAGATCTCAGGGGGCATGTGCCATTGGTACTGCCCACACAGCAGGTGACCTGTGTGGTGTGCAGCGTTGGGGTTACTTCGTGGTTTATGGGGGAGAGGGGAAGAATTTACTCATTTTTTAAAAATCCAACCTCATACCTTTATTTCTTTGTCCTCATGAGTCTGCAAGCAATAAAGGAGCATTATGTGCATGTCAGCTTGTGCAGTCCTTGTATCTGCTCCTGAAATGTGCACTATCTTTCCAAAAGGTCAAGGAACTCTTCTAGGACAAACAAACTCTGGGGGACCGATGGTGTGTATATAAAGAGGAAGGCTGAGAGCAACCTGCTGTTTTCCAGTCCCGCAGAGAAGTAGCAAGAAGAAAGACAGCAGAAAAGGTGAGAAATCAATGTTCAAGTTATAAAGACAGCTTTCTTTTCATGTAGTATTTTGTTTTCTTTATATTAAAAAAGTCTAGTGTAAATGCAGGGGCTGATTATACACGTGTTATTCAGGCAAAATTCCTTGCTGAAATTGGTAGAAAGTTTTGATAAAGACTGATGGATCAAGCCAATAATATGCACAGACACTTACATTGTGTTATAGGAGGCATGTCCTAGTTCATTCATGTACTTTTGTAGTCTAGAATTTGGAGAGCTTTTAGCCTTATGCTCAACGTTTTTTTTCTTTTGGTTTTGGATTAATCATAGAAAAAATACAGATACAGAAAATATTGGGCTTGATCCTTTGGTTGTGTAAGCCAGCACTGCCTCATTAGAAACAACTGAGCTCCATCAGCTTACAACAGCCAAGGATCTGGACCGGTGTTTTAGATGCACTGGAATTTACTCATCTACAACACAAAGAGCTACATCATTTCTCAGGATACAGAAAAAAACCCACGTAGATATAAACATATGGGATGTTCATCTGTCCTAGAAATCCAGTGAAGTCAATGAAATTTCCCTTGTGATAACTTTGGATCAGCGTATCTGTAGAAAACATTAAAAAAAGAAAAAAGAAAGCAGTGAGCAACTTGCTGTCTACTATTTAATGAACATTTAAGGTCTGCAATAGTATTTATGCTTAAGTGGAATACTATACCGAGTTATAAATTAACTGTATAACATTTTCAAACAGCTCAACTGACTTAAGAACCCAAATCCCATTATCAAAAAGATTAACTCATTTAGGGAATGAGTCGTTACTCCTTCGCGTGTTCTAGTGTATCCCTAGTCTCCATCATGGGTGTTTCCAGGAACGCTTCTGCTCAATATGCAGCAATGGTAAGAAAAAGCAAACAACATGTTAGAAGATATAAGAAATGAGATGGAAAAATAATATTGGAAATAATAATATTGCTATGTAAATTAACAGACATCCCTTACCCAAAATACCACCTTGATTTCTTGCCACCATTTCTCAACAAGGTTGTAACAGAAATAATGTTGCTTTGGAAACGAGCAAAGAAAATTATTAGAAAAAAGTTCCATATGAAAAATATCAAAAAGATTTGACCTACTTCAGGGAGGAGATAAATACGAGTTATACAAAATGATGACAGCTACAGAGAAAGTAGATCTGGCTCTCCATTTATCTTTCTGCAGAATACAGGACAAGGGGATATTTAATTAAATAGCAAAGAAATTTAAAACTGATCAAATAACTGTGTTTTCATACAGCACACAAAGAGCCTGGAGAAGCCATTGCCGCAAGAGATCTTTGATGGGAAGCTCATAGCAAGACTTAAAAAAGTAGTAATAACTGGACAGTTAAATTGTTAACGATGGTCTCTACAGTTACATTAGATAGAGTTTAAGAACAGAAAAGATAAGAATTCATATGATTTCGGGTACAACATACTAACTCTTATGTAGTAGCTTTAGATCTCAAAATCAGTCTCAGATCGGAGGTTAGGAAGAAACTTTATGGGGTGGTTACACTATAATTACCCACTTGGTATTTCTTTCGCATTTTTTCTGAACCAACTCGTACCAGCCACTGTCTGAAACAGAAAACTGGACAAGACAGGCCTTTAGTCCGATGAAGTGAGCTGACCTCTGTGTTCTTCTGAATCTCAAGCTGTGTTAAGATGCTGTGTTTGCGGTGCCAAGTACCAGTCATTTGTCTGTCTTTGCTCAAAAATAACGGTTGTTAAAAATATTGAGATCTAGGGGAAGAGAAAGCGGATAAGCATTTGTACAAATATTTGACTGCTCATCTTGGTTTAACCTATTTTAGTTTTACCTCTTTAAAAATACAACCAACAGACCTGCCTTTTAGTATGATGGCCTTTCCTAGTCATAAGCAAACCAAATCAAATGTATTTTTTTCCTGACAGGGCAAGTGCTACGTGAAGATGTCGAAGTTTGCTGCAGCCCTATTTTTTGCTATCTTAGCAACATCTACATGCAAAGAGTTTAGCTGCCTGGAAGGGGATACTCACAAAGAGAAGCCGAGCCCAGAGCCCGACATGCACGAATGCACTCTGTACTCGAAATGTAAGAGCGGTTTAATCTTTGGCAGCGATTTTTCAGCATCATTTAAAAATTGACCTTTGCATCTATTAACAAACTGTCCCTCTCATACCTTAAATTAATTTAATTTGGCGCGATATTAGCAGGCATTGTGTTTGTAAAGTAGCTTCTATTAGCTTTTAACTACAACCAGTGCTTAAGAGCTTTGAGACCTGATACAAAACTCCCATTGCTTTCAGTTATTCACATTTTTATGTTCCAGATTTCATCCCTCATGTAATTGCATTTAGTTAAGTAAGCTTAAACCAAGAATGACTGTGACCCAGTGTGATTAAATATGAGAAAATTTAAATAGCAGCATACATCTCTTGATTGCAGTGTGCAAATGAAAAAAAGTATCGACCTGATTAAATATCTGGCCTGATTAAACACTAGCAGCCACCAGAAAAAAACAGTCTGAAAAGGCTGATAAAAGTAATATTCACTGCACTTCATCTTTTGTTTCTTGTCGTGTATTTAGTAACTTCTGAATTCAAAGGCTGGAGTTCAGACTTTCACTCTTCCAGGATATCACATCTGGTTAAACACCACTTAACTTCTTGGCAGTGAATGAATACATCCTCACAAAGCAATACTGATACCAATTCAGTCCTACTTAGGCAGCTCTTACATTATTGTTTCCAAGATCGGAAATGTAAGCGTTGTAAAAGGTCTTCCTGTGTAAGGTCTGCGTCCTAGTTGTTACCAAGGGACTGCTTGGGATCATTTGCCAAAAGATGAATATTTTACATGTTGCATCTTTCACGTACAGTGTCAAAGCAAACCCTAATGGCAGGGTCTTTGCTCTATCTCCAACAGCTTCCTGTTGCAATGCAGATTTCACGGTGCAATTGGACCGTTCGCCAGTCGTTCAAGTAAACAACAGCTACTGGAACAGATGTGGGAATCTCAGCAAATCGTAAGTTAGATACGATAGTGTCTGTGTCCCCTCATGGGGACTAGGGCTAGTCTGTGCCATCAGCTGCCGGCATGAATTTCCCCCTGGAATTTCTCCTGGGAACTCCTGGGGTTTGCCTGAAGGTGCCACCAGATCGGGAAGTGGACCAGATGCTGCCATCTGATCAGCTTCTCCCTCCTCCCCCTTTCCTCTCCCCAAAATCTACAAATCCTAAAGCACAAGTTGTTTGTGCAGAGGAGCTTCTGCTATCTTGTGAAAAAGGAAATGATGCCATTTAAGGCCTGTTCTTGATTATGGGGCCAGATCTGTCTGCTGTGCACTGACCTGGCAATGAAATGCGGTCATAAACCTGACTTAACTGGCTGGTTAAAAAGGTTTACAACCACTTGGCGTTGCTGTAGCTGTGGAAAGCAGCCAGAGCATACCAGTGAATCTGGTCCACAATTTGTATAGACAGGACCTCTTCCCTTGTTTAAAAAGCAGATAAATTAGATTATCAAGTCTTGCAAACAAATTACACAAGGGAGGCCAGAAATGAAACTTTGGAGTAATTATGAGAAAACAAAATCTTGTCGTCTCATGGGTTCTGTAATCATAAAGAACATCTCCCATAATGAAGGCTTTTGGTATGTCACTAGATTTCAGAGTTGTGAAATATGGCAAGCTATAGAAAAAAAAGGAACGGCAGTACAAAACAATTAAGCAAAACCATATGTGCAAAAGTAACTGCGATTGCCTGCCACTCCCAAGAGAGCTGCTCCATACAGTATGTGTTTTTTTGAGTAACTTCAACTGGCCTATGGGAAAATCTAAATATTAATGAGCTACATCCCACTGAAACAGCCTGGATATTGGACTGGATGTGAAGAAGTGGGCTTATTCGTTGTTTTGCTCACTTGACACAGATGTGAAGATTATACAAAGAAAATCGAGTGCTTTTACCGATGTTCCCCACATGCTGCCCACTGGATCAATCCGAACTACACTGCTGCTATTCAGTTTGTTCCCTTGTGCCAAAACTTCTGTGACGACTGGTAGGTTTAATTTTGCTCATCTCTGTATTTAAATTTGACATGCGTGCTTCAGTCCTGTGCAAGAAAGCTGCAAATGTGCAAAGTGTGACTCTTCCAAAAATGTGGCATCACCACTAGATAGCAGTTATCCCCACCTGCTCTTTCTTCCTGCCAGTTCGGGTTTTGTTAGTCTTACTGTTTTCCCTATTTATGTTATTGTCTTCAAAATGGTCATAGGCAGTAGTATGTAACATCCCAAGTATATATTTCTATAAGGGTTCAATGATTAATGAAATAAGGATTATGGCCCTCACCTGGCTGCAGCTGAGCCCTGGATCTACACTGCTGCTCAGAGACCAACCCACACCACTGCCTGGTCCTGGACCCATGCCACTGGCCCTGGCCCTGGCCCCACTGCTGCTGCACAGATCTGACCTGGGAGAGCCCTGAAGTCCAGATCCAGCCCAGGGCCCAAGGTGAATTTGACACCCTTGGATTATGTGATTAGCATAATCACACATACAGGCTAAATATGAACTCATAATATTGATTACATTCTTTTATCTGTCATGGTAAAATATACTAGGGAATTCCTGGTACACTGGGGAACTGCTGGCACACATCCCCTGTAGTTAAAGATCAGATAAAAGCAGGAACTAAACTTCACTTTCTGAGTTTTAAGGTATGTGATAGGGCAGTCTCAACACTAGCATTTCACAGACAGAAGTCTAACCAAGTGTGGGTGACTAGGGCCTCAGCACCAGGCATCAACTTAGAGGGGGCTCAGGAGCAGCTGTTGTTGCCCCCTGCCATTGCCCCTGCCCCTGCTTCTGCCCAGGACTCAGACCTTACATGTTACACCCCTGCTCACAAGATAACCAGGGCTAGAAATGTTACATCCCACTGAGATTTCTAATTTTCCAGCAATCCACATCTAGCATTTATTTGCAGCTCTAACAGGTTGGTAGTATTAGGTCTTAAATCATGACATCCTGGCATATAGAAAAGCAATCAGAAAACATACGCAAGGGCTTGAAAAAGGTATTACATCTATTTTGTTTTTTAAGTTTGTGCTTGGTAACTAAAGCAGTTGGGTTTTACTGCCTTTACTGATACGTAGTAGAAATAGTAAGATATGCAGAGCACTCTGTTAGGTTTAGACACTTTATATGCTATTATATTGTTGGAATATAGGTTCCTCAGACTTGGAAAATTCCAACCAACTACTATAACACTTTTAAACACATTACCAAACAAGCTTTCACTAAGATGTGGCATGTACAAAACACATAGTAGTGCCCAGACAGGTTCTGTCCTGTTCTTTACAGGTTCTCATGCTGCCTTCATCCCTGCAGTTCATTTTCCTCTCTCACCCTCTCCCAAGGGGAAGTTTTGTGTGCAGTGCCATATTTTGCTAGGGCTAGCTACGGAATATTTCTGCACTGCTCTGTGTCTGTGCTAGAGACAGCAAATCGAAGAAGCACAGCTTGCATTTGGAGTCGAAGGTGCTAAAGTATATTATTTCTTAGCTCTTCTGAGAGTTTGTTGCATAAAGGAGATAGAAAATATTTTGGTAGAAAATTGCACTGGGCTGAGAAGCAGAGCCGTCAAAGGAAAGACTGTTGAGGCAAGAAGTCTGCGTATGATAATAGATTGTGCGTTTCTCAGGGCAGGAGCTGTCCCCCTTGAATGCATGACAAGTTTGCTAATGATAGCGGGCCCTACCATCAACAAATAATAACATCATGATCTCCGGCTTCATTTGGGATTACAAGCATCTTGCACAGGACAAAATGTACCAGTGATGCAGGGCTGTGTATGAACATGTCTGTGTCTTCTATCCTGATGCCATTCCCATTCCCTAGCCCAGGGATAGCTAACCTGCGCACAGGTGCCACAAGCGGGCCAGGCAGCACAGCAGTAGAGAGGGCAGGAAGCAGAAAGCAAAGCTGGGAGGGAGCCCAGGAAAAGAAGCAGAAAGCAAAGCAGCAGATCAGGCAGGGAGCACAGGACAAGGAGCAGGGGATGGATGGAGATCAGAGTGGCACTTGGGGAGGGTGTGAGGCTAATTTGTGGCACATCTGCCAAAAAGGTTTGCCCCCTCCGCCCCCCCCCCGCCTTAGAGACCAGAGACGAAGGAGGCACATGGATGGGACTCCTGCTCTTCCTGGCAATCCAGAACAGCGCTCCCAAATTTCCCCCTATGTATTGTATTCATTATAATCCTCTAGTGTGCTCAAGTGCCGCTGGGGATGTGACCTACTTTTTTGACATTCCACAAATGCTGCAAACTGCACGTCTTTGTGGGCAGACATGTGCAGAGAGCTCTGGAAGAGCAGTGACTTCACGTCAAAGAAATTCATCTAACTAGCCTGGGGCTTTCCCGTTTCTTCCTATTATTTTATGATCCTCTGCTTCCACCAGTCTGATATCTGTTATCTTGAAGTCCATGTGGACTGTAAAGAGCCCTATGAGCAGCTTCCTTTCCTACCCACCTGCAAAAGAGGCCCCTATCAGAAGGGAAAGTGCTGGGTCTGAAAAAATAACTCCGGGTATTAAATTAGTTTCAAAATAAAAAAAACAACCCTGGCTTGTAAAAAAATAGATCAGTCTTGGTGGCTAGTATAAAGGTGGGTCTCCTGAGTACTTACATTCATGCTTTTCACAGGTGCTTTTTGAAGGCCTGGAGGAGCCATTTGGGAAGTTCTTGACAGCAGAAATACCATCAGAATTGATGATTGTGCTCAGTTTTGTCCTTGACTCCTTGAGGCTAAAGAAAAAGCCTATGAAAAACAGACTTTGTCT
Source organism: Crocodylus siamensis (assembly GCF_052110815.1). Lineage (NCBI taxonomy): Eukaryota > Metazoa > Chordata > Crocodylia > Crocodylidae > Crocodylus > Crocodylus siamensis. The sequence continues at coordinate 2,724,281 of NC_143399.1, read as the reverse complement.
TGTTAATACGTTTGTATAGCACTCAGCATGGGAGGGTGGGAAAGGCTCATCCTGATTTCAGGAAGCCTTATGCTAGTATAACATAGATCAAATGAAAGTATAAATATTTCAATATTCTTGTTGAATTTGGGTGCCTTCAAAACCCAGATGCACAGCATAACATTCCTAAGTCCCTATATGGAAAGGGGATGGATTTAAGTACTTTTGGTTACACATTTTGTTGAACTGGGCCTAATTGCTTAAGCTCTGGTGTTTATACCTATCCAAAGAGCCAGCCATGAGACCAAAGCCCGGCCTGATAGTGGTATACTAAGGACAGATCACCCATGTTTGCCACTCTGAGATCTGTACTCGTAGCAGGCCCACAAAGTCCACCAGCAGACGATCCCATTCTCCTTCCCAAGACTGTTCAGTCCACAACTGGTTTAATCTCTGTCTATATTTGCTGTCACACCAATAAATGGCAGTGATAAAAACACATGACTCCATGACTTGTATAGCCTGTGATCAGCAAAACAGCCCTGGACTTTGCACAACACGTTCCTGAACGGTGTTTGAAATTCATTGGAAGTTACCCTTGAAAAAGCTGAACTCAGGCAATTTAAAGTTTAACATCTCAGTGTGTCACAGGTGAGTTCCACATCTAGTCCCAGAAGTTCACTCCAGCGCTGGCATGTTATAAAACACAGCTGCTGAAAACTGACTGAATGTAAACCCCTCAGACACAAATATTTTCAATTCTTTGCAAACTTCGTATATAAAATAAGTGAAAAATGGCCTTCAATGCCACTACAATTAGAAAGACTAATGTCCAAGTTCAGGTGTGCAGATAGTGGTGGTGGTACTTGTATACCAGCACCTACGAATTGTGGCCAGGTCTGCTGGCTGCTGTTCCTACCCTAAAGGGCTTACAGTCATTGGCCGAGATCCTGCAAAATGCATGTGCTCTTTATGTAAGTACAGCAGTGCTATCGCAGTTGCTTGCAAGTCTCCTACTTCTTGTGTCTTCTAAAGCCTCAGATGATGTATTTTTGTGGATATGCAAAAAGTTCTGTTTTAATTAAAAAAAATGCAAGTTCCTTTAAAATTTGACTAACTGCACCCTGAAAATCAAAAAAAAGACAAATAAAAAGAACCTTAAATGTACTCTTTTAAATATCCTGCTATTTCTGAGGCAGTCTTATGATTTTGGGAGAGCTGGCTCATGAGAGCTGGAACTCCTGGAGCTGCTGATATGAGGTTGCACTGACACGCTTCTCTTTCAGTTATCATTTAGAATATTTCCTGCCAAACTAACTCCTTGGGTTCTTTGAACATTTCTCCTTTATATTCAATCTCAGCTCCCGAGGTCACAATGGGCACGTCTATACGTTGCCCTGCAGTGCCCATAGGGTGCATTACGGCGACGCAGCAATCATGCAGGTCTCCACATTATTGCCAGCTGTGCTCCCATAGTGGCGCGCTCCCTGGATATAGTGCACCGCTGCAGCAACGTAGCTGGGAAATCTAAGCGTGCGCTACTGTAACAGCCCGTATTGCACTGTGCTTTCGTATTTCCAAAAGGAAGTATTAAAGCATGGCGCTGTAGCAACGTCACCATACAGCAATGTGTAAACGCACCCAATATGACCTTATTTAGTTACTTATTGGTTGACTGTTTTCTCCCTTTCAATGTACATGCCTCTCACCAACCCTTTACCTGGCCATTTTAGCTCCTCTTTTACCCTTCTTTCTCCATGACTCCCTCTGTCGGTAGGTTTCCCTGGGGGCGCCTGTCCCATATTGCTCATCTTTGCGATCACTGGATAAAACAAGGTCTATAAGCCAACAGTGTTATCTGTGCGGCCCACAGATCCTGCCCTGTGTTGCATCACTATAATTTAGTGGTAGCACTGAATTACAGCGAGGGAAATAACTCTTCTTTTCTCTGCTGATCTCCATCCAGGTATGAAGCCTGCAAAGAGGATCTGACCTGTGTCCGCAACTGGTTGACAGACTGGGAATGGGATGAAAATGGAGAGAACCACTGTAAGAGTGACTGTAGCCCATACAGCGAGGTAAGCAAGCGCCACAGATTCATACAGAACAGCACTAACAAACAACCGGTATATGTTACTGTGTTTGTCCTTACTTCTTCATTCAAGTCTGTGGGCCTAAAATGCAATGTATAAATGAATTTGCTTTCAAAAACACTAGGTTTTGACAATACCAAATTCTCTTTTTATTTCTTACACTTCCTACCAGTGTTGGAGCAGGACTGGAAGCTCTAATGTAGACAAAATTCAGGTGCATCTGGTATTTTAACCATCGTGATGCTTAGAGACAGAAGCGCAGAAAATTACTATTAATTCAGACAAGGATCTTTGGGTGAATATGACATCTTTTGAGACCAACTTAAATATCCTGCATAGCTGTGAAGCATATTTGGAGTTGTAGTAGTCACAGGATTGTGGATGTTTAGTCCTCTGGGAACAAAGTCGTGTTTCTTGCATAGGCTTAGGAAGTATGTCGCTGTTGAGTTTGGCTTCTTTCTTTTTCATGTTGTAGAGTTTCCATTTCAAATGGCTGAATTCGATATCCTCCATGTTACAGGGGTGCAGGTTGTAGCCGTGTTGGTCTAAGGACTCAGGCAGACAAGGGTCTTTGGGTGAATCAGATATCATTTATTAGACCACTATTCATTCAGAGTATATAGCAAATGGAAATATTGGGTAACATTTTCAAAAGCACCTGCAGGACTTAGACTTCCTAAATGCCTCTATCTCCTTTGAAAATAGGATTAGGTTCCCAAATCATTCAAGCACTTTTAAAGTTTTCCCCATTAGGCTTATACTGCATTTCTACCTTGTCCCCATTTTGTACCAGTATTTTTCCCCAGAAAAAAAGCCATTTTGTTCCGCAAATTCTTGTGGGAGTCCTTAAACACTCCCGATTATCTTCCTTAGACCCACAAGTCCTTGTCCTGTGGACCCCGTTTTGTCGGTCAATGCAAGAACAAAGGGACAGAGATGCCTTTGTTTTTCAGGGCTTCACCTTAGTCAGCCTGTCCTGAAAGTGAAACCAGAACTGGAGCCCATCCAGTCCTTCTGAGGAAAGTTTTATGGCCAAGGTGCCTAATAGTGTGAGCATAAGTGTAGAAACATGGGACTGAAAAGAGTCCTAGGAACAAAAATTGCCTGGAGCCTGATCCAAGTTACTTTGAAGAGGCGGTGGGAGTCGTTCCGACGACTGTAATGGACTTAAGATCCAGGAAAAAGGGTATAGTGCAGTGCTAGGTTTGGACTTTTGCTAAGGAAGTATGTCCAGTGATCCTGTGAGAATTGCTCACACACAAGAAGAGGTAGGCAGAATGAGAAGCTCATCTGTTAGGAGGGGTAGCAGACTTCACAGGTTTGACTCTGCACCAAGTGCAGGTACCTGCTGCGGGCTCTTGGCAGTCACCAACCAGGTCGCGTAGGATAAATGTCTGTGATACAAAAGCAGCACCACAAATAACACTTAATTGCTAGGTCAGTAAGAAAAGCCAAAACAAGAGTAGGCCATGCAGACTGGGGCCTTATTTTCACATAGCTTCAGCCCTCAGATCAGGGCCTCTAGAAATAGGCTCTGGTCCCTGCCCATGCTGTCCTTGCTCTGACAATCAAAAGATTTCAGCTTGTAACCTTTCATCAGGTTTTAATTCACTTGCAGTTATTTTTTTTTAAAGAAACCGTATCCGTCAGCAAAGGAAAAGCATCCAGCAAATCCAAAACGCGTTATCACTTCAAACCAGGCACAGCAGTTCCTAAGCGAGAACAGAGCCACACCTCTTTTTGGCCATATTTTTTACCCAATGCTATGCATAAAGATGAGGTTTTTCCAAAGCAAGTATCTGCCACTACACATTAATTTCCACAGCAACAATCATTCCATTTGCACTTGATCCTTACAAAAGCGCTCCTAAAAATGCAGATGTGCTGTTTGCAGCCTGTGCTACCTGATGGGCCAGCGACCTTAGTGGACATAACAGCACTAGTTTAATATGAGAAAACAGGCAAGCTTGACTTAATCTAAATGACTGATGAATGAGCTGCAAAAAGACTGCAGAATCTGTTTCAGTTTGTGAATTATTGAGTATTGCTGCCTGTTCAAATTGGTTTGGAAATCTCAAGGGAAGTGAGGTGTTTAACTGTGTTGCAAATAACACAGGACGAGAGTTGCTATGTGTCTGTACCTGAGTGTAAAACGGACTCAGGAAGTGAAAGGGATTTGGGTGGGTAACTGGGGCACTGTTTTTTTAACCTCAGTGTTTGGGATTAAGTTAGAGGATTATTATTTTACCCAAACACCCTCTTGACAGTGACTTTCAATGTATAGTTCTGTTCTGCCCTCTGACACTCTCTTCCCACTCTTTAACTGCCTTAGCCCATGCTGTGTGCATAAATTACTGAACATCTTTCACAATTACTTGCTCTTCATTTCATTTCTAAGGATAATACACACAGTGGGTCAGAAGGTGGGTACACAGACCTTCTGCTTAAGGGACAAAATGAATGCTGTAACAAATGGGACAATTTGAATGTGTATGCGGGCTATGCAAACGCGTATCAGTAAGAGAGGCACCAGAGAGGAGAAAACGTGGTAAGAGACATTTTGTTCAAAAATAAAAGGGCATGGCCTCTCACCTTCTGTGGTCAACTTGGTCTGTATAAAGTAGATGAATTATGCTCCCCAAGCCTTATGGTTGCTCTCAATTTGTACAGGCAGAAATGATGACGTGAGGTATAAAACCCATTATGTTTTAAAACGTTCTGCCAACTAGAAATATCGCCTCTTTTCTCTTTCTGCTGTATCAGGCGGCAACACAGTAACATAGCAAATGATCTAAGCTATTGGTATTCTGCCTGTTTATGCTGCGATAGCCAAAACACCTCACAGCACTGTCTAAACAGTTTAAAAAATATGCTTCCCATGTTAAAATGAAACAGTCCAAAAGTGAGACTTCAGTTTGCTTGGCCCTAGCTGATGGAAGGAAACTTGCTAATATCCAAAAGGCACAGAGTGTTCTCCAATGTTCGTGCATTGCAGACAGATGCTTTATTTCTTCAAATGCCCTTATCCCATACGGTGGAGCAATCAGCAGCCTTGCAGTTGACATATGCGAACGGCTGGAAGGCGCATTTGGAGCTCGTGTTGGATATCAAGAATGTATCATGGATCCCGGCCAGTTTTAGTCTTATACATGCTGTCTTAAAATTTATGAGCCTCGTTCTACTGTTCTTCTTCCTGCGAAGCTCTGCAAGTGAGAACGCTTGGTACGAGGAGCAGAGCACAGCCTAGTAGGTGGAAGAACTGAAAGCCTCTGCGGTATGTAAGGACTGATGTGCAGAGCGGACCGTGGGCAGTGTTTGGCTTGGTTTTGTTGTCCTGCAGCACTGTAAATACTCTGTGGTTGGAGCGCAGAGCTGGCAGCGAGATGAGAAGAAAGTGCAATGTATCACACTAACTTAGCCAATATATGCTTATGAGCAAGTATTTTTTGGAGCCTGTAGATTGTAACCATGTCCTTTCCGTAAGGAAATAAGCATGAATGTAGAGATGTTACTTACTCCTGAAATGGCCCATTGGAAGCAAGGGAAGACAGCTGGAAGCTGAAGAAATAAGCCTTGTGGCATCGCAAAGGACAGGCATAGGGAGAAAGGTAAATCCAGACGGCTACATTTTGAGTGTACAAGGGGAGAGTAAAGGCTAACAAGGCCTTTCCACTCAAGGGTTGCTTACATCTTCTTGGGCTTGCAGGAGCGGATGCAGGCAGCAGTTCAGGAGGCGAAGCAGCAACCGCCTGCCTCAGCGCCTCACTGGTAGGGAGCTTCCAGCAACTGCAGCAGAGATGGAGCCAGGCCCCTGCAGATCAGTCGTTGCTTTAAAAGCAAGAGCTCAGAGGGCCTATAGGGGTATTTATGGGATGGACTCCATATTATTCATAGCTGATAGAGTTTAAGATCAGAAACTGATCTCAAACTCTATCTATGACCTCACGCACAGCAAAGGTTACAGTCTACTCCAAGTGTTCCCTGTGGGGAAAGAAGAGACATCCTTCAAGAGAAAAAGAACCTGTTCTGGGAAAAGCAGGGAGAGACAAACTCATTGAGGTCCCCATCCTCACCTCCACATCACTGAGCCTGACGGTTTGAAACTTGGCACTTACATCATTTGCCATTCACAGCATCTGACAAAGGAGGCTGTCTCTTATGAAGTGTATCCCTCTGCGAACCAGATAAATTCTTGCCACCCTGCCCTATCTTCTGCCTAACAGCTTTCATGCAAGGATCTCCAAGCCACAGAGAAATGAGTGACTTGCTGAGTCCCAACGTGAATCAACTAGGATCACACTTACTTTATTAGACTGACACATCAGGGGCAGTAACAATAATCCAGTGAAGAAGATGCACCCTCCATAGTTTTCAAAACTACTGGAAAAAGTGGCATTGAATTCACTATATTGATAGGGAGTGATGCAATGGGCAGGGGTCTTCACTGCCCTCGCTGTACACATACACCTTCTAGTAGCAATAAACAGTAGGGAACAGGGGATGTTAAGAGTAGATGATGCAGCAGTTTGTTAGTATTCCCATATTATACTGTCCCTAAGTAACAGTAATAAGCATCCGATAGCATTTGATGAAGTAGGTTGTTGCCAATGAAAGCTTGTGCCTCTGAACCAGTTAGTCTCTATGTTGCCACCCTGCCCTATCTTCTGCCTGAGCTCAGACCAACATAGCTAACCGCCTCTGTAACAATACTTTACGTACCTAAAACCACTTCAGTCAGAGATTTTGGAGAGTTTTACAAAGAACCACTAAAACTCCCGATGTGCCTGTGACATACATGTTAGTCCTATAGGTGGTAACGGGATATAAGGAGAAGTTAGGTGACTTAATCAGGGTTATAGAGTAAGTCAGTGATGCAGTAGTTCAGCTACTCTTTTTTAATCATTATGCAACACTACATCTGCCTTTCTCTTGAGGTTGCATTATTTGCCATCATGCTCATGCTTATCACCCTTATTTTGCTGTGTCTAAGTTTCTCTTATTTAAACAGAAAATATTAAATCCCAAGAGCAAATATGTACAAAGCACAAACAAATATGAAGTTCATGGTTTATTCCTGGATTTGCCAAAGTACATAACCTGCCTTCTCTGCTGCTACGAATGGTACCTATTCTTAGCTTTTCCAATGCAAAAGATAACAATGTTTGTTTAAATACAGACTAGAAGAGCAAAAGTTTTCCATGGCATAAATGCAACAGGCAAGAGGTTCATTCCCTGTATGGTCATATAGGGAATGTGACTGATGGTTCTTGCAAAGATGTCACTGCTAAATAAGATACAAGATAAATTCAATTCAAGCTGGTGCAAGAAACTATAATTAATATTTCCTTGAACTAAATGGACCCCTTGGGCTGGAGAGGGAGACTCACTGGGCGTGTCTACATGGGTAGTTATGTGTGCCTAAACTTAATACAACCTTGTTTAAGGCATATTAAGGCGATTTAGGCATGCATCTACACATAGACATGATAATGTGCATTAAGGCACACTAAATTTAGGCTGGCATTGTGTAGCCATGCTAATGCGCATAAACGCAGTGTGTGTCCATCAACTCATACTGTGTTAATGTGCCTTAAGTGTCTACACATGGGCTAACTATAGCAGCCTAAATTTGGTACTTGCTTTAAGCAGGTATCAACTTTAGGCAGGATTGGCCTAAAATCACCATCTTTAAAGTGCATTAAGGGTGCATGCATGTGGATATGTGCCCTTAATGCACCTTAAAAATGGCAATTTTAGGTTAATCCTGCTTAAAAAGGCCACAGGTAGTCAAGCCCACTTTAAGGGAGGATAAGTGGTATTGGGGCTCTCTCCCTACCCTCAGAGTTTCTACAAGTCAGAGGTAAATTTTCTTGAGTTCTTCCTGTCCCCTTTTTTTATGAGGTCCTGAGCAGCCATGATGCACAGTATAGGGAGACTACTGAAATCTGAGATAGCCAGGAAGTTAGAGTGTATCTGTGATAGAGACAAATAAAAGATATCAGTGTCTTGTACTCTGTCCAGTGCCTGGCACCAGTGCTTAGGTCACTGGCAAGAATATGTGTCAGGGGACCATGAAACATTACCGGCTTTACACTATAGCACTTCAACAGTATTGCACAGGGCTGAGCTAGCCACACAGTTTTTTGGTTTGTGGGATCCAACATACTAATATGACTTTGGAAACAACTCTTCACTGCCTCGTCCCTTGCGTGGTTGTTTGCACCAGTGCTAGGTAGGGCTAAAATGCTACCAGTCTGACAATTCCACCCAAAAAGTGACTGACTGCACATGATACAGAGCGAAAGGGAGTCAGGCTGAAGGTGATTTGACAGTTAAGTTGATTTTTTTAACCTGCTTTGACACCTAGGTGTTTGCAAATGGTACTGAGCTTTGCCAAACCTTGTGGGGGAATTCATTCAAGGTGAGCGAATCCTCCTGCCTGTGCTTGCAAATGAACGAGAAGGATGCCGTGGCAATCAAGTACATATTGTCTGAAAGCTCGGAGGAGAGTTCCAGCATCAGTAGCAGCGAAGAGCGTGCCTGCCATAAAAAACTGCTAGATAGCGAGCACCTAAATGGAGAGGAATGGACAGAGACAACGTGAGTGCTGGCAGATACACGTCATGAGAAGTTCACACAGTTGGGGAGGGTTTCAGGATTTCATGTCAGGCTACCCTGCCCTTAAGCGTGCAAGAGCACATGGATTACATCACAAGAAGTGACATCAGTAGCCATTGATAAATGGAAGTGAGCTTATTCAGCAGCTCAAGACTATAGGTGCAAAGTGATGGCTTATTATTATGCTTTAATCCAGGGCTCTCCAACTTCTTCGTGGCCAGGGGCCACACTAGCAGGGGCCACACAGAGGGGACCCCGGTCCCAGGGGCTGCATGCCCCCTCCCCTGCACCACACACCAGGTTCCCCTGCTGCACTGCACACGCAGGGGCCCCGACTGACTGGCCATAAGCTCCCGAAGGACTGATGGCTGTGTCGTGCTGTACTGCCCCAACCCCTGGAGCAGGGCCAGGGGCAGGAAGAGGAAGCCAGAGGGAAGGGGAGCTTGGAGCCTCTGGCTGCTGCAGGGTGGGGACGATGGCATACAGGTAGGAGCGTGGGGGTGGCCCATGGGCAACCAGCTGGACAGTCCTGCATTAATGGGGATATGTGCAGTAGACTGTATGTGTGGGCAGTTTCAGCGGACTTTCACTTTAAGTCATATCAGTAAAAAAAGAATCCTACGACATAAATATGAAGCGTGACATTGAGCTTTATGAATCCCCACAGGGTAATTGAAATTCTGTGACAGAAGAGATCTGGCTCGGCTCCTCGCTCAACAGAAGGATGACTCGGTTTGTCACAACGTTCTGCTTGCACTTTCCAGCGCCCGTGCTATTGCCAAAGTGAAAAATGGATCCACTTCTACCCTTGGCTATGCTTGTGTGATTGCTCTGATGTCAGTAGAAGGGCATGGATTTATTTTCTTTTCTACACTGCCTTCCTCCCGCAGTGATGGCACTAGGGTAGCTGAGGGAAGGATTTAATTTCCCTTATCCAGATTTGTGGCTGGTGGAAATCAGCATAGCTCCATTGCATGCTTTGGATCTGTGCTGATTTATACCAGGTGAGAATCCATCTCAACCTCTGCTAACAGTAAAACTTGGAAAACTTTTAAAACCCAACAAGATTCCACTGAATGAAGCTGTTTGCTTTTGGGGTTTCACACAGCTTTGACAATGAAGCTAAACCGGTTGGTATCACTTTCTCCTTCCCTTCATCTACTTCCTTTCTTTAATCCTGAAATCATTCCTCCCACCACTAGATTACGTTCACAAGGTTGCTGTTTTGGACTTGTCAGGATCTGTTTAAGCAGTGAGGAGGAGAATTTGGAGGGCAGCTGAGCTCTGCCAAACCTTCTTCTCACCAGCACTAACATCTTTCCTTTCCTGTCCACCTCAAATGTCTCCTACCTAGCACAGTACTCTCTGGCCTTCCTGCTTCTTCAAGCCCTGCTAGAAATATTCCCAGTTGTCAAGTTTTCCCCTTGACAGCTTTGTGCTGAGATTGGTCAGGTAGCCAATTCTTAATCTGTTTGATGTGTCCTTTACTGATATTGGATAGTCAGAATACCACGTCAAATCCCTTGCAAAATATATTACTGAACCGCAGCCCTCACTCTCTTGCCTCCCTCACCCCAGGGGAGGGCTGGGGTCCAGCCCAAGCACCATCTTGGCCAAGCAACCAAGTGGAGGGAGATGGACCGGCCCTCTCCGGGTGGGCACTGTCTTGGGTTGATGCTCAAGGGTGCCCTTTGGCATTGCCCTTCAGTGGTGACTGAGGCAGGGATGGATGGTCTTTGTGATATGGTTCGTTTGAATTTCATGCCGTGTGTTAGGTGTGTTCTTGAGACAGCCACCACCTCTGCCTTGGAGAGCAGAGCGCAGCCTTAGGAGGGACTTTCGGGGAAGGATCTTCCCTGGGTGTTAAGCAAGGAAACGGGAGGGGGAGGACATGAGAGGCCTCTTATACCTAAATGTGAAGTTTTGGGGTGCTGTTTAGGGAATCTACTTTGCCGTTTGCTATTTGACTATGAGCTGTCCTGAGCTTTTCTGGAGAGAACCGGATAAAAATCTCAATAACAATATAGGCAATTACCTTTATCATTCCAACTGGTAACCTTATCAAAGTACTTAGTCAATAAGATAATATTGACTGGCATTAATTATTGTGTCATTTAATTATTTACTAGGTGAATCTCATGTCTCCCTTTCCTTCCTGTGTCTTGGGACCAAGGTCAGGCTAACCAACCAGACCTGGTTGGGTCATTCTGCTTGTCCTTCTGAATGTCAGCACCTTATCAGTCTTCCTGACTTTTGCATTTCTCTGGTACTCCAAGCTTTGTTAAACATTAACATCAAAGGCCAGAGATTTCCTAAGCTAGTTAAGACTCTTGAGCCTGCTGATTTTTAAAATGTTTATATGTGGGAGATATGATTTCACATTCTGTTACTTGTGGACTGAAGAGTACTTCATCATCCTTGTGTCCTGCAAATAAGTCAACCCACGTGTCTTCAAGAACTAAGATGTAGATATTAACACTTCTGCCTTTTCTACACCATCATTAATAATGTCACAATCTACCAATGGATCTATACCATTGCTAACACTGTTTTTTTTGTTTCTCATACGCATCCTTATTTTATTGTCCTTAGCTGCACTAGTCATGATTTTCACTGATGTCTTTAGCTTCCTCAATCAGTTCTTTACACTTCATAACTCTTAATGTGTATTTGTAATCAGGACTCGTAGCAATATCTTTTATTAGACCAACAAGATTTTGCAAAAAAATTCTTTAAATGTAAGCTTTCAGGCACAAACACCCTTCTTCAGGGTTTGTGCCTGAAAGCTTGCAATGACAGTATTTTTTTTTTGCAAAAATCTTTTTGGTCTAATTAAAAAAAATCTCTGCTACGAGTCCTGATTGCCTTTTCCTCTAGACCAATACAGCTACAACCTGGGTACCTGACGAATGTATTTTTGTTGCACTTTCTTTACCCCTTTTGAATACGTATATTAATATATGATGATACTAAAATAACCTCTATTGTAACTTTTATCTGTGGACCTCACAGATTTTACAACCATTCACTAGCCCTCAGAACACACACGAGAGGAAGATAAGAGGGAGATAAGTAAACAGTCCACAGAGAAGTAAATTGAGGCACTGGGAAATTAACAGTCTCTAATAAGATATTGCCCTGCCCTGCCTTCTGCCCAACTCCAGACTAACACAGATCGCTGCCTCTCCCTGTGGTCGCACAGCGTAACATGGAGGTGTAACGTGGTGTAACATGGACAAGCACCCATGGAGGAAGTACATGTCCAGGAGCAGAATTAGCTGACTCTTGTAAAGGTGCTCTGAGATCCTGGGATGAAAATTGGGAAAGAAGTTACTGCAGATGAGTCAAACAGAGATATACAAACTGAGGAGGTAAAAAAAAAAAAAATCAACATCAGGAAAGATACCGGAACAAATTATTAAACAACCAATTTCTAAGCGCCTAGAGCTTGACAAGGTGGTAACAAACAGCCATGGGCAAATGGTGTCAATCCCTTTCTGTTTCCTTCTTTGATGGGGCCAAGCCTACTGGAGACTGGGGAGCACCAGAATCAACAGACCTGGACTTCAGTGGAGCATTTTTGACATTTTGCTTGTGTGTCATTTTCACAAACACGTTTAGAGAAATAATATCCAGAAGATATTACCATAGAGCGAGTACACATATAGCTGACAACCTGGACTCGGTAATTATCAGCAACTCACTGTCAAACGTGACGTCTGTTATGGCTCTGGTTCTATTAAGGATTTTTGTTAATGATTTAGTTGATCAAATAGAAAGTACACTTATGAATCTGTGGATGAGGACAGGACTAGAGTTGAAAACGACCTTGATAAAGTGGAGATCGCCAATTAAAAATTCAGTCAAAACGACTGCAGTGCTACACTTAGGAAAAATATATCATACGCACGAATATAGAGTAGGAAAGAAGGATCTAGCCAGCCATAGCACAAAAAAGGACCTGGGGGCTACAGGGACCCTCCACCGAAATATGAGTCATCGCTGTGATACTGTTTGGACCACCACAGTTTATGAAAGATGTAGATGTAGATGAACTGGCAGGTGAGAAACAAGAACAGTCCAAGGTTTTGAGAACAGGTTAAAAGAGCTGAGTTTGTTTTCTCCAGAAAAGAGGAAAACTAAGCAGGGATAAGTCATTTAATGGGTTTTTATAAAGAGGGAAGAGATTACACGTTTTTCAAGATCATCAAGGGCAGGACAGAAAAACTGAATGAGGCTAGATATGGAGAATATTTTCTATAAATTACAGTTAAGCACTGGAACAGGCTCCGAAGGGAGACAGTGGAGTCTTTTCCATTGGAGGTTTTTAAGATCAGACAAATGTCTTTCAGGGATGAGCTAGTTATAGTTACCCTGGCTCAGAGCAGAGGGATAAACCAAATAATTCTACATTGATTAGTCTACACTTCTATAGGCAATGTAGATACAGGCATATTTAAATACAAAAACCTTCCATTTTCCTTTCATTTTTTCATAGCTATAAAAATATTTGGGTTTTAAAAGATTATTTTCCTCCCAACCTATCCTCTCTCAAAAACTCAAGCTACAGTGTTCTCAGGCACCCAGGAAATGTTCTGAGGAGCGTCCACTGGCCTGTGGGCAAACTCCTCCTCCTATTCTAATTCATGCAAATTGTAGCTTCCCCCCTTTTAAACTCCAATTGTTTTTCCACTTCTTCCATCCTGGGCTGGGACGTCCATTCACATTCCAACCCCGACTCGTGAACTTACTCAAAACTTTTACACAACATGGGATTGGATTCCCTATTAATGGGATCACTTTCCTCAGTGGTCCTCAGCCCTTTTAGAACCATTGCACCCCTTGGGAGACCCAAGACACCCAGCTCTTAGTCAAAAAAACAATGCAAAAAAAAAAAAAAAAGCAGGGCAGCAAATGCAGGGACAGCACACACTGCCTAAAACCAGAGCCTGGCCAGCCGGAGCCACACTCCAGCTGCTGGCCAGGCTCCAAGCAGCAGGATCGCTGCTGCTGCAGCCCCAGGAGGCCCCCAGGTAAGGCTGCTGGGGCCAGCCCAGCCTCCCCTACCCCACCCGAGGTAACCTGCCACGCACCAGAAGGCACATGGCACAGGCACTCCCTGGGGACAAGGAGCAGTGGGGCACAAGGCATGCTGCTGTTTCTTGTCCCTGGGGAAACAAAAGTCCACGCTCGTGTGGACATGGCCTATGAGCCTATCTTGCAAAACATGTAGGTATTTGCACACTTAACAGTACTAATATCATGCGGCCTCCCATGGCATCCCTAAAAGGATCTCATAACACCCAGGACACTGCACTTTAGCTAACAATCACTGACTTATCTGAATCAGGGAGATGTAGTTAGTTGTGTTAGTCTGAAATCAAGTAGAAGGCTGCACCTTACAGACTAATGTATATATATGCATGTGTGTATATGTATATGTGTATATACACACACACATATATATATATATATATCATGAGCTTCAGCTCGCAGAAGTTTGTACTATATATAACACACTTTGGTTAGTCTATAAGGTACAAATCTAACCTGCCTTCTATTTATCTAAATTGCTCAGTCTTGCTATCTCTTTTCCGTACTCTTTGACTTCAGAAGGCAAGATTACAATAAGGAATCGAGAAGGCATAAGGGTTTAGATTGCATTTTGACACTCAGATAAACCTTAACAAAACCAGGACCAAGGTTCCCATGTAACTGAAGGATGGCCTTTCCTCTAACATAAATAATATCTCCCACTGGCAGAAGAGAAGGTTTCATTTAGATAAGGTCACATTAGTGCAAAGGTGACAGAATGTCTCAAAGACGATCATGGAAAAAAGCAAACCAAAAGTACATGCTCTAGTTCCACTGAATCAGTCATCTACTTTAAATAAATGGTGGCATGGGTCAAGAAGCAGACCTCGACCTTCAGGCACCTTCTGGCATTCCCAGGGAAGAAGTGCAGAAATTCACCCGTACTAGGACCTGGAGCACGGGAGAATCACAGAAAGGTCAATGGAGCGAGTCAGGGAGAACTCAGTGAACAGCAGAGTACTACTCCCTAGCTGGGCTAAACAGGACTACCCCTTCGCTTTCTGGCTGGTACTGGAAGAGATCCCTCTCCTGTTTCAGTTTATTTTAATCAGTGACTGCTAAATACCTCCTGGTATCACTTCCCTTTTTGCCTTTTTCCTCTGAAATACTGTAAACTCTCTCTGGATTTTGCCTTGGTTCCCCTCTCACACAGCTGCAGTTAATTCCCTGTTCAGCCTCTGGGGTTAATTCTCTCATTAGATCACTTTCTTTCTCAACAAGATGATTATTCCCAGTGGAGAAATGAGCAAAACTAAAACAATAGTGCACTAGCATCTGACAAACAGCATTCAGGAGGTTTACTTTAAGTCAAGTTGCTTGGCTGGATTTAATCCAGATCTGCGGCTTCCACACATGAACTTTCTAAACTAAATACTTTGGACGATGTTCCAATCTCCATAATGCCAGGGCACATCTAGGGTCACTCCAGACTTCCCTTTAATAAGAGAAATCAGAACATGAACCTATATATGAAAAGGCCAAGAATAAATGCGCCCAAATCAAATCTTGGGACGGCTGAGAGACTCGGCGCTAGACTTTGAGGCACTCGTTATGTTCAAAAGTGACTGAGGGGTATGTTCTGCTCCCTAAAAGAGACAATACAGTCGGTCCTTCTCCTAAAAAGGACGGTCAGTTTTCCTCTCCTGCTTTGAGGAGCTGCAGTCTCACAGTAAGACGGGACCCATTCCAGGATACAAAGTGTGCAATGGCTCAAATGTTTAATCGACAGTCCCTGAGCAACAATGACATCTAAGATCAATGGGACATTGTGACGTGTTTAAAGAGAAAAGACATGTAACACCCCTAGTGGAAAGGAGGCATCTGGGAGATGGATGCAACAGAACTTGATTGCTCTAAAGCAATATGGCAATTTTTAAGTGGAAATAAACCTTTGATGGTACTGCACTATAGCTCTAGCTTTGCATGTGGGAAACGATACGAGTTCAAATCACCATGGGACCTGGAGCTGGAGTGAGAATAGATGCCTCTTGCAAAGAGCTGGATTCAGCATCCCACATAGCCCCTTCCAGGAGAAGGTCTTCCAGGCAGTCTGTTCTTTCTAGTACCTTTCTTCTGAAGGACTGAACAAGTCTTAAAATGTTCATAAAAAAACAGCGCTCTATTCAGACAGATATAAAGGGACCAATTCCCTCATCTCTGAACGGCAGACTTCGATTGGGTGGAATGCAACAGCAAATTAGGGTATGGCTTTACAAACTACTTATCATAAGATAAAACGACTGGGCTTGATCACTCATCAAGTAATCTGTGGCAACTGGCACGTTTGCACTCTTAACCTATGGTAAATGGAAATTAAATCACAAGCAGCTTACTCCTCCTCCATTAGGGACCAAACTACAGTTTAGCTTCTGTGGTAAACAATGGGGGGGGGAGGAAAGTGTGTACAGCGGAAGCAGCTGATGCAAATTAAGCCCTGCATCTTTTTCTCCAGCAGTAAATTGGACGTGGAGGCTCTTAGCAATGCAAAACTATGCCAAACAAAATGCAACACCCCTCTGGAGTTTTAAGTCAGGAGTTGAAGAGTATATCTACATTTGAAACTGCAGGGGACATTCAGCTGGCAGAATGTAATTAGATATGTCCAAATTTAGCCCTCCAGGCTAGCACCCTACTAATCACAAAGAGTGTCCTGGGTTTGGTTTAGTAACAACAAATGATCAAGGCTTCCACTTTATGCCTCCTCCTGGGTACTAATCTGGAGCACTGGTCAGCTTTCCATTGCATGAAAAACATCGTGGATCTCAGTCCTTCTGGGAGACAATGCTGAACAAGTTGCATCCCCCTTCTTCAGGGCGCCCTGCTAATAATACATGAAGTCAGTCTAGTTGACATGGAAACAAATACACTTTTTTTTCCAAAATAATAGTTTGTCTTTTGAGTATTTTATACCAAAAAATCTGTCCGTATACACTACAGTAAATCTCGTCTGTTAAAAATTTACCATCACCCAACAATTTCGCACACAAAAATGACACAACGTTTATTCAAGGACATTGCACTGTTTAACAAAATATCACGCCGTGGCAGCGGCAAACTCACCCTGTACAGTTTGGAGAGGGCCTTAAGCAGTCCAGCACTTACCCCTCCGGGCAGTTTGCAATGCTCTGAAGAGATATGGTCAGACCTAGGAGTTCCTGGATGCCTGGAAGAGAGCTAGGACAAATTTTTTAGGGCTGTGAGGGTGGATCTCTTGAGAGAAGATGTAACCTGTCTGGTAACTCTTACCCTGTTAGAAACACAAGTGTAAGAGATATTGCCACTAGAATGACAACACTTCAGTGGGGAGGCAGGAAGCCCTGTGCACCGAGAGTGCCACTCGGTGCTCAGCTGCTTAATAGGCAAATGCTGTTTATTTTCATTGAATCTCCTAAACAGTAACAAAGGAAGCTTTCAAATTCTCTATGGCTGCGACTTGAAGCTCTTGGTGCGAGAATTCATCACAAGGCAGGAAGCCTTTCACACACCATCACATTTCACACAACAGCAAAATGTGATTTCAGGCTCCTGGTGCAGTCATAGTGGGATCTGAGATATGGGATCCATACTGTACATACCGCCCCTCTTATTATGTGCTGACGCAGTGCCCTCTTCTGGAGACACAACCGTTCCGAACCACATTGCTAAAAGCCAGTCATGTTTTGCAATAATAAATTAAGCCATCTCAGCAACCCTATTCTGGGGCTGCAAATCTGCACTATGTTGTGAAATCCTAGCACTGGGCCTAACAGCCGAGCCTGGACTGTGACTGAGCCGTTAGTATTTCAAGCTTTCTAAGCCTTCTGCTTATAGGTCACTTCCGATTAACAACATGTCAGGGCAGAAAGAGTCTGGTTTCTTGTGCTGTTTTATTATCAGTGGGGGGGAAAAAATCTCAAGCACTATCGGCATGACTTAAAATGTAAACTGATTTATAGCAGCGTGTGCAGCTCCATTTAAACTCTATAAAGCCCTCCCCCTGCATCTTATTTCCTCCAGAGAGTTATTTTAAGATATAAAGTAACTCCACAAATCTAAATCTGCGAGTATTTTGAATGGTTTCACAAACAAAATGTGAATTAAGTAAGAGAAAGAAAGAAAAAATCCCTAGCAAATGTTATGCTTCAGATTAATTTTCACAAAAAGTTTTAAGGGACATTTTATGCTTAAATGTAGTCTCTTGACAGCTGTGGGTGTGGGAAGTGTTTACTGTTGCCGTAGGAAGATGGCGATTTGAAGCCTGACTGATGTGGAAGTGAGTTTTTTCTTCATTACCTTATATTTACTCAGCTGTGTCAGCTGAGAAGTGTTGTGGAGGATCCCTCTGAAGTACGGATGTCCACCGAAATTTGTCACCATTCTGTGCCTGCTCCATGATGGTATGCAAGCAGTGGTTCCTAGTAATGGATCTATCACAGATCCCTTTCAGATTAAAATGGGAGTTAAGCAAGGCTGCATCATCCCTTCAACACTTCCCGATATTCCTCACCGTGATGCTACATCTGACCACCAGCGAGCTTCCAGCCGGAGCAGAGCTAAACTACTGCATGGATGGTAAGCTGTTTAAACTCAGCCGACTCCGAGCCCAAATCAAGACCACCCTGACCACAACCATCAAGCTCCAGTGCACTGATGAAGCTGTAGGGTGTCCTCACGTGGAGGCAGACCTTCAGGAAATCACTGATATCTTTACCGAGCCATACAAGAAAATGGGACTGATGCTTAACATTCAGAAGACTAAGGTCCTCCACCAATAGTCCTCCTAATGAACAGTCCCCAGCTCCAGTTATCCAGATTCACAGTGAGACTCTGGAGAATGCTGAATATCTCCTGTACCTTGGAAGCCATCTCTCGCAGAAGGCTTCCATCAACTAAGAAATCCAACATCGCCTCAAATGTGCAAGCGCAGCCTGAAGAAATAGGTATTCAACAACTACGACATCAGCTCCAACACCAAACTTGTGGCTTATCAAGCAGTCACGATCCCCACCTTGCCGCACAGAGCTGAGATATGGACAATGTACAGGAGATATCTAAAATTGTTGGTGAAGTACTGTCAATGCTGCCTGCAGAAGGTCCTCCAAACCCAGTGAGAAGAGAGCTGCACCAATCCTCCTGCAAGCAAACCCCATGACTACTGAGCCAATGTTCATCCGACATCAACTTCATTGGGCCGGCCATGTCATCCAGATGTCCAACTCCAGAAGCAAGGTTTAATCTCCCAGCTCAGCCAAGGCGTACGCTCAAGAGGAGGGCAGAGAAAGCGCTTCAGGGATGTCCTCCAGGGAAAAAAAATGCAACATCGACGTCAACTCATGGGAGGCTATCGCCCAGGACTGCCCCAAATGAAGGAAGAATCTGCTGCAGGAATCTCAGTACTTTGAAACCTCACAACACCACCAGGAGATGGAAAAGTGGGAGCAGCAGAAACACTGTGTCATGGACCAAATCAAGAACCCGACACGCCCTGCCCCACGTGGAAATACACGTCTGAGCTACCTACAGCAGAGTCTGTTGATCCTGGAGAGGCCTCTTCAGGCATCTTTGGACGCACAGATAAGACAATCATGGAAAACAACTGCAAGGGATTGATTGCTGAAGGATACTGCTACTAGATTACTTAGCAGTATCATAGGTAGTAGTTGCTAGTCCAGCCTAAGGAGTCAGGACTGAATAATTTAGAGTCTGGACACCCAAAACTTTTACATCTGGGGTGGTACAGCTGTATCCCCCTTTGATTCCTGCTCCATCCAAAGTTTAAAACCAACTGCATGGCAGTGGCCGCGGTGTTTCAAGTCAGACAGGGCTGAGCGAGTCAATTGACTTCACAGAGCATTAAAATCTACCTGATTCCTTCCAAACTCTTCACATCACAGCACAGGTGTTAATGTCCTTCTCTCCTTTTTAATGGCCTTTTTTTTAAGTTTCACCAAATA